>NW_017731406.1:2727-54342 GCF_001890085.2 Hipposideros armiger | reverse complement strand
ATGGTGCCAACTTGGGCCAGTGAAGCAACGTCCTCCACAACTAGACTGAAGAACAAAAGGACAGCAACTTGTCTGTTCCCCTTCCCCCAATTCCTCAGCGCTGTTCCCATCCACCAATTCCCCAATAAAAATATTTTTTAAAAAACGAAAAGTAATTAGAGAAAGGAACATATAGGAGCATGCAAAATTAATGAGAAAGGATACTGTAGCAGCTGTGATTAAATTGGTAACTAGGATTTAAATAAATATGCAATATTTAAAGGAATAAAAATCAGAAGAACAGGCAAATGATAACAGACTACCAAATTGCCTTGCAGATTCTCTGGTTTCTTATGTTTATTGAAAATAACTTGTCATGTGCATGTGTGAGGATGGGGGAGTCACTGCTCTTAATGAAAAGGAAAACAAGGATTTGCACATTGAGGGTGAATGCAGAGAGAAAGGTCACAGCTCTTCTGGGGCTCACTGGCTGAGAGCTAGGATACACACAGGGACTGTGGGAACCGTGTTCCTCAGGCTCCAGGTGGCTCTGCATAATGAAGAGATCAATCCACTGAGCAGCCACAAATAAAACAAACAGAAGAGAGGAACCCCGAGCATGACCAAGACTAAGAAGACAGGGATTGTCCAACTATGCCTTAGAGATTTATACTTTCTGGAAAACAGTAAATTTCTTGGCAGCTCACAAATTCCACATGTATGTTGGGAAGGTGTTAAGTGTATTTGATTTGCTCAGAAACAGGTGTAATCCATCTAAAATAACTAGGCCATCCATTGTAAACTGAGAAAAAATAAGTGCAAGAAAAATCCTCAAAGCAAATGAAAGCCAGTGTTGGCAAGAAAATCTCCCTGGTCTCATCTGTAGTGACAGCTGAATAACTACTACCAATTTCTGGATACATGTGCTTTCACCTGTCAATGGAGCTAAATTAGAAATCTCAGCGTCCAACTTGGCCTCACTAGCAGCATGTAGATTTCAGGCTCTCTTTGGAACACACTGAATTCAGAAACTGATGAATGAATTACAGTGATACAAAATAAATATGTTCAAAGGTTTTATAAACATTCAAGTTAAACCTATTTGCCTCTGGTCACAATTTAGTGTATTTGCCCTTTTTTGTTTTCCAATCTCTCTCTCTCTCTCTCTCTCTCTCTCTCTCTCTCTCTCTCTCTAACAGTTGGCATTCTATATTATTTTATATTAGTTTCAGGTGTACAGCACAGTGGTTAGACATTTATATAATTTGTGCAGTGATTCTTCCCCCCTCCCCATTAATCTAGTACCCACCTGGCACTATGCATACTTGTTGCAACATTATTGACTAGATTCCCTATGCTCTACTTTACATCCCCATGACTATTTTGTAACTACCAATTTGTATTTTTTCAATCCCTTCACCATTTAGACCCAGCTCCCCAACCCTGGTCGCATCTGGCAAACATCACTTTGTTCTCTGTATTTAAGAGAGTGTTTTGTTTTATTTGTTTATTTTGTCCTTTATATTCAACATATAAGTAAGATTATAGGTATTTATATTTCTCAGTCTGACTTATTTCAGTTAGCATAATGTCCTCTAGGTCCATCCAAAATGTCACAAATGGATGCACATGTCCCCTCAAAGTAATGTTTATGGGTTTCTTCAGATAAATGTCCAGAAGTGGGATTACTGGGTCCTTCTTTGTCTCGTTATAGCCTTTGTTTTAAAGTCCATTTTGTCTGGTATAAGTATTGCCACTCCAGCTTTTTGTTTGTTTGTTTCCATTTTCATGGAAATATCTTTTTTAAAAAACCCCACCTTTTTCCATCCCTTTACTTTCAGTCTGTGTGTGTCTTTCAACCTGAAGTGAGTGTCTTGTAGGCAGCATATAGTATAAGTGCCTAGTTTTCTTATCCATTCAGCCACCCTGTCTTTTGATTGAAGCATTTCATCCATTTACACTTGAAGTAATTGTTGATAGGTATGTAGTTATTACCATTTTATTATTAATATTTTTGATCTTCTTTCTTTTCTCCTTCTTAAAGAAGTCCCTCTAACATTTCTTGAAATACTGGTTTAGTGGTGATGAACTCCTTTAGCTTTTTCTTGTCTGGGAAGTTCTTTATGTGTCCTTCAGTTCTAAATAATAGCTATGCTGGGCTGAGAAATGTTGAGTATAGGTCCTTGCTTTTCATAACTTTGACTATTTCCTGCCCGTCCCTTCTGGCCTGCAGAGTTTCTCTTGAGAAGTCAGCTGACAATCTCATGGGTGTTCCCTTTAAGGTAACTAACTGCTTTTTTCTTGCTGATTTTAAGATTCACTCTGTCTTTAACATTTGGCATCTAAATTATGATGTGTCTTGGTGTGGGCCTCTTTGGGTTCATATTGTTTGGAAATCTGCTCTTCCTAGGCTTGTATATCTATTTCCTTCACCAGGTTAGAGAAGTTTTCTGTCGTTATTTCTTCAAGTAGGTTTTCCATTCCTTGCTCTCTTCTTCTGGTACTCTTATACTGCGAATGGTTTGTACGCTTGATGTTGTCCCAGAGGCCCCTTAAACTGTCCTTATTTTTTGGATTCTTTTTTCTTTTTGCTGTTCTGATTGGGCATTTTCTGCTGCCTTATCTCCTAAAGCACTGATTCGATCTTCTGCTTCATTCAATCTACTGTTGATTCTCTCTAATGAAGTCATCATTTCAATTATTGTATTCTTTATTTCTGACTGGTTCTTTTTTACGTTTTCTATCTCCATTTTTATATTTCCTGTCTATTTGTTGAAGTTCTTCCTGAGATCATAGAGCATCCTAATAGCCAGTGTTTGGAACTCTGCATCTGATAGATTGCTTGTCTCCATTTTGCTTAGTTCTTTTTCTGGAGCTTTGTTCTGCTCTTTTATTTGGGACCTGTTTCTTTGTCTCCCTATTTTGGCTGCCTCCCTGTGTTTGTATCTATGTGTTAGATATGGCTGCTATGACTCCTGGTCTTAGTAGAGTGGCCCTATGTAATAGGTGTTCTGTGGAACCCAGTAGTGTAGTCTCCCTGGTCACCAGAGCCGGGTGCTTCAGGTGTGTCCCTTGTGTGTGTTGTGTGTGCCCTTCTAGTGCAGTTGAGCCTTGGTTGCTGTTTGCACATCAGTGTGAGGGATGGAGCCTCAGGCTGATTGTGAGGACTGGCTGTGACTATAGTGGATGAGCTGTGGCTCAAGGACTGACCCTACAGAGCAGCATTCATTTAAGCAGAGCTCTGGTGCCTGCCAAGTCTGCCCTTTCGATGTGTCATCTTTGCCGGTGGCCAAGTGATGCTCTGGCTTGGTCTGATGCTGGACACCAGTTGTGCCAGCCCTGGAGCCTCCTGGGAGGGGACTTGCTGTAGGCCAAGTTCAGCCACAGTCTGTGCTCTGCCCAGGGCCACCTGGTATGAGCCACGAAGCAATTCACCAATGGCTGACATCCACACTGGGCTTGGAGGTGCCTCAAGAGGCCAATCTATGAAGTGAGGCTCGCTGTCATGAGTGCTGGGCTTAGGGCTACTCAGCTAGAGGTACGGGACACACTGAAAACAGATGCTGCTTGTTTGTGTTTTGTGAACTTTTAAGCGATTTTATGAAAGTCCACAGCATGAGCTAAGACAGACTGTTTGTATGGTAAAGCCACTGGAAGTGGCTTGGGGGTTCCCATACATTGGGCTGGGTAGGTTCTCAGAATCACCAGGGTGGGGCAAATAAATGGTGTTAGACAGGTTGATGGAAACTCAGATACGGAGGCCACTGGTGTCAGGGGGGTGGAGGGCTCAACAAAGAAACAATGGCTTCCACCAGTTCCTCTGTCCAGGAGAAAACTGCCTGTCCAGCCCTCACCTTGAGGACAGACAATTCAGTTCCTCCCCGTATGTCCCCAGCACCTTTACAGCCACTGTCCCAGTGTTGGAGCTCAGAATGATTGAGTCCATCAGTGAGTAAGTCTGTGCTCGGTCCCTTTAGAGGAGCGACTAAGCCTCCAGCTGCCCTTCATCTCACTCAGCCACAATATCCACTGGTTTTCACAACCCAAAGCTATGGAGACTTCTCTCCCCAGCACTGGAAACTTGGGGTGGGGAGCCTGGTTTGGGGCTGGGGCCCTTCGCTCCTCTGGGGAGGTACCTCCACAGCTGAGATAAAATCCCTCCTCATTTTTAATGCTCCCACACGGGTGTGGGACCAGCCCATTCCACGTCTCTGCTGCTCCTACCAGTCTTGAGGTGGCATCTTCTGTATGTCTTTAGTTGTAGAGCTTCAGCTCAGATAGCTTTCAGGTGATATTCAATGATGGTTGTTCTGTCATTTAGATGTATTTGATGTGGCCCTGACAGGAGGTGAGTACAGATTTTACCTATTCCCACCATCTTGACCAGAAATCTCTTCTGCCCATTTTTAAATTGGATTGTTTATCTTTTTGGTGTTGAGTTGAATGGAATCGCTATACATTTTGGATATTACCCCCTTGTCAGATGCATCATTGGCAAACATCTTCTCCCATTCAATAGGCTGTCTTTTTGTTTTGTTGGTGGTTTCCTTTGCTGTGCATAAACTTTTAGTTTGATGTAGTCCCATTTTATTGTTGTTGTTTCCCTTGCTCAATGACAATATCAGTGACAATATCACTAAGAGTAATGTCATAGTTTACTTCCTATGTTTTCTTTCACGAGTTTTACGGTTTCAGGTCTTACATTTAAGTGTTTAATCCATTTTGAGTTTCTTCTTGTATTATGGTGGTCCAGTTTGATTTTCTTTTTTCATTTTTATGTCCAGTTTTCATGACACCATTGATTGAATAGACTGTCTCTACCCCAGCGTATTTTCTTGCCTCCTTTGTCATAGATTAACTGACCACGTAGGCATGGGTTTATTTCTGGGCTCTCTATTGTGTCCCAGTGATCTACGTATCTGCTTGTATGCCAGTACCATGCTGTTTTCATTAGTATACCTTGTAGTATAGTTTGATATCGGGTAATGTGACCTCCAACTTAGTACTTTGTCAAGATTTCTGTGACTATTTGTTGTCTTTTGTGGTTCCATTTTATTTTTAATACATTCCATTTTATTTACATAAATTTATATTTAAAGGGTTTTTTTTTGTTGTAGTTCTGTGAAAAATGTCACTGGTATTTTGATAGGGATTGCATTGAATCTATAGATTGCTTTGGATAGTATGGACATTTTAATGACGTTAATTCTTTCTATCCATGAGCATGGTATATGCTTCTATTTATTTGTATCTTCTTCAATTTCTTTCTTCAGTGTCTTATAGTATTCTGAGTACAGGTCTTTCACCTCTTTCATTAAATTTATTCCTAGGTGTTGTATTTTTATTGTTGCAGTTGAAAATGGGATTGTTTTCTTACTATCTCTTTCCAAGAGTTTATTATTTGTGTATGAAAAGGCAACGCATTTCTGAATATTAGTTTTGTATCCATTTACTTTACTGAATTCATTTATAAGTTATAATAGTTATTTGGTGGAATCGTTCGGGTTTTCAGTATATAGTATCATGTTATCTGCAAATAATGACAGTTTTATTTCTTCCTCTCCAATTTGGATGCCTTTTATTTCTTTATCTTATCTGATTGCTGTGGCTATGACATCCAATAATACTATGCTGAATAAAAGTGGTGAAAGTGGGTATTCTTGTGTTGTTCTTGAGCTTAAGGAGAACACTTAGCTTTACCCTGTTGAGTGTGATGTTAGCCGTGGGTTTGTCATATATGGCCTTTATTATGTTGAGGTATGTTCCCTCTGTTTCTACTTTGCTGAGAGTTTTTATCATAAATGGATGCTGGATGTGTCAAATGCTTTTTCTGCATTTATTGATATGATCATATGATTTTTATCTTTAATTTTGTGTATGTGGTGTATCATGTTAAATGATTTGCGGCTATTGAACCAACTTGCATCTTTTGAATAAATCCTGGGATTTACTGATCCCCACTTAATCATGGTGGGGATCACCACTTAATACATGATCTCTTTAATGTATTGCTGAACTCCATTTGCTAAAATTTTGTTGAGGATTTTTGAAAATGTGTTCATCAGCAGTATCAATCTATAATTTCCTTTTTTTTTCTAACATATTTGTCTGATTTTGGAATCAGGGTAATGGTGGCCTAGTAAAATGAGCTTGGGAGATTTCCTTTATATTGAGATTTTTGAAATAGTTTGAGAAGGATTAGGTGTTAATTTTTCTTTGAATGTTTGGAAAAACTCACGAGTTAAGTCAGAGGCCAGGGATTTGTTTATTGGGATTTTTTTGGTTACCGATTTGATTTTGTTAGATGTAATTGGTCTGCTCAGATTTTCTGTTTCTTCTTGATTCATTCTAGGAAGACTTTATGTTTCTAGAAATTTATCCATTTCTTCCAGATTATCCCACTTGTTGGCATATAACTCTTCATAATATTTTTAAAATAACCTTTTGTGTTTCTGTGGTGTCAGTTGTCTCTTCTCTTTCATTTCTGATTTTATATATTTGGGTCTTCTCTCTTTTTTTCTTGATTTGTCTGGTTAAAGTTTAATCAACTTGGTTTATCTTTTCAAAAAACCAGCTCTTGGTTTCTCTGATCTTTTGTACTTTTTTTTTTAGACTCTATTTCATTTGTTTCCTCTTTGCTTTTTATTTTTCCTTCCTCCTACTCACTTTAGGCTTTGTTTGCTGTTCTTTTTCCAGTTCCCTCAGTTGTAAAATTATATTGTTTATTTGAAATTTTTCTTGAGGTCAGCCTGTATTGCTATGAATTTCCCTCTTAAGACTACCTTTGCTGTGTTCCATAGATTTGGGGTCATTATGCTTTTATTTTCACTTATCCTAAGGTGTCTTTTGATTTCTCCCTTGAATTCATTGTTGACCCATTTGTTATTTAATACCATGTTATTTAGCCTCTATATGTTCGTGTTTTTCAGTTTTTTCTTGAAAATGATTTTTAGTTTCTTTTTATTGTAGTCAGACACAACCTTTGATATGATTTCTATTGGGTTGTCGGAAAAGTCATGATGCATTTTTGCAATGAAAAACATAGAAAAAAATATGTCATGATTTTTCCGACAACCCAATATCTTCTTAAATTTATTGAGAATTGTTTTGTGGTCTAAAGTGTGGTCTATCTTGGAAAATGTTCCATGTGCACTTGAAAAGAATGTATATTCTGCTGCCTAGGGGTAAAATGCTCTAAAAATATCAATTAAATCCACCTAGTCTAGTGGGTCACTTATGGCCACTCTTTCCTTGTTCATTTTCTGTCTGAAAGACTTTTCCCTGGTGCCAATAGAGCACTAACATCCCTTATTATGACTGTATTACTGTCCATCTCTCCCATTATATCTGTCAATATTTGATTTATATATTTAGATGCTCCTATGTTGGGTGCATAGATGTTTGTAAGGGTTATGTCCCCTTGTTGGATTGATTCCTTTATCATTTTGTAATGTTCCTTTTTGTCTCTATGATAGCTTCTGTTTTAAAATCTATTTTGTCTGATATAAGTATTGCTACTCAGCTTTTTGTTTGTTTGTTTTCATTTGCATGAAATATCTTTTTCAATCCCTTTACTTTCAGTCTCTTTGTGTCTTTTGATCTGAAGTGGGTCTCTAAGTTGGTCCGAAGGCTGCGGGTTATTGTTAAGCTGAAGTGGGTCTCTTGTAGACAGCATATGTATAGGTCTTGTTTTCTTATTGATTCAGCTACCCTATGTCTTTTGATCGAAGTGTTTCATTCATTTATATTTAAAGTGACTATTGATATATAGTTATTGTCATTTTATTATTCATTTTTATGCTCCTTTCCCCACTCCTTTTTCTTAAAGAAGTCACTTTAACATTCCCTGTAATACTGGTTTGGTGGTGATGCACTCCTTTAGCTTTTTCTTGTCTGGGAAGCATTTTATCTCTCCTTCAATTTTAAATGATAGCTTTGCTGGGTAGAGTAATACTTGTTGTAGATCCTTGCTTTTCTTCACTTTGAATATTTTGTGCCAATCCCTTCTTGCCTGCAAGGTTTCTGTTGTGAAATCAGCTGACAATCTTATGGTAGCTCCCGTGCAGGCAACTAGTTGCCTTTCTTTTGCTGCTTTTAGTATTGTCTCTTGGTCTTTAACGTTTGCCATTTTAATTATGATGTGTCTTGGTGTGGGCCTGTTTGGGTTCATCATGTTTGGGACTCTCTGTGTTTTCTGGGTTCATGTGTCTATTTCCTTCATCACGTTAGGAAAGCTTTCAATCATTTCTTCAAATAGGTTCTCAATCCCTCAGTTTTCTCTTCTCCTTCTGCAACCCCTATGATGCAAAAGTTACACTTGATGCTGTTCCTGAGGTCTCTTATAATATCCTCAATTTTTTAAAAAAATTCTGTTTTCTTTTTGCATTTTTGATTGGTTGTTTTCTGCTACCTTGTGTTTCAAACCCCAGATCAGATCCACTGTTTTATCTAGTCTGCTGCTGATTCCTTCTAGTGCATTCTTCATTCCAGTTATTGTATTCATTTATGGCAGGTTCTTTTTTATGGTTTCTATGTTCCTTGTTATGCTTGCTATCGCTTTGTTGACACTCTCACTGAGTTCATCAATTCTTTCCTTAAGTTTAATGAACATCCTTATAAACATTGTCTTGAGTTCTGAATCTGGTAGGTTGCTTGCCTCCATTTTGTTTAGTTCTTCTTTTTTTTGGAGTTTTCTTCTGTTCTTTCATTTGGGACATATTTCTTTGTTTTCTCATTTTGGCTTCCCCTCTGTGTTTGTTTTGTATGTATTAGGTAGATCTGCTATGTCTCCCAGTGGACTTATATAGTAGGTGTTCTGTAGGGCCCATTAGCACAGTCTCCTTGGTCACATGCACCAGGGGCTCCAGGAGTGTCCCCTGTGTGGGTTGTGTGTGCCCTCCTGTTATAGTTGAGCCTTGATTGTTATTGGCGTGTCAGTGGGTGGCATTGACCCTCAGGCTGACTCACTGTGGGGTTTTGCTTCAGCGTACAGGCTGCTATAAGGAAGAATTACCCATGGAACAGGATTTGCCACAGCATGTTCTGGTTCTGCCAAGACCACCCTGTGGGTGTGCTTCTTGTGGGGATAATTGGGTGGTGCTCTGCTGTGGTCTGAAGCTGACCTCCAGGTATGTTGGTTCTGGGGCTTCCTGGGAGGGGTTCTGGTACAGGCTTAGGTCAGTCACTGTGTGTGACTGCCTGGCAACTACCTGGTAGAAACTACAAAGTGATCCATGGTTAGTCACTCCTTGTGTTGGGTCTGGTGGTGCGTGAAAGAGGCCACACTTTGAACCAAAGATGGCTACCACCAGTACCAGTCCTGGGGTAGCTCTGCAAAATCTCAGGGCACCCTGGGGCCTGCTTCCACCTGCCAGCTCCGATTGGGCTTCGCTACTGATAGAGCCTTGTGCAGTAAGCAAGTTGGGTGAGGCGGGGGTCTCAGGGAGTCACCAGGTTAATGTAGATTGTGGTTTGGTGCCAGTGCTGAGCCTGAAGCTACTCAGCAAAAGTCTCAGAGAATACTGAGGATAGCCACCCCTCGCTTGGGGCTCACAGACCCCCAAGAGTTGTTCAAGAAAGAGTGCAACGTGGGCAGGGCTGGCTGCTGGCCAAGAAAGTACCTCCAGCGTTGCACAAGTTGAGTGAGGTGGGGTACCTGGGAGTCACCAATATGGAGCTAGTGAAGTTCACCAGGCTGATGCAGATTCATATTTTGTCATGTGGGTGAGAGGTCAACACAAGTAAGATGGAGCCCGCCTGCTGGCTGCACAGGGAGAGAGCTTCACACATGGAAAATGGAGGCTCTAACTACAATCCTTGCCCTGCAGTCACACAAGTCAGTTTCTCTCTGTATGTATCTGATGCCCCTCTCCCCCAAAGTCACTGTTTCTCCACTGGATACCGGGGTGAATGCCTGAGAGCAAGTGATCGGTCCCTTTAAGAGGACCTCTGTATTTCCTGCAGCCTTCTGTCCCACGTGGACAGTCAGAATCCCCAGTTTTTCACAGCCAGGTGTCGTAGGGGCTCTTCTTTCTGGAATCAATACTCCAGGTTGGGGAGCCAGGTGTGAGGCTGTGGTCCCTCACTCCTCTGGGAGGTACCTCTACAGCCCAGATATTGTTCCTGATTCTCAACTGCCACACAAACAGGTGGGGCTGGCCTGTTCTGCATCTCTGCCCTTCCTACCAGTCTCAACATCACTTTTTCTTTATATCCTTAGTTGTAAAACTTCTATTCAGCTAGACTTCAGGTGGTTCTCCAGGTTGATTGTCTTATAATTTAGTTATAATTTTAATATGGTCTGGGAGGAGGCAAGCAGAGTTTATCTACTCTGCCATCTTGGCTCTCCTTGGTTCTTATTGAAAATACCATTCTTAAAGCATTATTATTCCACCACAACATTACTGGCTTACTAGGAAAGGTTGCAACTCAAGAACAGCCACACAGAAGAGATACATAGGGCAAGGTATGTGGGAAGGGGCACGGAGTTTCCATGTCCTCTCCACATGTGCCGCTTTCCATGTTCCATACCTCCATATGTTCACCAACCCAGAAACTCTCCAAACCTCATCCTAAAGCGTATTTTTCTAATTTTAAAAAATACTTAATTGTTCTCTCCTTAAAAATAAAATAAGATGTAAAGGGAAGACAACAGAGCCCAATATATTCACAGATTCAAGATATATAAAGTACCAAAAGAAGAGACAAGTCCATCTAGAAAAAAAGAAATCAATATAATTTATTCATTTTGTTAATCACAGAAGGATTAAGTTAAAAGAAAATTAAATATGACCAATGCATTACTATCAGTATGGATATTTGCTAAATAATATTTTTTATTCTTTTCCATCATCTGTATAATATGATATATTTAGTAAACATAACACCTGATAATTTATGCATAAAGTTGTTCAGATAATTTGGTAATGGAGTTACTCTGCACTCATAAATGCTTTGTACTTACACAACTGAAATGCTATTAAATACAGGAGAGTCAACCCATCTAGAGTACATTACTTGAAAGATTGTTTCTGTCTATATTACAGGTAAGATCAGTCATGGCCCTACTCTTAATAGGAGCAAGAATCCATTTTCTTCACTTCCAGTTTAATGTTTTGCTCAGTAATATTCTGCGGTTTTATAGAGAGAACCAGTAGGGAGCTTATATGATCCTGATGACCACAAAAAAGCTCATTTAATCAAGAAAAAAATTGCTGAAAATTAGCCTTAGCTATAAGGTTAACCTGGATTTGAAAACAGAATGTGGCTGGCATTGACAGCTGAAACACATAATTAAGAAAGTTAAATCTGTTTCTACACACAGACCAACCTTTCATAAAGATTTTTTTTAAACAACCAGCAACTTTGAAATTACTACAGGTAAAGAATTGGGAATAACTGCATAAAGGGCTGGTAATAAACAGTAGCAATTTTTCTGAGATGTAAGAAAAATGATGAGGCAAATGTGGGTTCCTGCCTCAGAGAATGGTTGCATTGTTTACAGTAAATAAATTGAGTGCCTTGGACTGATGACTTTTAACATCTTGAAAAATAGTTTGTAGAATCTAAAAGCAGAGGATAGGGTTGGCTAACCCAGTGTCTAGGGATGTGTGGTTTCAAACAATTCCACATTTTTCCTACAGGTGTATTTTGTTCACAATAATACCATTAATAACGCCTCTCTTTCAAACTTCCAGAATTCTATAGAAGCCAAAACTAAAGAGAATTATAGCTTTAAATATAGGTATACTGAACATGGGATACTAGAAACAAATTTCTGACTCTTGTGACAATCAGTTTATGACTTGAGATATAAGTTTGATTATTCTTATCTTAATATGCAAAATAATGTTATTATTAGCCATAAAATTTTAGTGGTTGATTGAAACTGCTGAGTTTTGAAAAGAATTATTTGCTTCAATCTTTGAGAAAGAAGGAAACGACGTAAGTATTTTCATCTGTATTTCCCAAGCAAAGATAAAAATATTTTATCTCTATTTCACAAGAAGTATAATGTTATATTGATAAATAAGTAACATTTATACACCTGAACAGATGATTAGAACATTGATCTCTAAAACAAATTTGAGCCAAAATATTGTCAAGCTCAGAAAAATCCAGATGCTGAAGCAGAAGACAGGATTTGGAGAGTTATAACACTTTGCTAGAACAAGTTAGGTGGGTACCAGAAATATAATTCTCTGATAAAAAGTCTTTTCTCTCCTTCTTGTGGAGTGAGGAGTGCTTAGTTTGACTGAGGACATTTGGAGAAACATATTGCTTCTTGGTTGTGCTGTTTGGTCAAAAGTCTGTTCAATTCAGGGGGCTGGAGTTTAAATGTCCAATTGTGACTGCAAGTTGAAGCTAGAGATTTACAAGCATTACAGGTGATATTTTTATTCCTGTCTGACTCCTGTGCACATTGCTCAATTGGTTTAAAATCTGTAAGAACTTGGGTAGGATTGTGACTTTGGAGGTCTTAAACATCTTCTAAATAGATGCCAGGGGCCCCCAATAAATCTTCCAGACCTTGTTCCTCACTAAAAGCTTCCCTCTTAACACACACTTACACTAGTCCTGGGAGGCACTATAGTGAGCTTGGGTTTTGGCATCACGCTGCCTAAATTTGAAGCCTGTCTTCACCTTTGTAGCCTTGGGCAAGTCAGTGAAATACCGTAGGCCTCAATTTCTCATCTGCAAACTAGGTAGTTAAATAATATGACCAAGTAATCACCCACTAAATATAAGCATTTCTATAGCCTTTTAATTGTTTTCTTTTAGTACACTTGGATGTTAAATACTATTTTGTATGTTTGGGGAATAATTCAAGTATTTCTAATAATGATGGCCTCATTCTCACAGATATCTAATTACTACTGTAGGAGATATGAAATTACATGTTTCACATCTGACAGACCTGCTAAAAGTGGCATCATCAATCCCATCCCCTTACAGGTGTATTAATTATCTATTGCTGCTGTAATCAGCTACCACAAATTTAGTGGCTTAATCTAATATAAATTTATTACCTTACAGTTCTGTATATCAAAAGTCTGAAATCGGTATCAAGGGGCTAAAATCAGGAGTCAGTAGGGCTGTGTTACTTTCTGGAGGATCTAGGAGGGAATCTACTTCCTTGCATTTCCCAGCTTCTAGACAATGCTTACATTCCTAGGTTCGTGACCCTTTCCTTCATCTTCAAAGTCACATCCTCATCTGACTCTTTTCATCTGTCTTCCACTTTTAAGAACCTCTGTGGTTATATTAGACACACCTGGTTAATCCAGGCTGCTCTTCCCACCTCAAGGTCTTTAACTTAATCATGTCTGCAAAGCCCCCTTTGCCATGTAACATATTTACAGGCTCAGAAAATTAGGATGTGGACACCCTTGGGGACAGTTATTCTGCCTACTACAACAGGTGAAGAAACTGAGGCCCAGGGAAGCTAAGTGATATTCTAATGTCAACAAACTCAGCACATACTTGGGACAAAAGCTGATGTTTCCTAATTTCTAGATCTCTTTGTATTATGCTTGACTAAAAAAAAGTAATTTCATTTGACAGTTTAGTAAATCAAGGACTGCAGTCAATATGGGGTTTATTCTATTGCCTACTCTTTTGACCTTTTCTTAGGGCTAATGGAAAGGACTCAGGACATTAGGAAGGGTGTGTGTGTTAGCTGCAAGAAGGATTATCTAGATCTAGTCTACTAATTCAAGTACAGCAGGTCATAGGATAGAGAAAAAGTGGTTATAACATAAAATCTAAGCTTTCCTATGGTGATTAGATTATGCAAATATAGTAATTGAAGAAACAGGGTTATCAAACTTAGAAGGTTAAGAGAGTAGACTCAAATAAGCTATAATGTCACCAAATTCATAATTCCTTTGTTGAGAAGAGTGCCACTTGTCCTTTGACATGCTTGCTTTTCTGAGAAATTGAGACTACTACTAGTCCTGTTTTTCATGCAACTGAAAGAAAATTTAATGAAGAATTCAAATAAAATAAAGGACATGGTCTCCATGCCTGTGAAATTTGCACTCTAACCATTAATGAAAACAAAGAAAAGGAATAATTATGAAAAAATTAAATGAAGTCCCTGTGTAGTAATAGTTTTAAGTACAACTGGTTCAGAGAAAGAGGAAACTCACGGGGCTACAGTGGCTAGAGAAGACTTTATGGTAGACATAGAGTTAAGTCTGGCCTTTGAATCAGCAATATAATTTTAAAAAATATTCATACCCTTTGACCTAGCAAATCCACTAATAAGAATCTAGCCAAAGGAATTTGAAATGTAGCAAAATATGTCTCAGTACACCTTATAACAGTGAAAAATTCTGAGTGCCTTCCAAATAGAGAGATTGTTAAATAAATTATGGTACAGCAATACATGGGAATGGTATATGGTTATTGAAATTATGTTTTTGAAAAATTATTCATGATTGAAAAATGCTTATGTTATATTGTTAAGCCAATAAAAAGGATAATACCAAACTATTTATACTGTATTCATAAAGATTTATTATTTTAGCAGTGAATCTTCATTAAAAGTGAATAAAATTCATTATTCTTCTAGTGGGAAAAGAGTAAGACAGACACTTGCCTCAGACACAATAAAGACCAAGGCAGAGGCTGTCTTCCCCCCTGAGGAAATACATTCAGTAGCTGCTGGTTATCCTAGCTCCTCCATCTTTTCTCTAAGACTCCTTACATCTAAGAGGCTCTGTAGGAAGACAGCGCTTAAGGTCGTCTTGTCACCACCCACACCATGACAGTGTCAGGGCTCAGAGCAGTCTGCCTCAAAATATGTCACAATGGCATATTGATATCTTCGAATTAAAGTTACTTGACAAGCAGCCAGTACAAGAAGGACACATGGAGTCTCCCTTGTCTCCTTGAATGAAATAAGTCTCCTTGGTGAAAGGTGCTCTGCCTTGCTCCAGGGGGTTTGAGAGAGAAACCCTTATCACTAGAATTAAGGAAACCATCACCAAAAAGCTTACATAAACAAACCTTATTACTCCTTTACTAAGTAGCTTATTAAGACCTCTCTCTGAGCCTGTATGATAAACCTATAACTGTATGCCCACCTGGCCCTCAACAAAGAAAATTTAAGCCCTGATACTGAATTTTGATGCCTAGTGGAATAGATAATTTTATTTCAGAAGACCCCCGACCACAGGGGTCCCCTTGGAGTAGAATTTTTCTATCCAACCTGTGTTTACTCTAAAGCAGAGATCTGATGCATTTTGTGAGTGGTGTAGAGGAAGATTGGTTCTGGCCCACTTGAGTCATCATAATCTTGGGCCAGAATAACAGTACAAGACGACCTAAGCCCAGCTCTAAGGCAGAAGGAAGAAGAGGGGATGTGTTGACTTAAGGCCCAGCTATCCACAGAAGGCTTGTGAGTCTTTTGGTGAGCTCCTCAGCCAGCTACTGTTAGCATGGCTCTCTCTGAAGTTGACGCTGGCTGAGTGTCCTCCCTGCACAAGCTTCTATGTGGGGGGTGAGTGGGGCAGGAGGCAATGTTGGACTAGAGCTGACACCTGATGCCTTGTCATAACCTATTGAGCACAATCTCTCTCCAACTCCATGTTCAGTGATGTCCTGCTAGCAGCTTAAAATCAGCCATGGCGGGAGTATTTGCACCATGAGCAAAAGTTACAAATCAAGGCTTTTGTCTTAAGAGACTTGATTATTAAATGTTTAAGGTGAACACATACATGTGACAACCAACAGGAGACAATCATGTGTTCATGTGTTGGTAATCAGTGTGCCACAGCCTCCTGCATTTGGGGGTGGGGTGGTCTCTCCAGCTTTGTTACTGTTGGACTGTATATACAAAGTCCTGAAGAGCTGAGTGTAGGAAGGCTGCTGGGCCATGGCATCTTTAAGGTTCTGGCTCTGAAGATGAAAGATCATGGCATTGACTAGTGGCCTGCCCCTTATGTTAATGAAGACATACTGGATATAGTGCAAGACTGAGCATCAGCAATAGCCTGGTGTAACCTCCCCCACCCCCGGAAACATCTCACCCTGTATTGATCTACCCTTCCCAAACCAAACAAATGAAGAAAAAATGCTTTAATATTCCTAATTTCCCAAGTGCCTTTGAGAGCCTTACATAGAAGCTCAGCTGCACTTTCCTGGAGCGGCACATGGGAATGCTACTGACTGGGGACTGTAGAAGAACAGGGATGTTCTTCTTTGTTAGGATGGAGCACAAAGGCTAAGTCTGCATTGGCAGAAATATTGACGTGAGTGAAAAAAGAGCACACTGAATTGGGAGGTGTTGACTTTCTGAAATCCAGGCCACGGCAAGGGCAAAAGTCTTCATCTGGTAGGTGGACAGAACCATTAGCAAATTAGGGGTTGAGAGCTATGGAACAATTTGTAAAAAAAGCCTTCAAGCTCCCTTGACCATTCATAGTGTTAGTGTATCTCCTCCTCCTGCTGCGGTAGGGTTATTGATGATTTTCATTCTCCTCTTTACATTTTCTTCTGTATTTTACAAAATTTCCAAAATGAATATGCACTAATTTTATAATCAAATTAAAGCATCTAAAATAGGAATTTTTTTAAAAAGTTGGATGTCATAGACATGGACATGACAAATCAAGGTAACAGCATAAAATAAACAATGTTAAGGAGTGATTTGAAAGTCAGGCAGACAACTCAGGATTTAATAGCAGTAGCAGGAGTATAGGGAAACATCTGTGCTTCAATGGAAAACTATGCACTGTTCAGGGCACACCCTTCCAGATTATCTGTTTCTAGCCTTTCATTGCTTTTGAGGTATTTTATAGTTCTATAAATTGTAAAAATCTGATGGCAATAATGCAAATTAATTTTGTCTATGAATATGCAAATGACTTCTGTCCTGAAGAAGGAGGCCCTTCACATACACAAAAAATCCAGTTTCTTTCCATTTGCAAGCCCATTTCAATATTTCGGATCTATAAATGTGTCTGTTGTTTGTACCAGTCGCAAAAGCTGCCAAGTTCCCACATTAATAATGACTTAAATAAAATCGTTAACACATGGTCATTTTATATCTGTGTGCGAGTCATCATTTTACCTTTTTAATGAAAGTTATTTTTTTAACAGTATGCAAGTATACACAACAAAAGCATTATTTTTAATGCCAATGTAACATACAGGCATGTTTCCCCAATGTGGGCCTGATTGATTGACTTAAAGAGAAAGCAAGAAAAAGATAAAGTGATGCAAGTGCTTCTGGGGTAAAAGCAATCTGAATTTGGCTAAGAACAATAACAACCTGTTTTCATCAGCTGAGTGTTGTGACCTTTCTGCTATTGTATTAAACAGTGCTGTGTGTTTTTCTTCTTGGTTTTCATTGCTAAACTGTATAAGATACAAACAAATATCATGTTAGACAAGAATCCTGTCCCCCATTCTTTCTTGGAGCCTTTTATGTTCTTCTATGATAATTTTTCAAAGTTAATAGATGAACTCTCAATGATTTTTGTTGACCCAGGAAGAAAAATGAGATGTCATAGCACATAAAAGTGTTGATAATCAACCCAGGACTTTCTCTCCTACACCACAGTATTCAGAGAGGGGATGCCGAAGGTAAGCACCAATGAGTTCTCCAATGTCTATCTATTCACTGTCAAGTCTACCCGGGATACTTTGAAGAAAATTTGATTCCCAGGGCCCCAATGTACACATTGTGATTCTGGAGTGGGGCCCAAGAATCTGAATTATTAACAAGCTTCCAAGTAATTCTCACAAGCTCAGTTTGGGAATGCTACAGGTAGTAGAGTCGATGAAAATTGATCTTTCTTTGATGACTACTGTTAAAAAATGAGTAAAGAAGATCATTTAGGTGATACAAAAAACCTTTATTTAACACTTCATGAAGTTGGCAGTCTCCTGTGGAGACTGCAAAATGGGACAGGAGAAAGCTTTATAGGATAAAGAATAAAGAATGAGGAAGAGACAAATAGAAAACATCGAATTGGCTGGGGCCACATAGCCACTCTTGTTTGAAATGAGAAGGCCCAGAGTTGACTTGGCGGCATTTGGGGATTGGCTGACTTTATATATATATATATATATATATATATATATATATATATATATATATATATATATATATATATATATATATAATTTCACATTTCTGGTCAAGCAGAGCATTTGCAGAAACATGCAAGTTATCTAAGCTTCAGTTTGCTGATGTACCAACCCAGACAGAAGTGGCTCCATCTTGGGCCTAGAAATTTATTTTAATACTACCCTCTAAATGGGCCCTTTTAAATGCTTTATGTTGTTTCAGCCTGAGACAAGATAATGCTAGACGGGAAAACACACGTGAGTCTAACTTGTTAACAAAGAAGGAAGGAAGCCAGCCGAGTGGCTCAGTTGGTTAAGAGCTCGCTCAAGAGTTTGAGCTCTGAGCAACAGCGGTTCAATGCCCAGCCCAAGCTGAGCTGCCGCTGAGTTGCCAACAGGTGGCAGGATGGCTCAGCTAAAAACAAAACAAACAAAAGCTCTCAAGGTGGAAGGAGAGCAGGGATTTCCAACAAGGCTATTACTGGTAAAATATTAGTCAGGAGGGTAGAGGAAAGCTTAGGAAAAAATCTGTGCCCCCTATTTTTCACATCCCAGTTGTTTTGCTTCCTCAGTAATTGGCTGGGACAAAGGAGGCATTAAGCCTTTAGCAGAGCAAGCAATGAAATGTGAGCTTTGTGAAGGAACAGAAGAGAGCCATGAAAAGAGGCAGCAAAAGCCCATGCTGCAAGTGAGGAAGGTGGGAAAAGAGACCATAAGATCAGCTAAGTGATGAGTGAGCGTTAACTCCCAGAGAACATGAAAAAATCAATGTCTTTAGTTATGACTCTGTAGGAGATGAGAAATGTTTGAAACAAAGCACTCTTTTACATGTCTCACAAAACAGTTTCTTGGGAGGTTCAGAACATACTGTTTGAAGTTGCCTAATTTTTAAATGTAATTTGACTGTGGGGCTTGATTTTTTAAAAATGACTAAATTATAATCTACTCTATAACATGGTTATTTTCTATGGGTTTTGATGTCTTATGCTGGATTATGCATCAGTCTGGAAACTCTTCACAAAAGTTTACCTGTCAAAACCATAACAACACATGATACTTCTTTTCAGTCAGATATGGTTCTGTGTAAATATATATACTATAGAGTGAAAAATACACATCTTGTCAGAATCACTGACCTCATCAAAGAAAGATGACCATAACATGCAAGTGCAAGACCAACTACTAGCTGGAGGCTTGGAAAACACGTCGAAGAATAACCATACTGACAATGTAATCCTTGTCAGAAACACTGAAATGTCTGGTAAACACTTGAACCAAAAAAGTGACATTTTCTCTGTAGTCCTACACATCAGGGGTCATCAGCAGACCACATTAAAATCAGAAAAAAGATATGAGCTTTGTCATTTCATATCTAGGTGTTTGCTGCAAATAGACCAGCATATATATATATATATATATATATATATATATATATATATATATATATATATATATATNAAATAGACCAGCATATATATATATATATATATATATATATATATATATATATATATATATATATATATTTGTTGGAAAAGTCATGACATATTTTTTCTATGTTTTTAGTTGCAAAAAAGCATCATGACTTTTCTGACAACCCAATATATACCAAAATAGACAAATAGAAAGAGAAATATTTTGACTTCTTTTTAATGCTTATAAATTCCTCTAGAGCCCTAAGGCCTGCTCCATTCCTGAGTCTCCAGGGTTCTCAGGTTCTCTTAAGATTTAGGTTGACTGATTTGGAGAAAAAAAGTCAGCGCAAGACAAGAAAGATTTTTCTAAACAACTTCTGTCTTGCCCAGATATAGCTCAGATCTCAGGCATTCTAAATGAGTCTGCTAACATAGTTGGACATGGTAGTTTTATTTTAAAATAACATGATACGGACAGAAAGACTAAAATGTTAACAAAGCCAATTGTATTCCTAGGTATGTGAATAACTTTGTAATGCAGTTGATGAAAATGTTAACAACAGTAATGGCTAAAATATATTAAGCCCTTTATATGTGTAGGTAATACTGTTCCAAGTGCTTTTTATGTATTATTTAATCGTCATAACACACAAATGAAATGGGAACTATTATTATCCATATTTTATATAGAGAGAAACTGAGACAGAGCAGTTAGATCAGAGCCTTTTATGTTTCAATTTACTTATCTATAATAGAAGGAAAAGAGAGTGCCAGTTATGTCTATGAACCAAAGTTCTTCTGAGCTATGAATACTGAGCACTTTCTGAGGTTCTGTATTTTTTAATATAACATATGACTCCAATAATACATTTCCTGTCTTCTACCCTAAATTTACCTTAAGAAAACATCACCAGCCAAAATGTATTACTTGACTTGGAAATTATCAATTTTATTTGCACCCTCTTCAGAAACTATATGATCGTTCATGTAGTCTTTAAGGTGTGCCTCTAAAGTAATGAAACTGATTTTCATTTGTGGTCAATAAAAATCCCTCTTTTTATGTCATAGTTATATCTAAAAGGCAGAAGCATCCAATTATTATCCATATGATAAAGGTTAACATTGAGAAAAAAAACAAGACCCTTTTAATTTTCGGCAGAATGGCTCCGGATGGAACCTATAACAACAAATAAACTAATATCACAGAAAGTTACTTCCTCTGGTAGATCCTAAAACCTTAGGGCCTTGACTCTAAGGGGAGTTCTCTTGTAACTAAATTAGTGTTTTCCAGTATTGCCTGTTATTAGAATCATTGCAGTGCTGTTGAATAGAACATTCCAAGATAATGGAAATGTTTTATAATCTGTGCTATGTAATATGGTAGCCACTATTCACATGTAGTTATTAAGCACTTGGAATGTGAGTAGTCCCACAAAGGAACTGAATTTAATTTAAATGCCCACAGGCAGCTAGTGACTACCATATTTAGTAGTGCAGAACAGTTGTTTAAAATGCACATTTGGGGCCAGCCAAATGGTGCGTTGGTTAAGAGCTGGCTTGCGACACCAGCTCTGAGCAGCACGGCCCTGGTTTGGATCCCACATGAAGGCCAGTGACACTGCCCTCTACAGCTAAAATGGTGAACAACAGCTCGACCTGGAGCTGGGCCACCGTGAGTCGCAGGCAACGGCGTGGCCTGCAGCCCCTGCTGCAGTGGGCTGCCATAAGCTACTGTGAGTGGCTGGCAGCCAGCGTGAGCGAACAAGAGCTGCTGTGAGCGACCGTCCAGAGGCTGGTGACCGATCTGTCTCACCCGGGAAGAGCGCAATGATAACACCAACATGGGCCAGTGAAGTGACATCCTCCACAACTAGGCTGAAGAACAAAAGGACAGCAACTTTTCTATTCCCCGATTCCCCAGCACTGTTTCCCTCCCTCAATTCCCCAATAAAATCTTTTTTAAAAAATGCACATTTTGGGACCCTATACTAGAATCAGGATCACCACACAGTGTCATTTGAAAATGATTATTAATATTGTATTAGTAAAAAAAAATATTGTATTAGTCAATGCTGACTGAAAACCCAGTTTGTTTTGCTTCAAATTGCTGCTATTCTTCAAGCCCATAATTCTAGGCTACTTTTTTTTCCAAACATAAAGCCGATATAGGATATAATCAATTATTTATATATAGCATTTTCTTTAATTATAGAAAAATGAGTTTTATTGCTACCAGAGCTGGAAATATGCTACCCTTCCTACATAGGCCTAGAATTGGTACAAAGCTTTTTTGAAAGTGCCACATATTAAAATTTGCATTTTAAAAAATAAATTAGGGAGCAATTATTCACTTCACAAAAGAATTCACCAAAGGGCTATTTTAAATAGCTAGTTCTTCTAAAGTGAATTTGAAATAAGATTCACTTAACAAAAATTCAATTTGCACACAACCCTTCAAGAACACATCTGTTTTCTCAAAGCAGCTACACCTGTGAATCATTTGCAAAACCTCTGGAGACTGCAAGAAGTTTCTCCATAAAAGCTATGATGCTTAGGAGCCGGCCGAGTGGCTCAGTTGGTTAAGAGCTCGCTCAAGAGCGTGAGTTCTGAGCAACAGCGGTTCAATGCCCGGCCCAAGCTGAGCTGCCACTGAGCTGCCAACAGGTGGCAGGATGGCTCAGCTGAAAAAAAAGCTATGATGTTTAGTGTTGAAAGTACCCTATTCCACAGTTTCAGGAGCTAACCTTCATTGTGTAAGAAGAGAATCTATGCTTTCTAGTAAATTATCTTTCCTCAGATTCTAAGTGCTGGTTACAATATTTAGTTCAATCCATAGCATTGCAGAATGAAACCAACCAAAGCTTCCACTTGAAAGTGCTTTGAAAATGGAAACAAGAAGTAGTATCTAGTCTCTAGTTTCCAGTCCAGCAGATAAGGAGCTCAGAAGTTACCACTGTATCCTAATTACAAGTAAAAGAGTGAACAAAATGAAAAATTCACTCTTTTTCTTCAATCAGTCAGGGAAGTGAGGTCAAAGGGCAAACCACTGCCCTCAAAATTGGAGAGACAGGCAGGCAGATACAAAGAATCACAACGTGCCAGAATAGAAATCCACCAGCAGAAACCGCCATAGCAACCAGTGCTTGGGTAGGAAAACATGAACTACAATTGATGAATTGCTAGAGGCTCAGTGTGGCCAACTCTGAACATTAAAATCTCCAAAGGGACCTAGTCAGAGGGGCTCCAATGTTTTGTAAGTTTTACCTCCAGGACCTCTACCAGGCTCTCATAGTGAGTATTGGAGAAAACTCCCCTCAGGCTTCCTGCAGGGGGAGGAAAAACACACTGTTTTGAAATATACCAGAGCATTCTGTTCTTTTAAGTCCTGTCCTCAGGAAAAACTATTTTACCAGAGCCTAATCTCCTGGGGTTTTAACAGTGCCTAATGGAGCTGGGGGAAACTAGAACATACCTTAGTAAACTAGAAAAAGAAGAGCAAATTGAATCCAAAGTGGAAGAAAATAAACAATACAGTGTTTTCCCAAAAATAAGACTGGGTCTTATATTAATTTTTGTTCCAACAACCTACATTTATTCATGTACAAAAATGTACATTTATTCAAACAGTCATGTCTGGCTGACAATCTTAACTGGGGCTTATGTTTGAGGTAGGGCTTAAATTACGAGCATCCTGAAAAATCATGCCAGGGCTTATTTTCCAGTTAGGTCTTATTTTGAAGGAAGCACGGTAAGAATCAGAGCACAAGTCAATGACATTGAAAATGGGAAGTCAATAGAGAAAATCAACAAAACCAAAGGCTGTTTTTTTTAAAAAAATCAATAAAACCAATAAGCCTCTAGCCAGACTAACCAAAAGAAAAATAGAAAAGATACAAATTACTAATATCAGAAATGAAACTAAGGACATCATTACAGATCCCATGGATGTGAAAAAGATAGTGAAAAATATTATAAACAACCTTTATGCAGACAAATTTGATAACCTAGATGATATGGACCAATTCCTTGAAAGACACAGTCTGCCAAAACTCACATAAGAAGAATTAGGCAACCTGAATAAGCCTATATCTATTAAAGACATGGAATTAATAATGAATAAACTTCCAAAACAGAGAGCACCAGGCCCAGATAAGTTCACTGGAGAATTCTACCAAATATTTAAGGAATAAATTATACCGAATTTCTACAATGTCTTCCAGATGATAGAAGCAGGACTATTTCCTAAGACATTCTATGAGGCCAGCATCACCCTAATCACAGAATTACACAAAGGCATTACAAAAAAAACTACAGACAAACATCTCTCATGAATATAGATGTAAAACTCCTTAACAAAATATTAGCAAATAAAATCTAACAATGTATAGAAATAATTATTTACCATGACCAAGTGGGATAATCTCAGGTATACAAGATTGGTTCAACATTCAAAAATCAATTATTGTAATCCAACACATCAACAGGCTAAAGAAGAAAAATCACATGATCATATCAACAGATACAAAAAAAGCATTTGACAAAATTTAACATTCATTCATGATAAAAGCTCTCGGTAAACTAAGAATAGAGACCAACTACCTCAACTTGATAAAGAACATCTACAAACAAAATCTATAGCTATCATCATGTTCAGTGATGAAGAACTCAAAGCTTTCTTACTAAGATCAAGAATAAGGCAAGGATGTCCCTCTCACCACTCCTTTTCAACATGGTACTGGGAGTCCTAGTTAATGTAATAAGACAAGAAAAGGAAATAAAATATATACAGATTTTGAAAGAAGAAATAAAACTGCTTTTATTCACAGGTGACATGCTCTTCTACATAGAAAATCCAAAAGAATTGACAAAAAAACTCCTGGGGGGTAAAAAGTCAATCATTTTCCTATATATCAGATGAGCAAGTGGAAATTGAAATTAAAAAACACATTACCATTTATATTAGCAACCAAAATATGAATTACTTATGTGTAAATTGAATAAAATATGTAGAAGATTTATATGAGGAAAACTATAAACTCTAATGAAAGATATCAAAGAAGAAGTAAAGAAATGGAGACATAATCCATGTTCATGGATAGGATGACTCAATTTTGTAATGATGTCAGTTCTTTCCAACTTGATATATAGATTCAATGTAATCCCAAGAAAAAGCTCAGCAAGTTATTTTGTGGATATTGACAAACTGATTCTAAAGTTACATAGAGAAGCAAAAGACCCAGAATAGTGAACTCAGTATTGAAGAAGAAAAAGTTGGAGAACTGACACTACCCGAGTTTAAGACTTACTACAAAGCTATAGTCATCAAGACAGTGGGGTATTGGAGAAAGGATAGATAAATGGAACAGAAGAGAGAGCCCACATAAATATAGTCAACTGATCTTTGACAAAGGAGCAAAGACAATACAGTGGAACAAAGAATCTTTTCAATAAATGGTGCTGAAACAACTGGTCATCCACATGCAAAAAAAAAAAAAAAGAAAAGAAAAAAGAATCTAGGGCCGGCCGAGTGGCGGGTTGGTTAAGAGCTTGCTTGGGAGCACCAGCTCTGAGAAGCAGGGCTATGGTTCGGATCCCACATTGAGGGTCAGTGACGCTCGCCCTCTACAGCTAAGATGATGAACAACATCTGGACCTGGAGCTGGGCTGCTGTGAGTTGCCGGCGATAGCATAGGCTGCAGCAGGGCTGCAGTGTGCTGCCATGAGCTACGTGAGTGGCTGGCAGCCAGCGTGAGCGGCTGGTAGCCGGTGTGAGCTACCGGGAGCCACTGTGAGCGGCGACCGATTGCCTCACCGGGGAAGAGCACAATGATCATACCAACATGGGACAGTGAAGCAACGTCCTCCACAACTAGACTGAAGAACAAAACAGCAATTTGTCTGCCTGTCTGTTCCGCTTCCCCAATTCCCCAACGCTGTTACCCTCCCATCAATTCCCCAATAAAATCTTTAAAAAAAAAGAATCTAGACAGAGACCTTGCACCCTTCACAACAATCAATTCAATTCAAAATGGATCATAGATGTAAATGGAAAATGGAAAACTATAAAATTCCTAAAAGATAATGTAGGAGAAAACCCAGGTGACCTTGGGTATGGCAATGACTTTTTAGACATAATACCTATGCTATGATCCATGAAAAAAAATAATGGATAAGCTGGACTGCATTAAAATTAAAATTTCTGATCTTCAAAAGACAGTGTCAACAGAATGATAAGACAAGCCACAGACTGGGAGAAAATACTTGCAAAAGATACATCTGATAAAAGACTTGTAACAAAAATATGCAAATTGTTTTTAAAGCTCAAAAATAAAAAAATGAACAACCCAATTTTTAAAAATGGGCAAAAGATCTCAACAGACATATCACCAAAGAAGATATACACTGGCAAATAAGCATATGAAAAGATGTTCAACATTATATGTCACCAGAGAATGGCAAATTAAGACAACAATGAGATACCACTACAGCCTTATTAGAATGGCCAAAACCCAGGACACTGACAACACCAAATGAACTGAAAAGTTATGTCCACCCAAAAGCCTGCATGCAGATGTTTATAGCAGCTTTATACATAATTGCCAATACTTGGAAGCAACTAAGATATCCTTCAGTGGGTGAATGGAAAAAAACAAACAAAAACTGTGGTACATTCAGACTACAGAATATTATTCAGAGCTAAAAAGAAATATACTAAGAAACAATGAAAAGACACAGAGGAAATTTAAATGCATATCGAGTGAAAGAAACCAGTCTTTCTCTGAAAAGGTTACGTACAGTATGATTCTAACTATTGGGTTGTCAGAAAAGTCATGACGTATTTTTTCTATGTTTTTCATGGCAAAAATGCGTCATGTCTTTTCCGACAACCCAATATATGACATTCTGGAAAAGGCAAACCCATGGAGACAATAAAAAGATTAATGTTTACCAGGGGTTTTTTGGGGCAGTGAAAATACCCTGTATAATTCCATAATGATGGATACATGTCATTACACATGTGTTCAAGCCCATAGACTGTGCAGCACCAATAGTGAGCCCTAAGGTAAACTGTGGACTTTGAGTGATAATGATGTGTCAATGTAGGTTCATCACTTGTAACAAAAGTACCATATAGTAATGGGGGTGGCTGTGTGTATGGGGTCAGGGCATATATGGAAACTGTACCTTCTGCTCAGTTTTGCTGTGAATCTAAAACTCGTCTAAAAATAAAATTTATTTTTTTAAAAAGGAAATATCTAAGTGTGTAGCAATATTATCTTGCTAAGTGATATCACTTTGCTCAAATGATACCATTTATGCATATTGTTCTGGCATAATTTTTAACAATGCTCACTTTCTCTCTCCAAGTGTCCTGGCTTGGACAAAAATTGTATGTCTACACCATCCCCTCCAATTATCACACAGTCTTTTTTTTGGCACAATCTCACCTGTGCTATAACAGTGTTTCCGAAACATCTTGTTTAAAAATTTAAAAATTCAGATCCCTCCCTTGGAGATTCTGATTCAGTAATTCTGGGGTAAAGCCTGAGAATCTATACTTTTAAGAGCATCCCTGTGGATTTTTATGATCACAGGGCATCAAACCAAAGACTTGATTTAGGTAACTGAATTTCATGCAAAACTGGCATGCTTTACTTGTGTATTTGGATTAAGGTTGGCTCTGGTCATGAAAGATTCTTGCTGCAGTCCATCAACAATCATAAGTCATTCTGACAAATTCACATTTTATCTTGGTAATAATAGGTTTGGGAATGGTTCCCATAAAATTGAGTACATGTTAGGAGCTGGGAACATGCCATTACTTTAGCAAAGATAACACAATGAAGTCTAATAACAGTCCAAATATGTATACTATTTTCTTTTTCCATTATTGCAAAAATGTAAGCTTCATTTTCTGAGGTTTGTTAACTCTTCCCCTAAGAATATTGATGAAATTTATATACAATAATTTGCAGAAAGAAATAAAAAATTGTAAAAGGGGGTGGAAATTGTCACCACAATTGCAACTGAAAATTATTCTTTTCTTAAAAAATAATTTAGTTAAGTTCTTGTTTGAGTAAAGGACTATAGATGTTATGCCTGAGCAAAACAATTTCATCAATTCCTTCCAGCCTCTGACAGTACCTATGTACCTTACCCTATTCTGTTACCTCAAATACAAATGCAGAGCAAAGCAAAATACAAAGCCTTTCATGGATTTGTTTGCAAAAGCCTTTGTCTGGAGGTGTCTCTGTTAAATAACACATGCTGTATAAAGACATCTCTTACTCATGTCTAATTCTCTGTGTGGCAAAGCTGAAACAAAAATCACATTTCAAGCAAGACATGCTGACTATGATATGCTGAACACTGCAAAATTTCATAATTTTCATCCTTTTAACTTAATACAAAAATGCAAAGAGTATATATATCAAACCTTTTCATTCTATTTCAAATGATATCTTTCTTTCCAAAATTGTTATTTTGACATATTTAGTACTGTTTCCCGCCCAGTAGAAAAATAGAAAATATTTGCCGAAAGTCCTACATAATTGTGCTCTGTTATGCAACTTGAATTCAGAGGATAGATAAACCTGGTTAGTAACAGATGCTGCTGCAGTGGTTGGAAGTTGGCCAGTGCAAAGCAACCTTGAACACATTTGCATGACCAAGTGAGAACTCTATAAAAATTCTGTGCACCTTTCCTATTTAATTACTCTATTATATTTCAAGTAATCACAATGCTGTGTATTTTCTTTTGAGTGGGAGAGAAAATTGAATATGCCTCGTTAGAGTAAATAAAGAAAAGAAACTAACAACAACCACCTCACTTGGAAAAAAACATCTGTTGAAGTGTGAAAAATCTTTTCTCTATAAATGTTCAATAGTAATTTTTTATATCTTCCTTATATGTAGGAAAGTTTTTAATATTCTCTATCAATTACCAAAATACAATTTTACTCCTCAGTATGGTTTGAAAGTGAATATTCATGAAAAGGAAAATAGCAAATTATGAAAACTAGAATTTAATGGAGTACAACTGTAGTAGAGAGTGTGTGTGTGTGGGGGGGGGAAGCAAGGGGAATAATATCAACCACTAATTCATTTATAAAATATTATACCTTATTTAATTATCTACAAATTTTAAAATTATACATCAAGTTGCTAATTGTCTAAGAACTGTGAAACGAGGAATTTTTTTTCTTCTCACCACTTAAGTACTGCCTAAGTAATTTTTTTTTTGGTATTAGGAAAAGCGCTTGGTAAAATTTAATTTGGTAAGATTGATTGTAGCTTTTTATACAAGAAAATGTTTTCTACCACCAAATGCAAATATATGACCAGTAATAGAGCATTTATTTTAGGCCTTTGTTCTATAATTTTTTAAAAAATCCAAATTTTATGTATTTTAAGAATAAATTGGCAATGGAAAACATTAGCAACAAAAGTGTTATTGATAATTGATCAATCTAAAAATGATTTGGAATTGATGCTAAAAGCCAGACACTGAAAACAAGTAGCTAAATATAGCCTACAACATAATTTGTTTGTTCTATAAAGTGTTAAACCTCTGTTAAAGTTAATTACAAATTTTGAAAGTAAAATACCATACATAAAATAATAAATTTTTAAATCAAGAGATGTTACATAAAAACCTTGACTTTTGGCAATTGAAAACTTAAGAAATCTGCCAACCTGGGGCCTGCATTCCTTTAGGGTAATAATAAGCAAGAGCTGAGGAGCAGCTGCATTTCAGACAGGATCTGCTTGTTCCAGTATACCACAGTCCCCACTGCTCCCCATTGTCTCCATGGCAATGCAGTCAAGTGCCAGTTCTTAATAGGCTTCACTCAGTTCCATTATTGCATTATTTCTGAAGGCGTTTGAGTTTATGATTTGGATTTACCAACAGATTTTGAAAGTGCACTGAGATATCCCAGGCTTCCATGGAAACGCATGCTGAGAAACTGACAAGGAGCTGAATAGGTGGGCTCTGGGAGTCTGCATGTATTCACCATAAAAGGTTTGTTTTTGCCTCCTTTACATATTAGAGTTTCTGTTCATGACTTTTTTGTGTGTAAATATAAAAAGACAATTTGGGAAAGCCATTGCTCAATATTTGTATTCATTTATGTATTCTTATTGAACTGTTTTCATAGTAATTAAAAATTTAAAAATCTTCATGGGAATATAAAAATATTTTGTGATTTTTGCATACATAGTTATTATGATGCTTAGTTTTATGTGCCAACTTGGCTAGGCTGTAGTGCCCAGTTATTTAATGAAACATTCATCTGGATGCACCTGTGCAGGTATTTTATCATCGACACTTAGTTGACTTTAAGCAAGGGATGACCTCAGTTAATGTGGGTAGTTGTCATCCAATCCATCGAAGGCCTAAGGAGCAAAAACTGAGGTTTCCTGGAAAAGAAGAAAGTCTGCCTTAAGATTGCAGCATCAACTCCTGCTTGAGTCTACAGCCTGTCAGTCTGCTTTATGAATTTTAGAGTCACCAACCCACAATGATGAGAGCTAATTCCCTTAAAATTTCTCTCTCTCTCTCTCTCTCTCTCTCTCTCTCTCTCTCAATATATACATATCTTCCACTGGTTCAGTTTCTCTGGAGAACCCTGACTGATAGTTATGTAATATAGAAATAATTTTAAGTTGAAATTTATTTTAGATCACTGTACTATTAAAGATTGCATTATAAATTTTATTTTAAGTAAATTCTATTACACATCTTAAATATTCATAAAATACAGGCCTTTATTTTTCCCATTTGAAATGCTATTCAATTTTAATTAATTATTTGAGAAAAAGTGTGTTTTGCTAACATATAAATGGCATATATTATATTTGTGTTTGGGGAGCAAATATATACCAAAATGTAAATTTAAATATATTATAACTATGTATTATAGTAACAAAATAGACAAAAAGGTTTTATGAAATCATATTCAGAATCCTTATGTGTTTTGCTTATAAAAATTAGTGTTTTTAAAATAACTACTCCCCACTTTAGGGGAGGAAAAATAATTTTCCATCTACCCTTCTAGGTTCTTGGCTAAGATCCCTCCTATAATAAAAGACAGAAAAACAGGAGAAATACAAACAGAAGTTTAATAACATGTATGCCTCCTGGGTATATGGGAAATACACAGGGAAAACTGAGTAGCTCCCCCAAAGGGCTCAACCTTAAAAACTATCTCTAGCTAAAAATAAAAGATGTTCAGGTCAGGGGGAGACCACTTATGGGATGTTGCCAGGAAATGCACTGTAAGCAAGGGTGTGGTGCTGTGCAGATTTAAGTCCTTGCCTTCTCCATTAATATGACTTGTAGAGATTTAGTCATCCTCCTCTTCCTGGTACAGTGAAAGACAGCCTTAAATATGGAGATTTCCCTTATAAATTTCCCTTACAAAAGGGCAACTTCTACTCTGTTTTCAGAGATTCTCCTGTGTCTGCAGCCTCCCAAAAATAATCAGCCCCAAATAATCAATATGCAAAAGAGGTATATTTGGGGGTGGCATATTTTGCTCCTTTTCACCACTCATTATGATAATATTCAAAGGTTTCAATAGTGTTAGCACTATTTTTCAAAAAACATATTGTTACTCTATGTAATATTTATTCCAAATAAATATTATGGGAAAGTGGATATAATTGTCCATAAATTTTCTTTTTCATAAATTGGTCTTTGAAGCACTGGCAATATTCTGCGCTTCTAATACACTTTAAAAAAACAGTTTTATTGAGGTATAATTTGTATGCTATAAAATACACCCATAGTAAATGTTCAATTCAATTTTTAGTAAACATATAGATAGAATTGTGCAATTTCCCCCAACAACTAGTTTTATAAGATTTTTATCATCCCCAAAAACTTTTCTCATGTCTATTTGCAGTCCCTCCACACTACCATCCCCAGCCCAAAATAACCACTGATCTTTTTGTCTCTACAATACATAAGCTTTAATTTTAGGAACTTCTCTATTGGGTTCAGATAATTTTGAAACAAATAAGTAGAATCATTGTCACATTTGTGGTTTTATTCAACAAAGATTTACTGAGAACCTATTAGATGGTTAACAGAATGGTAGATACATTTTATATCCGTCATGGAATAAATAGTTGAAGGAAGGAAGCATACATTGAAATGCGACTTGAAATTTCACCAGTTAGGGGGAACAAAGTAGGTGTAAGCTCCCTGACTCAAGGACTCTTCATTATGGATGTAAATTAAATGATACTGTCTGGGAGGGGAAAGTTCCTCCTCTATCCCCTCCTGAGTTCTTATGGCTGGACTAGTAATAAAATTGACATAACACAAGATTAACAGGAGAAAATCCAGTTTAATATGTGCATGCAGGGTGTCATAAACGATGCTCAGAGAAGTGATCGAACCAGGCAGCATTTTTATACTATTGTTACCAAAAACAACCAAGCTCTTGGTGTTTGTTGCAGGGAAGAATTCAAGGACACACCGAATAATCTAAGCAAGCAGTAGATTTATTTATTTATTTATTTTAAAAAGGATAGCACACTCTGAAGATGGTGAGAGAGGGCAGGCCCAGAGAAGAGCAGCTGTCCCAAAGAACAAAGAAGCTTAGGAATTTATTACTCCCAAAATGAGGGCACAAAATATTCAAGATTTAAGGGTGGCATTATAGGCGTTCCTAGACAGGTCCTCACGGACCACTTCTTCCCATTGGGAGGAGGAATTTTTGTCCTTTTTTGGATTTTGTCAGAACTGTCATGGCAACACAGGGCATGGAGATTTTTCCTGGCTGCCATACTAATAATATTATAATCCATTAAAATTAGCTAAAGTTCAGCTAAAGTAACAAAATGGCATCCTGGGTCCGCTCTCAGCTGCTAAAATCTAGTTCTGGCTGGTCTGGTAGCTGTACTTTTTCTTAGGGATGATCTCATCTTTTCCCTCTTTTGTCTCCCTCACCTCCTCCTTCCCTTCCTCCCCCTCTCTCCCCATGGCCCTATTCTTTCTGCCTATGGTAACACTGTCAGTCATGTTTAACATTACTCATCAATTGATTCATTTAACAGATATTCTGTTTGCCTTTACTATATGTGTCAGGCACTCTTCTACATGCTGGGGAATTTGTATTGAACACAAATAGAGTCCCTGCTACTCTGAAACTTACATTATGTTGGGGGAGACAGACAATAAATAAATAAGTTAAAAAATTAAAGAAATACAAGATAAAAAATAAAGCAGGAAAAGGGAATAGAGAGTGATGGGAGATGGGAAGGGGCTTATTTAAGAAGAATGGTCAGGAAAAGTATTTCTGAGATGGTAACATTTGAGCAAAACTTTAAAACATTTGGGGGCTAAGATACGGAGAACCACAGACAAAAGGATTCATACTGAGGCCCTGAAGCAAGATCCTCCTTGCCAAACCTGAGTGACAGCAGGAGTCAATGTGGCTAGTACTGAGAAAGGAGGAAAAGTGCTGGATATGAGATCAGAGAGGAAACCAGGAACCAGAGTATGTGTGCCTTGTAGACCCAGCCAAGAAATTAGATTTTATTCTAAGTAGCATACACACCACTGAAGTGTTTGGAGTAGAAGAGTTACATGATCTAATTTACATTTTAAAGGGTTCATTCTGGATTTTGAGTGGAGAATTAACAATAGGAGAGAAGGAGGTAAGGGTGGAAGATGAGAGACTAGTTAAAAAGTTATTGCTTGATGATGATTTTAGGCTAAGGTGTTAGCAGTGGTAGTGATAAGAAGTGACAGGATTCTGGATAATCTGTACTTTGAATATAAGGCCAACAAGATTTGTTGATATGAAATATAGGAATTGTAAGGGAAAATCGGTTGACATCAAGGATTTTGTTCCAAGAAACAAAAGGATTGAGTTTTCATTAACTGAGATGGAGAAGTCTGTGGGCCAAGCTGATTAGAGGGTATTAAGAATCAAGAGTTCAGTTTGGGACATGGTTTGTTTGAGTTGTTTGTTATGCATACAAGTGGAGATGTTGAGGGAAAAAAATTAAATTGATTCTGGAGTTCACTGTAGAGGTCCAGGTGGGGGATTTAATTTTAACAGTTATCCATGTAGAGATAGTATTTTAAAGCCATGAGCCTGAATGAGATCACCCAAGACATAAGTATAAACAAAATACATTAGAATAGAATAGAATAGCACAGAATAGAATAGACTAGATCTCAGGATTTAGACTTGGAAAACTATAATGTTTAGAGATCTGGGAGATAAGAAAGATGAAACAAAGGGGATTAAGAAGAAATGGCTGAGAAAGTCAATAGTGGATAAAGAATGGTCTCCTTGAAGCCATGTGAAGAAAATAAATCTCCATATATGATCACTATGTAGACCAGGACCAATGGGTGCAGAGAAGTATCATAAACTGTTACTATTATTAAAAAATTGAAGTTTCCCATGATTTACTAACCTGTAGGAGCAAATTAAATCAAGATAACATTAGTACATGGATTTTATTAGCTTGCTGCTTTTATTGGGTTGTCGGAAAAGTCATGACATATTTTGCCTATGTTTTTCAAAGGTCATTTATTTATATAAAAAAACAAAGATCAATCAATGATATATTGCCCATTTTGTTTGATAACCTTTTTCCATCTTTCAGTGAGCTTCATAATTCCTCGTTCATAGAAGGACCTGTCTTTATTTGCGAAAAACTGAACAAAATGCTGATTTACAGCCTCATCTGAATTGAACATTATACCACGCAAGGTGTTTTGAAGAGAGTGAAACATGTGGAAGTCTGACAACGCAAGGTCAGGTGAGTATGGTGGGTGTGGCAACACATCCCATCCAAGCTCCAATAATTTTTAATGGGTGATCAAACTTGTGTGTGGTCTTGCGTTGTTGCGATGGAGCACAACTCCTATATAATTAACAAACTATGGATGTTTCTGGATGATGGATTCATTCAAACTGTCCAATTGCCAATAGTACACATTCGAATTGATTGTTTGGTTCCTTGGTAAGAGCTCGAAAAACATAACAACACCTTTAAAATCCCACCACACTGAGAGCATAACCTTCCTCTGATGAATGTCTGCTTTTGACGTCATTTGAGGCAAATCATCACATTGGGACCAAGACCGTTTGTGCACTACATTGTTGTAAAGAATCCTCTTCTAATCACCAGTTATCAGTCGCTTCAAAAAAGGATTGTTTCCTCACGTTTAATGAGCATATTGCAGATGTTTATACGTACCATCAAATGAGCCTCTTTGAGTTCATGCAGAACCCAAATATCGAGCTTGCTTACATATCCCAGCTTCTTCAGGTAGTCGTGAACACTTGAATGATGGGTGTTCAATGTTTCTGCAATCTCTCATGTTGTGTAACGTGGGTTTGACTCGATAAATGCCTTTATTTTGTCATCATCAACGTCAGTGGGCCTCCCTGACCAAGGAGTGTCATCGAGATCAAAATCACCAGCATGGAATTTCGTGAACCATCTTTGGCACTGATGTTCTTGTAGAGCATTGTCACTGTAAACTTTATGCAGCTTTTCACAAGCTTGACGCCCGTACTTCCCTTTATGGAAGTAAAAGAGTAAAATATGGCAAAAATGCACAGTTTGGTCTTCCATCTTCAACTTGTTGTAAAACCTCCAAACCTCAACCAAATCGCTCAATTGTTTTTTACAGTGAAGCTAGAACTGTCAGCTGTCAAATGACATAGCAATAACATAGATGTGAATGACTCTAGTACTTCCAAAAATGAACTAGTGCCATCTGTTGCAAACATGTGTCATGACTTTTCTGACAACCCAATATCTTCTGATGCTAGGCTTCTAACCCCCTGCATCTTTGAATAATAAGGGCTATGCTGTATTTAAAAACTCTATTTCCCTTTGCAAACTATTCCTGTATAATGAGTTATGTTCATTGTGCCTTTCCACTTCTTTTTTAAGGATAAATTCTCTTGTGAAGCCTCTTCATTCTTCCCTCCAAATAGGTTTTGGTTTAGTTGATCCTTAGACTTACTTGACATGCCCAGATATGTTTGAACCACAGCAGGACACAGCTGGAGTTATTTTTTTAGAAGACCCCTCAGCAAATAGACATCAGTTGAGACTCTCATCAGTTCATCAGAACATGTCCAAACATGTCTGAATCCCTAGGTATTTCTGGCTATAGACATACAATCTGAGTTACATTTTCTACCAAGGTAAATACAAAATACAATAGAAAAGTTCTGTAAAAGAAATCAAAACAGCAACAACAAGAGGACAGAGGAACTAATTTTCCCTGGGGCAGAAGAGGGAAAGCTGGAAAGTTAGGTAATTAGGCAATAGGAAAATCTTCACAGAAAAACTGACCTTGAAGTGGACGATGAGACATACGTGTGATTTTTGGCAAATGAAGTCAATGGGCAGAAAAGGCATTGTAGATATGGGGTATAGGAATAAAAGCATGGAGGCATGAAAATGCATGATATGTTCAAGAATAAGCAAATAACCTTACACCTAGAGGACAGAGCTGACCGATGTGATGAAAAATGAAAAAAAATAGGTCTATTATTGTGAAAATAATTTTATGCTGTGCCTAAGAGGTTCTAATTTTAACTTATAGGTGATAACATTGAAGGGTTTTTTTTAATTTTTATTTTTTATTGAAGGTTTCTGAGCTGTAATATGTTGTGGCTGCTTGCTCATGGTTGTGAAGGAATTCATGAGACAGGTAGAAATAGAGAAGAAAGATTTATTAAAGTAAGAAAAGGGTCAGCTGGGAAGAGCCTGCTGGAAACTACTGCAAACCACTGCATCCAGTCTTTGTTTAGTCTCAAGTTCTATATTTTCTAATCAGTATATAAATTGCTTTGGCCTGTAGTAGAATTTTCTATTGAGTTCAGCTTTCTCCATTGAGGTGGGGGAAGTGGTCACACTAGTTATGGAAACTTTTGCATATGTTATGTAGATTTGAGTTGGAGCCAGGAGTGGATCCCATACAGATGCAAAACCTCTCCCAAGTCACAGGGCCAGCACTGGGCTGAAGTAAATAGAAACATGAAACTTGTATGCAGAGTAAATGTATACAAAGTACAATAAAGAAAAGAAAGCTTTCAAAAAATCCCAAGCTAAATTACACTTGTTAATTCAAATTATACCAGAGATCCAAATCTCAAAATAGAAAATTTAGTGCCACCATTACAATCCCCCTGTCTTAACAGTCTATATCATTATTGAATCTCTTTTTTAGAAAAAAAAACCCTAAGTATTGTGTAAATGACAGGGAGAGAGATAAAAACTATTGGAATAGTTGAATAAGAGAAAATGTAGAACTAAGCAAAGACAGTACCAATTGGATAGAAAAGACAAGTGTGATCAAGATTCTTGGAAGTAGAGTTGACAAGATTTAGTGACTAACTGTATGTAGTTAGTGAATGAAAAGTAGGTATAAAAGTTGATTCTGAGGTTCCAATATTGATGACTGTGTAGATAGAGATACAATAAGAAAGACAGTAGATTCAATTTTGAATCAGTTGAGTTAAATTATCTATACTATATTCAGGTCCAGGTCTTTAAGGGACAATTGAAAATATGAACTTGGACCTAAGGAGTGTGGATGGACAAGGGGCCACATATTAAACCTGGCAAGCTCAGGAGGCTGAAAAATAGCCACATAAGATAGTCTGAAAATAAAAATTCCTAACTAAAAGAGAGTCGTGACCAGGCAGTCACATCCTTGGCCTGTAGCTTCCTTGACAAAGGTCAATCTTTACCTTAAGTGAGCCTGTCTGTTGTCTTTTTGCATCTAAGATAATATACCCTTGCAATAGCAGAGTAATCTCTTCTTCCAGACCCCCTTAGGGGGCACAACCCACCACACCAGAGCAGGAATCTACAAAATCCCTCATTGTTATCTTGTTCCCCAAATACTACCTCTAAGTGATGTAAAATGCTATTAACTATCCTCCTCCTTTGATTCTAATGTATAAAATAAGTTGCAAAAAGGCCATTTTCCGGAGCATTATCTCAATCTGTTGAGATTTTGCTTCCCGGGAATTGTTGTCACTTTGACTCAAATAAACTCTTATAAGCTTTCTCTTGGGCTGGGTGGTTTTTGTTGATAGGGGTGAGACATAAGCTATAAATACCAATTTGGGAATTATCAACATAGAAGTTAGTTGAAGTCATAGGCATAATTGAGTCACCTAGGGAAAAAGAAGATAACGAAGATTTGCTAATTCATTAAACAAATTCTTAACAAAGAGTTACTTAACAAAGAGATATGCTAAAACCTGAGAACAAAATTGTGAGAAAAGAGACACAGTCTCTGTTCTTATTAATCTGAAGCTGTATTAGAAACTTGTGTTTGGAGACAGATGTCAAACAACAAATTATGTAATGATTTACAATTTTGACAAGTGCCTCTGAAGGAAGTGTACATGGCCCTTAAAAATCTCATATCGCAGAGGAACCTGAAATAGTTTTTAGGGATTGAAGGTAGTCAAGGAAAGATTTCTAAGGAAATGACTTTTGAAATTTGAAGAAAGAGTCGACATTAACCAAGCAAAAGGAAATGGGGGTGAGAAGGGGGTTTCCAGGAAGAGAATAAGTTTTGCAAAATCCCAGAGGTAAGGCGAATGTAGAGCTTTGTAGAATTTAAAGGAAGACAATGTGCTTGAAGAACATAGAAGAGGTGTGTTTTCCTTTGATTGAGACATGTGGAATCAGATGAACAGAAAATCTCTTAATAAAAATCTAGTAAGGTTGAGTAAAATATAATAAGCATCCTTTTATATGAGTATAAAAATTTGCAGTAAAGGAAATTGGTGGGGGGCAGTCAAAGTATGATTTATAAAAAGTTATAAACATAATTCTCATAAAAATGTAAAGTGTGGATGTGTCACAGATTTATTTAATTCATTAACAAGGGAATGAGGAGGATGATAAAATTGGGTCAAAGGAGAATTAGAGGAATAGAGGTTTTATAGTCCACTAAGAAAGGCATACTGAAATGTCTGTTAAATTAGACATAGAATTGGTTAATGCCCTATATGGCAATAAGGCAATAATCTTTAGGGTTATTTTAAAAGTTTAAAAAAAATTACCTGATAAGGATCATTTGCAGGGCTGGCCGAGTGACTCAGTTGATTAAGAGCTTGCTCAAGAGTGTGAGCTCTGAGCAACAGCGGTTCAATTCCCAGACCGAGCTGAGCTGCTACTGAGTTGCCAATAGCTGGCAGGATGGCTCAGCTAAAAAAAAAAAAGAATCATTTGTACATCTACTAGACAAAATTCAACAATTTAACATGTAGCTTTTCAGATTCTAGGCCCTGGTCATGTCTCACTAAGTGCCTTCCCTTAAAGAATTAAATAATCCTTAGGTGGACACTTTAGCCAATGCTCCAGTATGACAATGAGTGGGAAAATAGCTATTTTATCACTTAATTTTTATATTTTTGGTATTTTTTTCTTAATAGCCCCTTCTCCCAAAAATAATAGAAACCTCAAAACAAAAATGCTAAACATAAATTCTATAAGTGGAGGAACTTTGTTTCATTTACTGCCATATCTCCAGTGCCTATAATATTGTTTGACATAGTAGGCATTTAATAAATATCTGTTGAATAAATGAATGAATAAACTTATACTTTAGTGGATCTGAGAGCATTTGCTGTTCTGCACAAATGAGACTTGGAGTTTGATGGCCACATTGGGACAGAAAGTCTTCTGTGAGAAGTGAGGACTTGAAACTGAGATTCTCTTCAAAAGATACTCCATAGTCTACATCCTAAGGGTAAGAAAGGACTAAAAAAATAAACCCACCAGAAAAGGAAGTCTGTCTATATTATCCTGGATTCTAGATTATAAAAATTACTTTTTTCCTTGAAAATTATTACACATTGTTCCTCAGATGAGTTTTCCACTACCTGCATATTCTAGGAACACCAAGGCCAATAAATTAACATAAGAAGTGACCCTGTTCTAGTGTCATTTCCAAGGAAGCTGTCAGAGGCAAACACAGATACCAAATGTCTCCAGAAAGACACATGCTTATCTCAAGATTGCCACACAGCATTGCAACAAAAAAAACCCCTACCAACCACAAATTCACAATCCAAAATTACAAAGCACATCAACACACAAACCATCACAAACAAGTTAACAGAATTAATAAACAGCAGACTCAGAGGAAATAACCCAGTACACAGCCTAAAGAGGCAGAGATCAATAATAGGTGAGGTTAAGGATAGATTGAGAATGCCCAAAGTACCTTTAATAGAAATCCCAGTAGGAAAGAATAATGAATATAGGAAGAGGCAATATTGAAAGCAATAATAGTTAAGAATTTTCCAGAAGTGATGGGAAACATAAATCCTCATATTTAAGAAACACGGTAAAAACAAATTAAAGAATGGCCTGAGATGAAGCTGGAAAATGAGACAAAACCCAGATCATGGAGGGCTTATCTAGCTTTCTTAAGGATTTTGGTTTTTATTCTAAGAGCAATGAGAAACCATTGCAGGGTCTTAAACAGGGGAGTAACATGATCATATTTTATTTGAAAAAATTACTGTTGACAACAATTTAAGGAATGGATAAGAAGAGAGCAAAGCTAAATTCAAGGAGAACAGTTAAGAGGCTGTTTCAGGTGAGAGATGATGATGGAGTGAAGTAAGATGGTAATGGCAAAAATAGAGAAAAATGAATATTTAGGAAATATAATTGTCAGAATCTGATGATGGATTACATATAAAAATGAAGAAGAGAGAGGAATCAAGAATGGCTTCCAATTATCTGGCTTGTAAAGCTAGGTAAAAAGCGGTAACATTGTCTGGGTTAAATAATATTAACTAAAGATCAGGTTTATGGAAGTGGGATGGAAATCATGAGTTTAGTTTTTAACATGAGTAGTGTGAGTTGCCTTTGAGACTCTTGAGGTCACCATCATGAAAAAAGTAAGTTGAAAAATAGAAGGTAGTAAAGATGACAAAGAAATGAAAATCATAAAGGATGGAGGAAAACTAGTAAAACATGATGACATGACACCCAAGAGAGAAGAGATACAAGAAACTTTCAAATACTATATGAGGGCAATGGGGGACATGCACTGAAAAGATTGCATTGGATTTAGTAAGTAGCAAGCCATTGATGATCTTAATAAAGACCACTTGCTCCCATTTACAATAAAACCTCATCAGAATGAATAAAAGAAAGAGTTGCTTTGGAGAGAAATACCATGGTGGTGATGTCATTTTATTAAATGTCATGAGTCTTAATTCATTTTAGGAACAATATAGGCTAAGCATTGCCATGTTTTAAGCATTAATACTACTAGAAAAAAAGACATGGATACCACTGATGGTTTGCAAATATATATCCTCCTGGAAATCTGATTGATAGATTATTTACTGGACTACATATATAGGGATTAAAAATCATCACAAGACACCTTAACAGGACAAGCAGAGAAAAACACCTTAATAAGCTACTTATAATAAGATTCAATCTAAAGGAAAGTCTCTATGAAATGATAGAAAGCTATAGCGACTATACAGCACAATATAATGACTAGCTAACATTCGTTTGTTAATTCATTTAACACACACTGAGCATTTAGTAAACAAGTTTTTGGGACACAGAGTAAAATGTGTTTAGGTGGATATGGGAGAGAATTGAGGATGGGATGGGGTCACAGATATTACATCCCATGTTTGGTCATTAAAAAAACAGCTGACAGTTTAATAGTCTGTGTTTTAGAACCTGTCACATATGTGTATGTTAAAATAGTTTTGCTCAGGTGGCATCATGAAAAGATCATAGCATCAAAATGGCTGTGTTAAAATGGTCATATCAAAATGGCTGCATTATATTGTTTTGTTATAGTATGTGCCTTAATGGGTGATAAATTCAACTAAGTAAAATGTCATTTGATTAAGTAGGGCATTAAATGCCAGGTAGAGGAGTTTGGATTTAGTAATTTAGACAAAAAATCTGTAATACTGTTACAGATACTGAGTACAGGAATGGCGTGATATACATTGTATTTAAGAAAGAATCATCCAGGTGAAGTCTAATAGTGGTGATAGGTGCATTAGGCTGTCATAGTTGGATGACACTAGCTATTAGGAACATCCACCTGACTCCCCTTGCTTAGATTCTAGGCTCTCCAAGCAATCTCTTGCTTATATTATATTTCCCTTATAAATTTGCCTACAGGGATAGAGTATACTGCTCAGTGGACACATATACCTGGATAGTTAATAGTTATATATCTTATTACAAATTAATAAATTGAACATTTAATTTATTGATATATATATGAAATATATATGTAAAATATTAGCCTTGTAACAAGTTAGATTGCAACTTTATCTGTAAATCACAAAGTCAAAAAGGCATTTTCATCATGAATCTCAAAGTAACCTGAACTACCTAGTTTTACAAAGGAATTAAAAGAATTATACTTGGAAATCTGAGCTCTTCAAGCTCATGCTAGTAACCAATACAACATTTGCAACTTTTCATGCAGGTCCAAAACTTTTTACATCAGTCCCCTTGCCTCACATTCCATGGAAAATGGTTCTTCCATTCTCCCCTAGTCTTCCCACGAGCCCCTGGTCAATTTATGACTATTTTCATTTATTCTTTTTGAAAAACCAGGTTAGATGCTACTTGCAACAATAAGCCTTTTCCACATCCCCTGAGACAGAACGGCTCTTTCTCTCTTTGCTCATATAACTAGAAGACTTAGCACCCTTGCCCATGTTATAGTTTCTGGTTGTATACATATATCTGTCTCGGAGGAATATTACCTCCTTAAGAGTAGAAACTATGGGCGGGCCGAGTGGCGCGTTGGTTGAGAGCTGGCTTGGGATGCCAGAGGACCCCGGTTCGGATCCCACGTGTGAGGGCCAGTGACACTGCCCTCTACAGCTAAGATGCTGAACAACAGCTCAACCTGGAGCTGGGCTGCTGTGAGTCGCCAGCGATGGTGTGGGCTGCAGCCCCTGCTGCAGTGGGTTGCCGTGGGCTGCCGTGAGTGGCCAGCAGCCACCGTGAGTGGCCAGCAGCCACAGTGAGCGGCCGTCCAGAGGTTGGCGACTGATCTGCCTTGCCCGGGAAGAACACAATGATGGTGCCAACTTGGGCCAGTGAAGCGACGTCCTCCACAACTGGACTGAAGAACAAAACAACAGCAACTTGTCTGTTCCCCTTCCCCCGATTCCCCAGCGCTGTTCCCCTCCCCCAATTCCCCAATAAAATCTTTAAAAAAAAAGAGTAGAAACTATTATTTACCCAGAGTAGGTGCTTGGTAAATTTGTACTGAATTGAATTATCCCAATAAAACAACAGTAGTTTCATCATCGAAACCAATGCTGTCCAATAGAACTTTTTGTGATGATGGAAATGTTCTATATCTGTGCTAATATAATATAGTAGCCACTAGCCAAGTGTGGCTATTGAACACTTGAAATGGGGTTAGTGTGATTGAGGAGCTGAAATTTTAATTTTATTTAATTTTGATTTCAAATAGCCACATAGCTATGGTATTGGACAATGCAAACTATGACTATGCAGCCCTTTAGCAAGTGTGTGGTTCAGTCAATTCTGTGAAGTATCAATTAGTCTTCTAATATCAAGCAGAGTCTAAACAATCAGTTGATTGGCAGGTTTTTCTTGCTTCTCCTGGCTGGTTTTACACTGTGCAGAGAGACCTTTTATCAACACTGTATAGATATCTATGCTAAGCAATATTTGGAGAATAGCAACAAAAGAAAAATCCTGAGACCCTGGCTTGAAACAGATTGCCATTTTACAGAGAAGAGTATAATCTCAAGGCATTAGAACACTTTAGACAATAAAAATATCTTTCTCTACATGCTATGAAGTTGTAATTAAAAATGCAGCATTATATATAAATGTCTAATCATGCTGTATACCTGAAACTAACATAATACTGTATGTCAATATAGTTAAAAAATAAATTGAAAAAATCTTTTAAAAATGCAGCACTGGCTAGAACCCTAAACAGATCTCAAGTTTACTCAGTAGGGTGGAGTTCATTGCTACAGTGTCTGTTACAGAGAGACACAGCTACAGTGCTTTGTTTATCACAGTTTATCACAGTGCAGTTTATCACAGAGGAGAATGAAAAATCAGGGGTGGTTCAGCACACACTAATCATCACAATCAGAGAAATAATTCAAAAGCCACAACATAGTGAGTGGAGCCCAGTGGTTCTTTTGAATGTGGAGGACAGCTCAGCTTCCAGCAAGCATCTGTGTGGTGACTTGCTGAGAATCATTGTTGTCAGGAACACCTCAAATTCAGATAAATTCCCTAATCTTGTTGCCTTGGTGCTGTCAACCTTTGATTTTAGGTCTTGTTTATAACCAAAGAGATTTCCGGTGGGCAAGAAGAATCTTTTTTAGAGCAGGTTGGTTATTATTATTTAGTTAAAAGATATGGCAAATTAGCGGGCATCAGTCTCAAAGGTATTTCATCATGTGATTATCATCAGAAAGTTGTTTCTTCTGATTGGTATAAAAGAATTTTGGCTTACGGAGCTTTTCACAGATGTTCTTAGTACACAGAATACCTCCTTTATGTCTAGTTCCTCTACTCTGACTAATGTTATATCTGTTGATGTATAACTAAGCTACTAGTGAGGAATGGGGAGCAGTCCTTAAAGGGGGACATTGAATTGGTGCAAAGAGGTTGATGGTAGAGTGAAGTGGATGAGGAGGTTAGCAGGTCTGAGCTCTCTAAATTGCCCAGCCCCATGGACTCATTTTGAAGAAGACTACTCAGAGTCAAGAGTATGGGCTGTCAGACAGGCTAGGGCTTAAATTCTGGTTCTGACCTCACCAGCTCTCTGACTCTGAGCAAACAATTTAATGAGTTTAGGACTGTAAAATGAGGATACTAACAGATCTTACCTGGCAGAGTAATAGTAAGAACTAAAAAATAAATTAATAATAATGATCATCAGGCACTTCGCCCTTGTTACTTGGGTTATCATCATCGCTTGACCATAAGCTCCACAAAAGTCAAGGACCAGGTCTGTCTTCTGCAGTGCTGTATCTCTGGCACCGAGCACCGTGCTGGGCACATAGTAGATTAAATGAATAATTGAATGGTTAGAAGAGAGAGAGAACTAGAAAAATACCTTTTTAACAGAATCTATGTAAGTTTCTGGCACAAAGGAGAAGTTTCAGGTGAAAACTAGCAAAGCCTCGAGAAGGAGAAGGGGCTCTCAGCACCCGCAGTTTAGTATGGCTCATTGCAAGTGTTGGAAGGATCTGGAATCAGTGCCAGAGCAGGTACATAGCAGTGCTCAGGATGAGCGGTTGCAGTGGTAGGGCTTTATGGGGTACATTGGTGGGCATAGGGTGTTGAGAGTGGCTGCCAGAGAATGGGAGGGATTACAGCTGACAGATGCATTTGTGGAACCTCCTAAAAGTCACTGGGGAAGTTCCTGAGAATGGCTGTATTTCAGCAAGCTGCTTGGAACTTCCATAATTTGGTTCTTAAGGTAAATTTGACCTCATGTTTTTGCCACAGGATGGTGAAGATCTAGAACAAGTAGTGACACTAATGTCAAGCTGTTTTACCATAACAAAGTCATTTTCCAATATTTATTAAATTGTTTTAAAATTAAACATTTAGTGTTGTAAATGAACTGGAAGTTCTTTGACATAAATATTGGTGTCACCAACTGCCCTGTTCTTTAAAACTCCCCATTACGGGTGCTTGAATGATTTCTGCTTTTGCTTCTTCTTTATTTTTCTCCTATCTTTTCTTCTAAATTGTTACTTTTTTTCCCATTTCTCTTTCTCATCTTTCTGGCTTTGCTGTGCCTCATGACTTCCAATGTAGAATCTAGTAACGCTGTTAGGAATTTTAGTTCCTCTACCCACCACGCTACACTTACCACTAAAGATGCTGTCCACTCCTATGTTAGATACTATTGCATGGTAAATAGGTTTCAAACAGAAGTTGATACTTATTCAATTTTACTATGAAGAGAGAAATTAGCAGCTATTTCAATGTGTTAAATGAAGCTATATGGCTTGAAAAGATTAACAAACATTCATCTAGTTTTTCATTGATGCAGAGGTCTTTTTTTTCTTTTTTCTTTTTCTTTTACAGCTTATATATCATTGTCCATATATTTTAAAGAAGGAAGCACAAACAAAGATAAACTAAAATATAGGTTAAAATTGGAGTGAATTGATCCAGGGAAGCCTGGAAGTAAAAGAGAAGAGAACTTATATTTTACAACTTGAAATTGAAGAGCACACCCACTCCAGGGCATCCATGATCATGTATATGCTGTTAATTCTCAATATACACCTTTCCCCAAAACTTCAAAATCACATCCTGCTCTAGCTGAATGTCTGCAAGTGACCTCAAATTCAGCATGTTCAAAATGAATGTATCACCTCTTCCCACCCCAATCTTCTCTCTCTTCTCAGTGAAAGCCCCACCAACCACACAAATGGCAGAGGCAGGAATCCCTCCTCCTCTCTTAGTCCTGAATGATTTTTCATAATGCAAATCTTATCTTATCACTCTCTTTTATAAAGCCTTTAGTGCTTTGCCATTGCTGTAGAATAGCAAGGCTCTGCTATCTGTCCCATGCCTACCTCTCTAGCTACCATCAAATAAAAAAACAAATCTGGACTTAGTAAGTAAGGAGAGACTTTATTCAAAAGGATTACTGCGAAGGAGAAAGGAACTACTGCAATAGGGTAGAACACTGTGACCATAAGCCTGCAAGTCTCAACAGTTCCACAGAAAGTGTTTCTTTTATATAGAAGTAAACAGAGTTAGAAGAGAACTGGGTGTGGTGTAGGGAAGTGGAATGAATGAAAGGGTGGCACTATTTGATAGTAGGTAGATCAGAGAATGTTTTATCCTGAGGCCAGGCTGTTCTCAGAAGACTGTATGTCAGCTTAGTGGGAGGATGGGTTAGGTTCAGGTACCTGGGGAAAGGACAGACTTTTAAGTTTGGTTAATATGCTGATAAGAAAAAAAATTCTGAGGTGCTCTAAATTAAATTACAGCATCGAGAGAGTGAGAGAAACAAACAGAAGTGTTAGTGTGCTAATGGCTGCAGGACCAGCTATCAAAAGACTTCCCACATTCCTGGTTTTCCTGTTGGAACTTCAGATTAATTTCCAGATAGCCATTTCCACAGATTATTTTAGCCAGGAACCATCTAATTCCAGGAGCCTCCACATGGCCTTTCCGTCCTGCTGCCCACAGCCAATCCACAGGAGTGGACATTTCTTTATACCAACTCACCGCTGATGAGACAAGTAAAGAGTTAACGGGAGCAGGCTTGTGAGCTGGCAGGATGGGACAGGCAAGGCGTTAACAGAGCGAGCGAGCTTGTGGGCTTACAGGAATGATCTTAAACATTAACTGCTCGGCTCTGACTCCCCTGGCCAGCAGCGCACCTACAAGCTGACAAGCACCTTTCATCCATCATAGGTCAGCACAGAACAGTTCCCAGTTGCAAGGGCAACCCCCTGCAAGTTGACACCCATCACAGACAGGAAAAGGACAATTCCCAGGAGAAGACAACTGTAATGGCAGCCCCCCTGCAAACTGACAAGCACCCTACATCCTGCTTGGAAAAATATAAAACCCCAGCCCTCCTCATCAGCGTAGCTGTCCCTATCAGGCTCTGGCCTGGCACAGCTCCATTTGCCAGGATCTCTCTCTTACCCTTCTGATCTCCGCAGCTGTCTCCATCAGACTGCCCTGGCAAACTTCTGTCAGTACCTCTCTCTTACCCCTCTACCTCTGCAGCCCTTTCTCTCAGACTGCCCTGGCACACTGTGCCAGTTCCAAACAGAACTCTCTCTCCCTTTTTGACTTTCAATAAATCTTTTCTCTGGATACTCTTGTAGCATCTCGTAAATTCTTTTACATTCTGCGAATGACCAGGGGTTAATTCTACACCAAGACAACTGCCTATGGAAGTGCTGGACCCCATCACCTTCTCCCACTCCTTTGCCTATAGCTCATGTAAATTCTGACAGTCTACCTCTTTCTTCCCCATTTCCCCTACTGGATGTATAAAATCTCTTGTAAAACTCTGAGATGATGGACATGCTGTCTTTTCTACCTAACCATGCTGCTGGTGGTCTAGACTTCATGCCCTAAGACCAGGCTTCTTTTTGGCTAGCATTTTTGGCTAAATAAAACCTTACTTACAAAAAGACTTTCAGCAGTGAAAGTTAAAAAATATTTTATGCTTAACATGCATTTTGTTCCCATTGATCAGTGAGGACAAAACAGCTCAACTAATCAATTATGAGGCAAAGAATGGGAATTGTAAAGGTCCGTGTCTGGTCTTTTCATAGGTAGAGAAGGAGAGTCAGTGAGTCTTATCTAAGTCATATAGTGAAGAGGGGTTCTTGTAATAAGCCATTTCCTGGAACACAAAAGGTGGGAGATTTTCTTACCTTTCAAATTTTCCAGAAGCACAGGGTTTAGGTAAAATTCACCACTGTCACATTGTTACCGTGCTAAAGGTCCTGCTGCTCGCTGCACAAAAGCCAAAACTCAAGAAACGAGATTGGAACAAAAAGTAGGCTTAAAGAAAAATGGGGGGTGGGTCAGGGTACTGGGGAGATGGCCCTGGCCTGGACTGAACAGCATCATGGAAACTGACATACATAGTAAATGCACAGTAAACAGAATCATTAAGGTTTGGCAGGAGAGGAAGAGAGTAAAGAAAAAAAAAACTTTCAAAAAGTCCTAAGCTAAACTACTGTTAAATGAAATTACACTAGAGGTTTAAATCCCCAAATAGAAGATACAGTGTCATCCTTACAACATTACTTGTTTCTCTTGCTTTCTAAAATCTTTTTGTTACAAGAAGGCTGAAATTGAAATTCTTCACACAGACATTAATCTGTATCATCACAGACTAATATTTTGTATCCACATGCCATTTATTTGGCTTATTCTAACTCATCAATCAATAAGCAACTTATATATCATTGGGCTGGGTGGTTTCTTCAAACCCCTGAACAAAGATCAGTGTCCTGCAATGTATTCCCACTTACAATGGGAATTGTAATGGTGTGAACAGAAAAGGGGCCACATGTTAAACCTGACAAGCTCAGGAGACTGAAAATAACCACAGAGGACGGCATAAACATAAAAATTCCTAACAAAGGTGGGCCATGGCGTGAAGTCACATCCTTGGCCTGTAGCTTCCTTGACAAAGGTCAATCTTTACCTTAGACCTGTCTATCTTCTTTTTTGCATCTAAGATAACATAACTGTCCCTTGCAATATCAGAGCAATCTCTTTTTCCAGACCCCCCAGGGGGCACAACCCACCCCACCAGAGCCGGAATCTACAAAGTCCCTCATTGTTATCTTGCTCCCCAAACACTATCTCTATGTGCTGTAAAATGCTATTAATTATGCTGTACCCACCAATGTAAAAGAAGTGCATGTCTTTCCATTTTACTTTTTATCCAATCCCAGAGATTTTCCCGCTTTGCTTTCTCCCACCCCCTTAATCTACAACCAATGGATTTCATGTAACCTTCCTCCTTTGATTCTAATGTATAAAATAAGTTGCAAAACGGCCATTTTCTGGCGCAAAATCTCAATCCATTGAGATTTTGCTTCTGGGCAACTGTCGTCAGTTTGGCTCAAATAAACTCTTAAAAATTTTCTCTTAGGCCCCATAGTTTTCATCGACAATGGTGAATATTACCTGAGCCCTATGTTCTTGTTAAATAGCAACAATTAACAAATCCCTCCACCATTTTATGTGACCAGAATGGGCTAAGTGCAAAGGGCTACCCTTTCTATATGACTTAAATAAGACTCACAGGCATCCTTATCATTTACCAGTGACACCCTCCAAATTCCCCTTCTTTGTCTCAGAAATGATTTGCTGAACTGTTTGTTCCCACTGATCAATCAGAGCAAAATGCCCATTAATCTGACTTGATCGCACTTCAGTTATGTTTCTATCCTTTCTCCAGGACCCTCATCTTTCACTCACACTCACCCAGAGCCAGCATACAACCCCTTCTTAGTGGCCCCTCCTGAGAGGCTGACTGAAGGGTAAAACAGTCTCTGATTATTAAAGAAAAACAAAGCCAGGCTCTAGTTAAAGGAAGTAAAGACAGATTTCATATAATAGTCCTACTAAGTAGAGACCCCAGTGTAACCTGAGCTGAAATCTGATCTGTGCAAAATGGACTAGACATTTCAAAGGGAGAATGAGGAAGTAGGAAGGGGAAATGAGTGGGGGGCTCCTGAAGACTCAAGGAAGTGAAAAGTTGCAAAAAGAGGGTACAGGCATTGGTCAAGCCCAACGTGATTCAGCCTTCTGTGTCTGCCAAATGGCACTTCCCTAAGTTGGGCTCCTGCCCTCCCACAATGACTAGGAGACAGGGTCCTTATCATTCCTCATGATTGCATTTTAAAGGGATGGCTCTCAGGTCCTTGAGAAAGACACTCTTAGGTTGCAGTAGATACCTATACATTTCAAAGGGATAGAGGAAGGGGTTTACAATTGTTAAGTTATTTTAAGTACAGTTGATCCTTGATCAACATGGGTTTGAACTGCATGGGTCCATATACATGTGGATTTGTTTTCAATAAATACCGTAAATGTATTTTCTCTTATTTTTTATTTTCTTAATAACATTTTCTTCCTTCTAGCTTACTTTATTGTAAGAGGACAGTATATAATACATGTGCTAATTGACTGTTTACATTATTGGTAAGGCTTCTGGTCAACAGCTGTCCATTAGTAGTTAAGTTTTGGGAGAGTCAAAAGTTACACATAAATTTCAACTGTGCAGGATGTTGGCACCCTTTGCTTATGTTGTTCAGGAGTCAACTGCAAATGCTTCTAAGTAAACGGAAGTCAGGGGCCTGTAGTCAGGTTTTGGCTGGAATAAACAGTGCAGTCTTGAGCTTTCTCAGACAGGAACATAAAGGGATTGAGATTATCATCTTAAAGGTGTTGTCTTGAGCTGTTAGAAATGATGCTATGGAGGAGGACTTCCGGTTAGATGATGGAACAGACAGACACTGTGCCGACTGCCTTCCAGGATCACACCAAAATTACAAAATAATTTATAAGATATTCAACCTCGGAAGTTCCCTGGACACTAAATGAGCAGAACCTCTAAAACGAAGGACTTAAAGAGGAGGCCACGTTTAGTCTGGTAGGACGGGCGCAGATGAGAGAGGGCAAACCCCGTGAGGCTCACCTCAGCAGTGGGGAGGCTTCTCCGGTTGGGGATGAGACCCTCCGGCCCCACACCACGCTCACCACCCCAGAGTTACTTTGCCGGGAAGACGAGTTCTACGATAGCTGGAAGTAAATAGTGAGGACTCTCTTTGCTCCACTCGGTGAGGCTGAGGGCAGCTGGAGAACCAGTGGAGCTGGCACATGGACTCACTCACTGGTGAGCACTCACCCAGTTCCTGGTGGAGGGAGTAGCTTTGTGAGCAGGGTCCAGGAGCCTGCGGGAAGGTCTGAACCGAGTGCCTTTGGCACCGGAGCTGGAGAATTTTGGGACCATTGCTCACCAGGCATGGAGCTTTCACATGAGTAGTGCACAGGAGGGCGCCATATTTTTCAGGGCTGGGCCCTCCCACAGAGGCTCAGGTCTGGGACTGCATTGGTCTGCTGGAATTGGCGCAGGAGTGCATGTGTGCATGCGTGTGTGTGTGTGTGTGTGTGAGCGCGCGTGCATGTGCATGCGGCATTGGATCCCCACCCTCCACACTGCTTGTGCTCTGTAGACAGAGAAAGGCCTGGCAGGCGCGTTCCGACTCTAACAGATGGCTTATTGAGACCCGGGAGTGCACAACTCACCTTAGGTCCCTGATTTCCGCACTGCACGTGGAGAGTTGCCTGGGTGGCAATTGGCTACTGGGCTGCTTGGCCTGATCTTTGAGTGGCTGATTGGGACAGGTTGAGACAGGGAGTTTTCCTGGGAGTGTAGGGCCGTGAGCTGTTTGCCTGCATTATTTGGCCAGGGCTTTCCAGGCGAGTTTGTGTGGGTTGGCTGCTGATGCAGGAGTGCATGCTGCTCTTCCTTGGTGGGGGCCACTGACCACATCCTGTGGTGCCTTGGGGGCCTGCCTCACCCACTTAGAGCTCTGTT
>NW_017731406.1:0-791 GCF_001890085.2 Hipposideros armiger | reverse complement strand
GAAACCTGGAAAGCACACAAATACATGGAGGCTGAATAACATGCTACTAAATAGCAAGTAGGTCAAAATTGAGATCAAGGAAGAAATCAAAAGCTATCGAAAGACAAACAACAATGAAAATACAACAACTCAAAATCTCTGGGATGCAGCAAAAGCAGTACTAAGAGGAAAATGCATAGCAATGCAGGCCTTTCTAAAGATACAAGAACAATCTCATATCAACAGACTATCTTTACACCTAAGAGGACTGGAGAAATAACAGCAAAACAAGCCCAAAGGGAGTACAAGGAAAGGAAATAATAAAGACCAGAGCAGAAATAAATGAAATAGAGATCAGAAAAACAATACAAAAGATCAATGAAACCAAGAGCTGGTTTTTTGAAAAGATAAACAAAATCGACAAGCCCTTAGCCAGACTCACCAAAAAAAAGAGAGAGATGACCCAAATTAATAAAATCAGAAATGGAAGAGGAGAAGTGACAACACATGCCACAGAAATACAGAAAATTGCAAGAAAATACTACGAGCAACTATATGCCAACATATTCGACAATCTGGAATAAATGGATAAATTTCTAGAAGCTTACAATCTACCAAGTGTGAACCAAAAAGAAACAGAAACCCTGAACAGACTGATTACTACCAAAAGAAATTGAGTCAGTAATCAACAAGCTTCCAACAAACAAAAGTTCTGGGCCACATGGCTTCACAGGTGAATTTTACAAAACATTCAAAAAAGAATTAATACCTATTCTCCTCAAACTATTCCAAAAAATACAGAAGTAGGGAAG
>NW_017736648.1:0-1325 GCF_001890085.2 Hipposideros armiger | reverse complement strand
AGTTACCAGAATCTTCTGTCATTACGATATAACCTGCCTCCTATCCTCATTACATGTTACAGTTGCCAAGGTAACAGCTCATCTTACGTGAATTACATTCTAGGTTGGTAGCTCCCAGGTGAGACATTGGGAAGCATCTTAATTTCATGTGCAGTGTATCCACAAATTGTATTTATAACAAGTTGCTTTGGGAGGGCCGGCCGAGTGGCTCAGTTGGTTAAGAGTTGGCTTAAGAGTGCAAGCTCTGAGCAACAGCACTGCCAGTTCGATTCCCACATGGGCCAGTGATGCTGTGCCCGAGCTGAGCTGTCGCTGAGCTGCCAACAGATGGCAGGATGTCTCAGCTGGTGTAACAACAAGAGTGCCTGTTCAATAGTGGGCTACACCCACCAGCAACTAAGACTGAACTTGGCACCTTGAGCTGAGCTGCCACCCGGATGGCTCAGTGGCTAGAGCATGTGCTCTTAACAACAAGGCTGCCAGGTTCGACTCCCCCTTGGGATAGTGGCTACACCCACCCGCAACTAAGATTGACCACAGCACCTTAAGATTAGAGGCCACAAGCTGCCGATGGGAAGCCAGATGGCGACTGGTGCCCTGCACAACAAAAATTGAAGAACTACTTGGCTGGTCCCATTGCTCAATTCCCTAATTCCCCAACACTGTTCCCCTCCCCCAATTCCCCAATAAAATCTTTTAAAAAATGAAGTCGCTTCTGGGAAGAGTTACAGATGGCTAGTTTCATCCACTGTGAGCTTTTTAAAATTTTTTTCCAATTGAAGTGTCTATCATCTCCTGATTTATGTGTCTAATTTTTTCCAAACTATATCTCTTATGTTTGGCGATACACATTACTTTTGAGGCTGTTCAGTTCATGATAAAGATCAAGGGTTTTGATAATAGTAGTTAGGAGAATGACACTAGCACTTAAAAAATAGGGAAGTGAGAAAGGGAGTTTTTGGAAGACGGAGGTGATAGTGGAACATAAAGTGAAGGTCCAGTCGGCATGTGGAGAAAGAGTTAACATAACAGGAAAGCTCTAATGTTGCATATGAGAGGAATTGCCCTGGAAACTGTCACTACATTATCTAGCTACCTTTATGTTCTGGTTTCTAGGGTAACGGATATTTACTACCTCAGATTTACATGGCTGGTGCTGATATTCATTTTTTCACTTAATAAGGTCCCAACCCTTTGCTTTGTATAGTGTTGCAATTTGCAATTCAATGTTAATAGCTTTCCAACCATAGCAGCTCATCCCTCAGAGTTAGATATAGAGAAATAACATGGGGACATCTATCCCATGTCCTGCTCCACAGTGGAAT
>NW_017736647.1:0-1276 GCF_001890085.2 Hipposideros armiger | reverse complement strand
GGGGAAGGGGAACAGACAAGTTGCTGTCCTTTTGTTCTTCAGTCTAGTTGTGGAGGACGTTGCTTCACTGGCCCATATTGGTATTGTGATCATTGCGCTCTTCCCCGGTGAGGCAGATCGGTCGCTGGCCTCTGGACAGCCACTCACTCACGGCAGCTCTTGGCAGCTCACACTGGCTGCCGGCCTCTCACGCTGGCTACCAGCCACTCATGGTAGCTCGTGGTACCCCATTGCAGCAGGGGCTGCAGCCTATGCCCTCGCCAGCAACTCACCACAGCCCAACTCCAGGTCGAGCTGTTGTTCACCATCTTAGCTGTCTGTAGAGGGCAGTGTCACTGGCCCTCATGTGGGATCCGAATTGGGGCCCTGCTGCTCAGAGTTGGCGTCCCAAGCCAGCTCTTAACCAATGCACCACTTGGCCAGCCCTGGACATTTTTAACAATATTAATTCTTCCAACCCATGAGCATGGAATTCTTTCCATTTATTCATGTCTTCTTCAATTTCTTTCATCCATGTTTTACAGTTCTCAGTGCACAAATCTTTTACCTCCTTGGTTAAATTCATTCCTAAGTATTTCTTTTGGATACAATTGTAAATAGGATTGTTTTCTTAATTTCTCTTTCTGATAGTTTGTTATTAGTGTATAGAAATGCAACTGAAATTTGCATATTGATTTTATAACCTAAAACTTTACTGAATTTATTAGTTCTAAGAAGATTTTGGTGAAATCTTTAGGGTTTTCTATACATAATATCATTTGATCTGAAAATAGAGACAGTTTTACTTCTTCCTTTACAATTTGGATCCTTTTCTTTTCCCTGTCTAATTTCTCTGATGAGGGCTTCCTGTGTTGTGTTGAGTATAAGTGGCAAGAATGAGCATCCTTATCTTATTCTGATCTTAGAGGAAAAGCTTTTCACTGTTGAGTATGATGTTAGCTGTGGGCTTGTTGGATATAGCCTTTATTTTTATTTATTTATTTTTAAAGATTTTTATTGGGGAATTGGGGGATGGGAACAGCGCTGGGAAATTGGGGGAAGGGAAATAGACAAGTTGCTGTCTTTTTGTTCTTCAGTCTAGTTTGGAGGATGTTGCTTCACTGGCCCAAGTTGGCACCATCATTGCGCTCTTCCCGGGCGAGGCAGATCAGTCGCTGGCTTCTGAACGTCCACTCACTGCGGCTGCTGGCCACTCACGCTGGCTGCTGGCTACACAGGTAGCCCATGGCAACCCACTGTAGGAGGGGCTGCAGCCTACGCAGTCGCTGGCTACTCA
>NW_017736646.1:4033-4868 GCF_001890085.2 Hipposideros armiger | reverse complement strand
ACAGAAAATAACTATTCCTGATGTTCAGGTTAAATAAACAAAACAAGTATGCCTTTTTATGTAATCTCACCAGAATATGTTTTAACATGCTATACACAATGTGAATAATTGTGCGGAAAATATTTGGAACATTAAAGCTCTGCCAAGTATTTTGAAGAACCTTATGATGAGTTTGTCATGGGATTTCTGGAAGATTAGCTCCAAAATAATTTTACAAGGTGAGACTTTTAGGGGGATATATTTTTTACAAAAATATAGAAAGGTTAATATCCAAATGTGGGCTGCATCTTTTAGCTGTGGACTTGGGGAGCTGATATACTGGTTTCTGTAGGGTTGCTCTGCTCAGAGCATTTTTGGAACTCTATTCATGGAATTGACTTTAGAGCTAGTTTATGAACCACACAAGGAAATTAGTTTTATTACTTTATTGTCACACCTCATATATTCCCATTCTCACATTCCTCACAGTTGGGTATCTTCCCCATCTCAGACAGACTTTGCATTTTCTCCATTTCATAGTGTCCTTGCAAACATATCTGAAAGAATGCATGTTTGCTGTAGATATATTCACAGCTATATGCAAGTAGATAAAATATGGTGCAAATGCATATAGAAAATATGGTACATTACTTGGCAGAGTACTCTAATATACAAAATAGCTTCTCTAATTGAGGCAGACAGAAAACATCATTTTTCTAAGTTTAAAACCCATTTAAGAAGTTGTATGTTAACATTGTTTTAACCTGTTGGCTTGGATGTCTGCTTTTGAGAAAATCTAACTTTCTTTAAAACACTAGCCAGAAAAGGATTCAAAACTTATTGTTGATTCAAAACA
>NW_017736646.1:0-1543 GCF_001890085.2 Hipposideros armiger | reverse complement strand
AATATGTATTACTCAATTAGTATTCATTTAGAAAACAATATGATGAAGACATGTGTCTGGTATACCCCAACACGTGCTGATGTTCAGTAAAAAGTTGCTGTGAGAGGCTCACTGAGGTGCTCTTGGAGACTGAATGTGAAAGATAGAATTCCTGGGACTAAATTATTTGCAAGTCCTGGAGCCCGGCTATCACCCTGCATTAGATACAGAGAAGCAATATGCCAGTTAAACATTCTCAAATGATGCCCATAGGTAATGTCATGTAGCTTTTTATATCTACCAGTGACATTAAAATAAATGTAGACTTTCATGTTGACATTTATCAAAATGCAAAAGGCCAAAATTTGGAGTTACAACTGGGGAAAAGATAACAAAAATTATATTTAAAAATCCATCTTAGAAAATTAATATTGAGGTAATTTTCTAGTTAAGCTTTAAAAATAGTAGTTTATCATTTCAGAATCAACACCAAAACAGATGCCACCTTCTCATAAAATAAACATGCAGTGAAAGGGTAACACATGCATTAGCCACAAACTGAGACTGTAGCCAATACAGTATGATGAGAAGGAATTCTCAGTATGGTGTGATGTGCGATCGAAGCTATTAGCCATATGGTGCAGTGTGAAGAGGGCCTCTGTGACTGGATAACAGTTGTATGTTATACAGTTTATTAAATAATTATGCAATGGCAAGCAATGCTTTTATAATTATTGGCTGTTTTAAAATATTTTTGTTAATCTAGCTGCATTTACGGTGTTGAAAGATACGTGTTGCATCAGGTCTCTATGCTTCATATCTGCCTTGTGTGTTGAGTGGAAATCGGCCGCCATATTGAAGATTTAGGGCACATTTTTTGTATCACACTGTGTAACATCAAGATATGCTACAGGGTATTTAGAAATATAGGGGAACATTCTTTTTATAGTTACTTTCCCACCTGCCACCTGTCAGTGCAGACACTGTATGTGGGATAGAGAATGTGCTATTTTTATGTAATTTCCACAGAATGAGACAAGGAAACGTTAAGACATCCAAATGAAAAGCAAAACATTCAGTAAAATATCTGGATATTTTGCTATGTGATGCTGTGCCAGTAACTATTTGGATACTTTTTGAAAAAAAAACTGCAGACAGACATTATCCTAACCCATTTCTATTTATAATAAATTTTCCTGTAAATAAATTTGTATTGCATTCATTTGTTTACCTCTAACCTATATGGCTTTGTCTGGTGAATTACACTTTATTAATGAGTGAGACTACTCTGGCCTATACTAGATAGGGTCTTAGATATAGTATGCTGGTTCTGCAAGGTGGACTCTTTGGAGGACTGGCGGCAGTATCCTGGTGAAAGCAGCGAAAAGGCTGTGATTGTGCTATGCCTGCCATGGGACCACAAGGCAGCTGCATCTGCCATTTAGAGATACAATGTGGCTCAATGAAATGCATTGGAGCAACAGATTGAACAAGTTCCTTCAGCCTTAGTCCCTGAGTGAGGACAACATGAATCAGAGGCTCTGGAGAACATTCCAACCCTCTG
>NW_017736645.1:0-1325 GCF_001890085.2 Hipposideros armiger | reverse complement strand
AAACATCAAGGGTAGAGGGATTCTTGCTGAAGACAGGTCAGGGTGATCAGATATAAGGGAAGGGGATTCTCGCTAAACTGAGTCAGCATGACTTTTTCTAAAGCCAGACTAGATAGGCCAAGCCCAAGGCCCAAGGACGAGGCCTAGTTGAAAGATGGCCTAGAGCAGGGGTCAGCAAACTGTGGCTCGCAAGCCACAGGTGGCTCTTTGGGTACATACATGTGAGCAATTTTTTGTGTGAATTTTTCTTATTTTAATAAATATAATTAACACTATTGTTATAATATTACTTCACATTTCCCTTATTTGTAAAAATATATTTATAGTTCTTGAATAATTTTTAAATTGTTGTGAGGGACAGGATTGGCTCTTCCATTTCAAAAGTTTGCCGACCCCTGGCCTAGAGGAACCTGATTCAAGTTTGACTAAGGAGCGTGTTTGTCATAATCCTTTATCAAAAACTGTCATCATGGATGATATCTGAACGGAGGCTACTCTAGAATTAAGAGGACCCTTACATGATCCAGAAAATGACAATGCATTTTAAGCGTATTTGTGAATAACCATACTTTAATTGAGTACTTTAAAAACTATTGTATATTGTAACTAAGCAGTGGGAGAAAAATTCACAATGTTATATGGAAAAGTGCCTCTCTCATGTAAGCAAGAATGTGGGGAAATATGAAGACCTGAATTTCATACTCAATCCTGCCTGTCTCAGCCCCGATACTAAGACATACAATATCACCAGTTGATACATGCACTAGCAAAAATCACCTAATTATAAAAGGCTAGCCATTTTGTTTTCTATGAATCTACGATGTCAGGGTGACATCTAGTGGACAGATAGTGCTATATGTCTAGCAAGACTAAAAATTTCTGACTCCCAATTCTTTAAAAGTTGTGAAAAAATTAAAATTTCAAAAGGAAGCGTTGCCTCAACTGGGCATAAAAACACATGCTTAACCCCATACATAAACTTTTCAGGGTAGATCCTCATAATTGAATGACTAGGTATAAAGATCCCACAAAGACTGCCCACTCTTAAGAAGAAACGTGGCTGTGAATGGAAAGTATTTGTTAAACAATAGTTTTTAAAGGAGGGTATAATCATGACCACTGTGCAGATATGAAATGATCCTGTGTCAAAGGTTTTACTTAACTCACTAATTAATGAAAGAACCAGTAAATTTTTACAACCTGCTCAAAAAAGAATTCAAAGAACAGATGAATATGGACAGATAAAGAACGCTGAAATAAAATGGGTCAATAATCAATTGCATCCCACCAGATACAATAATTTGCATTTCTATGGACAAAATAAT
>NW_017736644.1:0-1281 GCF_001890085.2 Hipposideros armiger | reverse complement strand
AACAAATCTATGCCTACAATGTGGACTAAATATTCTATTAATAACTCTATCAATAGTATCAACAGTGGTAACCAACAATAACTATGGTAACTCCTCTGACTAAAGATATTAACGCTATCAAAAATATTACTAAAGGTCCTACCAAACAATAACTTTCTTAGCCTTGCCACTGTCTTATATAGCAGTCTTGGTAATGATGTCACACTGATGCTTTATGAGTCAGACCGAGGAACTGACCAATCATGGGTAAGGAGAAACCACTGTGGTTTTCTCCCCTGTATTTGATTTCAAGACATCTTTACTCTGAGAAAAAGTGAGGGGAAGGGCACATAGAGCGTTTTCTTTATGTTGGATATTAAAGACTGATAACAACTTTATTATAATTTAAATTCTGTCGGATGATTCAAATAAAAACAAAGACTTGTATTATAATAGAATGTTTTTCCTGGGGTGGATAGTGTTGCAATTTGAAGCCCCTAAGATAGGATATGTTTTCATTCTGTGAGCCAAGAATTGGCACTGACTTTTGAGAAGAACGACTTGAGTGTATGATAAACTAAATTTTGGGTAAAATGTTCATTTAAAAGGTATTTACAAGCAAGTGTTCTTTGAAACCAACTTGTGCTTATTAATATCATAGGCTAACTGAGTAGTATCCTCAGAAAATACTTTCAGATGTGTATCCTTTTTGGATATGTTAAGTTTTTTAAAAAACGAATGTAACCTGGTTAAACGTGGAAAAGAAAAAAACTAGAAAACGTGAAAGTATTTATCCCATAAGAGCCTCATGTACCAAAAGCAGAAAGATTTATCTCATAAAATGGCCGTGGTTTGGGAAATTGAGTGGACGCCAATAAAATTCCTAAAAAAGTCCTGAAGATTTTACGAGAATTATTTTAGACAAGCACCACCAGTTGGAAATAAAAGGGATAAAAGGCATTTCAAAATGAAGAGAAGACTCCAACTTTTTATAGACAGCAAGCACTTAGAAGATGGAGAGAAAAATTTTGGTGAAAAGAAAAAGTGGCTTCAAAAACATTTTCAAGGAGAACAATTAGGCCCTAAGTAGAGAACACTGAGGGACCGTGGAGTGTGGGAAATGAGAGGCAAGTCTAGTGGAATGTAAACCTTTTCTGTATTAATAACTACTGTTTAGTTCCCACGATTCCCAATTTTGAGTGGGAATATGCGCTCTTATTTTGTGCTGTCACATCGTAGTATTTTGTGAGTGAGAGATACCAGTAACTTTGCAGTTAGACCTCTGGATCAAGAGGATCTGCA
>NW_017736643.1:0-1922 GCF_001890085.2 Hipposideros armiger | reverse complement strand
CGCCCCCAGATGGTAAGAAATCAAAACATTCAATGACCTCACCTCATCAGAGTCCAACACCCTAAGATAAAAGGAATTAACAGAGTATCATGGAAAAGGCTAGATAAAAAAGTGAGTAGGGAGGAATGCAGGCCCAAGGAAGTTTGAAGGAGCCACTGGGGAAGTCCTCTGTGCCAAAATTTAGATGTCTAAGAGATGGCTCTGGCTGAAGGCTGGAGCAAGGCCACTTGTAAGGCTGTCCAACGTTAAGGGTTTGGTGATGGACCGGACTGGGGGTGAGGGCAAAACGACCTCCAGGCTATTTCCCCTGGCTAACTGGGCAGACGGAGGTGCCACCAGCTGACATTTTGGGCAGATGAACAGATTTGGAACGGGGAAGGGACAAGTCCAATTTTAAACATGGAGACTTCTGAGGTGTTTGAAGGGTGCTGAGGTAGAAACGTCTAGAAGGGAATTAAAAATGTGAATCTAGAGTTCCCAGAGATTAGAAGTGTATCTAAGGAGGGGATGATGACAGCTGTGGACGAGGACAAGAGAGCCCAAAAGTGTGAGTAGCGTGAGCAGAAGACTAAGGAGAACTGCTGAGGGCAGGGAGCTGGCTCTGAGGCTAAGGAGTTGGAGAGTCACTGGGGAGTGAAGTGGAGGCAGTGATCTGAGGTCATCTTCCAAGAAACTCATCTGTATATAGATACCAGATAAATGTGACCCAGCCTCTCTGGTTACAAAAGAAATGCAGATTAAAAAGATACCACTGTGGCCTATCTGATAAGTACAGTCTGATAGCCTAGGTGTAGGGATGTGGTATATAATCTTTATGGGAAGCAATTTGAAATTAAAAGGCCCCTCCCACACATACACACTCACACACTCACACACACACTCACTCTCACTCACACACACACACACACACACACACACACACACACACACACACACACAAACAGAGTCAAGTCTTTGACCTGGACACTGCACTAGGAATTNGACACATATTAAGTGGAAAAAGCACAACATGAATGGTGCATATGTTAGCGCTCTATTGTCCCTAGCCAATTACCTCAGAGCTTCGAGGCGTTAAAAACTAAAGTTCATTATCATCCTAGTTTGTGTGAGTGGAGACTTCAAGCATAGCTTAGTGGGGAGGCTCTTCTTCAGGGCCTCATAAAGCTATTTACAGTAAAGATGTCAGCTGGGGCTGCAGTCACCCAGATACTTGATTTGGAATGGTTTCTTAGGCTGCAGGAATTCTTTATGAAATTTGTTTTGCAAAGGTAAATACATGGGTGCTATCTTTTCTGAACTCTCGCATGACAGATTGTCGTTGTTGTCTTTTCTGTTTCACTTGCATGTAAGAGGAATATAATCTTTCCCACTAAAAATCTTGCACATTTCTCTAGGGTAACTATGATGTCTCAATCTCAGAAGTTGGCAGACAACCTACCCCGCACATAACCTGGTTTTTCTGCCTCGAGTCTTGTAGGAATTTTTCTGTGGGTTTGAAACTTTAAAAAGTTTCACCAGGCTATAGAGCGATTTGGGAGCTCTTTTCATTGATTTTTGCCAGATACCCAAGGAGTCGTTTTACAACGTGGATTCAAATCTTTCTTGTCTTCCATGACAATTTCTTGTTATTCCTTTACATCTTCTCTGTTCTGTTCCTCTGGGGGTCTCGTTATATGCACATTTATCCCTTGAATATCTTCTTTAATCGGCTTATTGTTTTTTTTTTCTTTTTTCTTCATCCTTCCTCGCTGAGCTTTAGAACCTTTTAGTCTGTTCTTCAGATTCACTGATTTGATTTTAGGCGACATCCTATTTCTTATTAACTGCCCGTGTGATCTATTCAGTCTCAGGAGAGAGATTTTTTTATCTCGTGAATTGTTTTATGTTCTAGGGTTATATTCTTGGTAAGAACTGTTTGAGAG
>NW_017736642.1:0-1326 GCF_001890085.2 Hipposideros armiger | reverse complement strand
CCCTGCCCTGCCACCTCTTTCTCCTCTTCCCTGTTTCTAATGAAAACAATCTTGGGTAACATCAGTTTTCACTTCTTATTTTCTAAAAATCCCAGCAAGCAGTTATTTGGAGCTGCCTTGTTTTTGTCGGCTAATTCTTTCCGCTCATTGTCATTGTCACTTTCATCACTGAACAAAAATTCTAGTGCACTGGCAACCCAGCTAAGCCATCAACTTGGAAATCACATCACCTGCCATTCTCGCGTTTCTTCCTCTGAGACTGCCCCCTCCGCTCTCCGCAAGGCGAGCCTCCCAATATAACAGCAGAAAGAATTTAGGGCCATCTCTGTCATTTCAAGGTCACAAAAGCTTCGAAGCAAAATTCTCCACTTTGTTGTGCGGTGCTTTCCATCCTACCTTAACTGTCTTCCCAATTCCCTGTTTAAGAAAAAAAAAAAAAAACGAAAACAAGCCTTGGGAGAAGGCAGAACAAAGAGACTTCTAGTTCCATCACTGCCTTAAGAAACACGTTTTTACAAAGGGTTTCAGACAAGCTGCAGAGAGCTGCTCCTGCACAGAAGAGCAGCTAACAGACTGCTGGAAGCAAACAGACACACCTTTGAGTGTCCAGATGGAGGGGTGTTCCTGATTTGTAGTGGGTATAATGTAAAAATGTAATGGTTTCCATATAATTATAAATAACAGACTTGTTCTGATACACATTTCTCATATTCACAGTGGTTTGAATTATTTTTCTTTACAATTAGCCTTTTGGTTATTTTCATTCATGATGTTTTGTTGTTGTTGTTTTGCTTCTCATTACATGGTTCATCTATCCTGGAAAATTGAAAGCTGACTGCCATTGAATATCGCAGGAACACAGGGCACTGTGGGCAGTCACAGATCCAGTGGTGGAAAGTTAAGTAGGCATCAAATCATGGATAGCCTTTGTGCCATGCTCAGGAGTTTGACAGGGGGAAGCCACTGGGGAGTTTTCAGCGGCATCATGACAGGCTTCAACTGCATTTGGAAAAACCACTCTAGTGTTTCCCGAGGAATGATAGGAGGGTGAGAATTGATGAGGCCCTGAGCTAAGCAGTTTCTGTGGGAATGGAGAGGAATGGAAACATTCCCCTGGTCCCTGGTGAGATGATAAGGATGAGGAATTAAGTGGACTTGCTTAGATTGCATAGGCACCTGGGCGAGGCCATGGAGGTAGGGTAGGGGAAAATGATGACTATCTGGTTTTACCTGTGATAACTGACTGGGGGCCATTCATTATGCATCCTTGTCTTAGTTGGTTCAGGCTGCTATAGCAAAAATACCGTAGAGTGGATAGCTTCAACT
>NW_017736641.1:0-1326 GCF_001890085.2 Hipposideros armiger | reverse complement strand
TATATATATATATATATCCACAATATATTTTAAAGATATTTGTAAAAGTAAAACAGTATAAATCATTTTTCTCCCATGGTATCCTTGTCAAATCTATGAAGTAAAAAACAAATTTCAGATTTGGTATTTAATTTTGGATTGAAGCAGTTTTAATTTAGTTTCAGTGAAAAGACCTTAGTTTTCCTTTAAAATAATGACTATACTGCAATGAGTTTTACTGATTGTACTGAGATGTTTACAATATCCATAACCAAACACATACATAAACATTTAAGACTTCTAAAGAAGTGCAATTGGAGCAGGGAGAGGAAAGAAAATGAAAAATAGCAGATTATTTCTTATTAAACTCAACCAGAAAGGGCATGCATTATACAACTCTGGGGTACATTTGCCACTAGATTAATGGAAATTTATTCACGAAACTCCTTAGGAACAGAGAGGAGCATATACTATTTACATTTCTCATTTTACATATTATAAATTTATACATGTCAATAAGTTATATACTTAAAAAGACAGCAGCCAAATATTTAATAAGAAATGATCTTTTGATCTTTGTTTGATGTTTAGTTACATATGGAAAAACATGAGTTTAAAATACTTACATCGAACCCAAAAAATTACCTTCCATGTGGACAATAGAAACTATAGTTATGCCTTGATGCTACAACTCTAGTTTAGGTTAAAAAACATTAATTTTGTTTATTTTGCAAATACTTCCTTATTATTTCTCTGGATACTAAAAGAGGCTTTCATACTAGTTTTTCTGGATGTGAAACAATTTTCTCTTAAGAATTTCAAAAACTGAAGCTTTTCTTCTACCTTTAGTATTTTCCATATCAACCATTGCTTTCTTTTAGAAAAGTTATCAGAAGAATGGAAATATATTCTAAATAAACTTTCAGATTCCAATGCTGTTGCAATCAAAGGAGTACTTGATTATAAAAAGACTTGACATGAGGCCAACATATAATAAAAGATGTTTGTAAGTACATTTCTATTTTGTCGAGAGATGAGTAAACTTTTAACTTCAAAACTAAGCACATCAAGAAGGTGAAGGGATTAGAAAGTGCAAATTAGTAGACACATATAGTCACAGGGATATGAAATACAATATTTCATGGAATATGGAATAAAATCAACAATGTTGTAAAGATCATGTAAGGTGCCAGATGGGTACCGACTTATCAGGGGGATCACGTCATAGATTGTGTAGGTGCCTGACAAATGCACTGTACAACTGAAACTGAAGTAGAATGATATTGTATGCCAACTATAATTATATATATATATATATATATATATATATATATATATATATATATA
>NW_017736640.1:0-1326 GCF_001890085.2 Hipposideros armiger | reverse complement strand
TTCTGGACGGACGCTCACTGCGGCTGCTGGCCGCTCACGCTGGCTGCTGGCTACACACGGTAGCCCATGGCAACCCACTGCCACAGGAGCTGCAGCCTACGCCATCGCTGGTGACTCAGGGCAGCCCAGCTCCAGCTTGAGCTGTTGTTCAGCATCTTAGCTGTGGAGGGCAGTGTCACTGGCCCTCATATGTGGGATCTGAACCGGGGCCCTCTGGCATCCCAAGCTAGTTCTTAACCATTGTGCCACTCGGCCGGCCCTGGATGATTTTTATAATAAAAATCACATGTTAATTTTACAACAGTAATAAGTTAATGTTTCTTAAAAACAATAGGAATTTTTATTACCTTGAAGTGATAGTTAGTCAGAATTTTAAAATTAAATTTTCTAAACAAAAGCTTTAAAAATGTTGACGGAATTTTATTTTTTAAGCTGGCATAGACTTTTCAATTTCAAAAATAATCTGACTAACATTTGGGACTGATTAGCAATCAGGCAGTATGTAATTTGGAAGTGAAATCCTACTGTATTAAATTCTGATCCTTTTTAATAAGTTGCTTCTAGATGAGCTCAATTGTACACCATCAAAAAGGTCAGTATTTGTTATATGAGAGAAATATGTAATGTGGTGGGAGAAAGCCAAAAGGCCAACTTGACCATGATTCTATTTCCCAATCAAAATCTAAATCCCCGACATTAGAAGCCCTCTGAAGACTTCAGTATTTTTTACCCAGATGAGATAGTTTCAGGCAAAGCATAAATTAATGATGTGGATTGAATTATAAACTATATAAATAACATTCATCAACATTATCTAGCAAAAATCTAAGACCTGTACAGAGGGCACCATAGAGCTCACAACTGCCCTATGTTTTGTCTTTAAATGGCAGATATTCACCCAAAGATATTCTCTCTTTCTGAAAGACTCTAGAAGATTCTGAAAATGTGTGTGTTTTCAGCCCTTCAAGACTTGAATAAGGGCTTCCTGTATTGGGTTGTATTTAATGATGTCAGAGAATATGGTAACTCATATATTCCAATTATGCAATGACTTGTAGGTAGTAGATGCTACCTATCTTTCGTCAAGAATTCTAGTTACCCCAGATAGACCTCAGTATACCATATCAGATTTGATAATTGAAGATCATTTTTTAAATTTGGTTATTTTTTAAGATACCATATACTAACCTTGACTTTTTTTTTTTTAAGATTTTATTGGGGAATTGGGAGAGGGGAACAGACAAATTGCTGTCCTTTTGTTCTTCAGTCTAGTTGTGGAGGATGTTGCTTCACTGGCCCATGTTGGTATTATCATTGCGCTCTTCC
>NW_017731909.1:1173364-1174113 GCF_001890085.2 Hipposideros armiger | reverse complement strand
TCTTGTCTGGACCGTCTGGGCCAGAGTGTGGGAAGTGTGTCTGATAACGATACTGAACCTCATAAGGAAGCCCGCTTCTTACAGAAATAAACCATATTCTTCAGTATTATCTTTATAAGGTAATGTTCTAGTTTCATCTTAACGCTTTTGTCTGAAACCAGTTTGTTCAGAACGCTGGCAAAGAAAAAAAGGTTCCAAAGTATTGGGCCTCCCCAGAGATTCTAAATATGTTTATATATCAGAAAGTTAAAAGAAGGAGAAGGAAATTAGTGGGAATTAGAGCATCTGGTAGCATTTTGAGATCTTTAGATGTAGAATATATGGTATTTGATTTTGACTTAACAGGCCCTTGTGATACTGTGACCTCAGGGCCATTTCAGCATTGGTGCAAAGGGTCTTATATAAAGCACTGGTGGGTGGCCCATTTTTCAGATAATGGAGTGGAGTAGCAGGTGGATTGGACTCTTGAATATATGCAGCTGTTTCATGGTTCCTTTATGTTTTGATCGTCCATATTGAGCTAAATATTGGGATAACATTCTGCTGCTAAAACTATTGGAATACTCTTGATGAGATAAATATAAAAATACGGACTTTGTGGAAAACCCAAAATCTATACAAGGCTTTTTCTTTTACCTTGATCGATAGTATGTACATTTTTGTTAGAGATTCACTTTCTTCCTTATGTTTGTATTATCCTTGTTCCTTGTGACAATAGAAGCAGCCATTTAGTCTTTCCAAAAACGTTC
>NW_017731909.1:1169742-1170649 GCF_001890085.2 Hipposideros armiger | reverse complement strand
AGCCTACTCTTCGTAGAACTACTTAGATGATTTCCCCAGTTCGGTTTTGTTTATGGGTGACAGGGCACTGCCATTTGTTTGAGAACACCTCTTGTCTGGTCACTCACAGTTCTTCACGTCTTGTCTGAGGGTGAACTGGGGTCTTATGGCTTTCTCTCTAATCTTGATTGTGCAATGGCAAGCGAGTTTTTAAAAGATGGGTTCTATACCTTAGACTGTTACACTTAATCTGATAACGCTCGTATGAGCTGGGATTTAATTTAGATTAAGTTAGCAGAAGATAAGACTTCTTATGAAAAGGAGGGGTGACAATTCTTATGTTATCAAGTCTGCAAAATGTGATACAGAAAATGAGTGAAGAACGCTACATTTTGCTGAAGTTTGCTCTCATAAATCTCTTTCTGTAGCACACACATTTTACCTTCTTGCTCAGCAGCAGGAGTTTTTTATTTTTCTTCATTGATAATTTCTCTCGAAGGTTTCACAGTTCTGTCGGGCCATGATCCTTTCCTGGCCTCCCCACCGCTGGTCCCCTTTCCCATAAGGATTCAGGAAGTATAAAAAGCCAACTCGAGAGTATTTACTTCTGGGGTTTTTTAATGCCCAGGTCGCACTGTTGTCTTGAGTCAGTTTCTTTTTCTCATCCTTAGTTGAAAACAAAACAAAAAAAAAAAAAGAAGAAGAAGAAGAAGAAGAAGAAGAAGAAGAAGAAGAAGAAGAAGAAGAAGAAGAAGAAGAAGAAGAAGAAGGCCTTAATCTTATGGGGTGAAATAAAAGAAAGAATGTAGTGAAAGGAAGAGCCCTTTTATTCAGGCTGCAGAGATGCGCAGGGATGACTGAAAGTGCCTGAGGGCATTGGGTCCCTATTGGTTTTCACATCAAATGCAGTGGTGCCCACAGATAGCCT
>NW_017731909.1:1165680-1167642 GCF_001890085.2 Hipposideros armiger | reverse complement strand
CAGTTAGAAACAACCCAAGGAGAGGGGTTAATACTTTAGGATTATTGCTATTTATACTGATTTATAAAACCAAATGCTTTAAGGCATTACTCTTATGTGTGAAATCCAAGCTTTGTGTCAGTGCTGCTAATTTCTTTGTTACCTAATCCCGTGTAAGAAGAGAAGATTTTAGAGTTAAGCAGGCAGCTTGTTGTTCAAAGGGAACAACTTCTTAATACTTTACTTAAGCTGTATGTGCTGATGAAAGCAAACAGTTTTAAGCAGTACCTGAACAGTTATTTTTAAATAATCTGAAATGCTATAGTTACATGAGTATTGTGATACATTGGAATTATTTCAATGGAAACGTGTTATATGTAGTACAGATTAGCATTGGAAATATGTGCTTTGGAAATTTGTGCAATAGAATACCTCTTTTATTCCACTCAAATAATAATTCTTGGATCCAATTTGCCTTTAGTTAGGGAATTTTTTTCCGTAGGGCCATATTCTAATAGATTACTGGGAAATGTAGTATGACTGTGAAAACTGCTTGTGTGTGTTCCTTCACTTTCCATCCATTTCTTACTTTATGGAAATAATTTTGCAAAGATGAGAAAAAATGTTTTATTCAAAATCAAATTCTGTAGGTCGATGAAAATGAATAATGTTGAAAGTCCCACCAAACAAACAAACAAACAAACAAATAAATAAATAAATAAATAAAAACTTGCTTTCTAATTTAAAATAAGATGAAAAAACTTCACAGTGCCCATTCAAGAATGTTGCCCTCATGCTGTGTGATAAACATTTTTTTCATTGAATAACATTATAAATTGTCACAAAACCAAATGTGTGTTCCAGTTTGACTGGTATTTGACAGGCCTGATTTACTTACCCTTAAAAAACTTTCTGTTTTATTAGAGTTCATTGTACAATCCAGAAGAAGCTAGGAGTGACTCAGCAGGTTATAAAATATTCAGAAAGAATACTGCTGCAGAGCGGACCCATCAACAGGTCTTCCGGACAGTAGAGAGGCACTCTCTCCAGGATGACAAATACCCTTCTGGAATGATGTTCTCTATGCCTTTACTGGGTGAAATCAGATCTCAGAAAGCAGTGAAAAACCAATTTGACCAGATTTCACATGACAAGAATATATTCCTCTTAGATTTTTTTTTTAATTCTAAACCATTTTCATGAAACAGAAATAAATGACAAGTAAATAACTTTCGAGGATATGTTTAATTAATGCTATTGCCATTGTATGTCAAATAGTTAGATTTCACTCTATCACCCATAGCTTCTACTTTCATTGAATTATGTAGTTATAATTGATCTTTACATTAATAACTCTGAGATGCCATAGGGTCTTTTTTAAACCAATAAAGAAAGATCAAATTATATTTCATGACTATTTGAAGTCAAGTCAACCTATTGTATACAAAAAATTTGTTAGAGATATACAGTCTCCATATAGAGCAATTCATTTTCCAGTAATGAACAATACTCCAACATCACTAGGTAAGTGTAATGAACACAGCCTATTGCCTAGTAGGACATAATATCATGTTAAATATAAATTTAGTATATTTTTCTGAAATAAAAATCTTATTGGATATTTTTTTCATAAGAGATCATTTATAAGCTAACACTCAACATTTTAAAAAAGCAAACAAACAAAATAAAAGAACCATGATTCAGTAGTAATGCTAGGCATAAAAATGGGTTAAGAGAAAATGCATTTTGATTTTTTTACGGATGCTTTCTAATAAATGAATTATCCAATTATAACCAAATTTTAAATGATTTTGGTTCCTTTTTCCTTACTCTCTCCACACTTCAACCTTACCAAAGTTGAGAACTCCACTCACTCACGAAAAATTTAGATGGCTCCAAATTCCAGAACTTGAGGATGGCATTGAAAACTGGAAAGCATCTTTAACCATTAAAGCTATGAGTTTTCCACTGTGTTCAAGATAA
>NW_017731909.1:1163062-1164695 GCF_001890085.2 Hipposideros armiger | reverse complement strand
TTTTTTTTCTTGCATCACTTTTAATGGCAACCTTATAATTCCTTAGTGTTTTATTTTTACGTGATTTGTGAGTTTTTGCTCTTAAACAATATTGATGAACATCTTTTTTTATTCTTTCCTCAATTTTTAATGTCTCTTATGCCAAGAATCTGCTTTTATACCAACCAGTGAAAAAGCAGCTAGACAATGATACTTGATACCTAATTCCAGAACTCATCCTTATAGTAAGAAAACCTCCAATTTGTTAAAGTGTAATGTGTTTTTATTCAGTATAGTTACTTTTCTGATTTTTTTGTCTGTCTAACATGAAAACTAAAGGGCAGAAACTATCATATTTTTCTGCATAGCTTTTTTTTAATTGGGGAATTGGGGGAGGGGAACAGTGTTGGGGAATTGGGGAGGGGGACCAGCCAAGTTGTTGTTCTTCAGTGTTAGTTGTGGAGGGCACCAGTTGCCATCTGGCTGCCCGTCAGCAGCTCATAGCCTCTCAGCTCAAGGTGCTCTGTTACAGTCTTAGTTGCAGGTGGGCATAGCCACCATCCCATGTGGGAGTCGAACCAGCAGCCTTGTTGTTAAGAGCTCATGCTCTATCCACTGTGCCATCTGGGCAGCAGCTCAGCTCACAGTGCCAAGTTCAGTCTGAGTTGCGGGTGGGCGTAGCCCACCATTGAACAGGCAGTCTTGTTGTTAGGGGCACATGCTCTCACCAGCTGAGCCATCTTGCCACCTGTTGGCAGCTCAACAGCAGCTCAGCTCAGGCACGGTGTCACTGGCCCATGTGAGAATCGAACCGGCGGCCCTGTTGCTCAGAGCTTGTGCTCTTAAGCTAACTTTTAACCAACTGAGCCAGTAGGCCAGCCCACCCTGCATAGTATTTGTAACATTTCCTTTATACAGTTAATCTTTTGTTGAGCGTAATCTTTTTTCTTATGTAGAGTCTAAATTTCTTGTGACCAGTCACTTTCTAGATATGTTTGGTCAACTGTGACTTCTTCTGTACATGTTCAATTGAATTCTTTCTTTAGTGCAACAGCCCCATATACCTTAAGGCCCAACCTTCAAATGCTTACCTTGCTTCCAGTTTTGAGTTGCCTGGCACTCTATATCTTATAATATCTTCTAATATACATCCACCCACCCTTCTGCTTTCTGTCCTCAGAGAAACCATACATTTTCATTTCCAGATTTGTGGATCCATTATTCTGAATGACGTTACAGCTAACAGTATTATTCCTTATGTAGGACCTTCACTACCAGTAAGACTTCCTTGACTTGCTTGCGGTGCAGAGGGTTTGTGTATCAATATTCACTGTCACTGATGTGTGACTCAGTTGCCTCGCAACATGCTCAGTGAGACGCTTTGATGGGGCTGAGAAGCGGACTGTGATCCTGGGCAAAGGTTATTCCACATGCCGTCTGTGGCTACTAGGCAGCTGTGGGTGCACAGCTCACTGGCACACTTCCATAGAGGGCATCTATTGTGTCCACAGCATCTAGCTCCTGAGGTCATTGCTGTTAACCCTGTAAAAGGAGCTTGGGTATGTGCGTTTCAGGAGAGGGAAATTGTGCAAGAAAGACAGGAAGAGAGCAGCTAAACACCTATCACTGGAACCACAGAAGAGAAATTAGAGGC
>NW_017731909.1:1150554-1162792 GCF_001890085.2 Hipposideros armiger | reverse complement strand
GTAGGGTGATGCTCTTCAGTGCAAAAGCCTGGTTTCTATTTTGACTTTTAGTAACTCCATGTTTGTTTGATTCTGGAAATTTGGAAAATACAGGGAATAAAGGAGGAAACTTGAGTCTTCCATAGCTCCACCACTAAAGATACTATTACTAATATTCCATAATATTTATTTTATATATATTTATTTTACAAATTCCAAACAATTAAGTATGTATGTAGTTTTGAATCTGTTCTTTTCACATAGCATTATATAATGAGATAGTGCCTATGTTACTAATTTTATCAAAACTATAATTTCAGTTGCAGCGCAGTATTTCTTTCCGTGCATATGACAGCATCTCTTAAACAGCTCACCTACTGTTGGACACTTAAGTTATTACGTATTCAATAATATAAATGACACTTTTCTGGGCATCCATGTAGCATACATCTTTATGTGCATATCTAATTAGTTCCCTAATAAATTCCAGGATGAAAAGGTGGAACTATTTCTACATATTATCATGTTATCCTACGAAAAGGTGGCCTTAGGTTCTACTCCACTAGTAGTGAAAAAATGCCCATTCATTTCAACACACCTGAGACAACATCCCATATTACTTTTCTAGAGCGGGGCAAAAGGTAGGTTTGCTTTGTTTTGCACGAGAGAATTATTTTAAGAAGACAAATTAAAAATTCAAGCTAAGATTTTAGTTCTAAAATGTGTGACAGAAAGTCTAGAGACACTAAGCCCCTAAACATACTTTTAGCTGTAGTGCTTTTTTCCGACTCTGAATTGTATAGAGTTAGTTTGAATAGCCTCTATAATGTTAAACCTTCAATTCAGAAAAAGGGGTTGGGATAAAATACTGAAACAATCTTACTTTAAAAATGAGGCCTCGATTTGTCATATTTTAAACTTCTAACAATGTTTTCCACCTTTGTAGGAAATGTGTGTGTAGTTTTGTGGTATGATTTTAAAATAGCTCTCCGTGACATGCTCACACTTGATTAATTTTTTAATTTATTCTTTTCCCTTGATACTTAAGCTCACATCTGTATATTCAGGAAGAGCAAAAGTTCTGCTCTCAAATGATTGACTTCTTTAATCAATTCAATTCAGGTTACTAATAGCACTGCGAAGTTAAACAGATGCCCGGTTGAAACTATGTTAAATTGAACACTGTCCTCTTCATTATCTGAATTTCATAGTCTGGAACATTTGCAGCAAGATGCTTCTATAAGTCAGGTAAACCCCCAAATTACAGGACTGGCAAGGACCTGAGAAATCACCACATCCAAACTTTTCATTTGATAGTTGAGGAAATGGAAACTGAGATTGGTGCAGGGACCTTTCTGGGTCACTCAGCTGTACAGTCACCCTTCACCTGGGTTTTTTGACTCTACAGCTGGCTCCGTCTCAGGCCGCGCTCCCCTTCCCCGGTCACCTGAGAGCAGGACCATTTAGTATTCTATTCTCAACTTGTAGCCTTTGTCTCTCATAAGAAGTATGTGTAAGAATCAAGTTCCTACTGGTTCCCTGATGATCCTTTCTAACTCCAGCTTCATTCAATTTGTGGTCTGAACTGACACATTGATAAGCCACAAAAATCGATTGCCTTTCGAGACCTAGAATAAGTTCATTTTGTAACACAGAAGCTGCGTGTTACCTCAGGTTCCAAATGAACTAAGCTTTGTCTTTAGCAGGCTGGTCTCAAGACTAAATACCTATGGAGGAAATACAGTGAGTGACACAGAACCACAGCATTATTCATAGAAAGTATTCTTTCGTGTGTTTTTCTTACCAGATATCTGTATGCCCTTGGACAGAAGGTTTGGAAAAGATGGAAAAAACGTTACTTTGTTCTTGTTCAGGTTAGTAAATTTTTTCCCTGTTACTTAATTAAGACAGCGGTTCTCAAACTTTTGCCTATGCGGGTTATGTCTATCCATATTCGCTGTATAAGAATTCAAAACTGGAAAAATTATTAAATATTTAATTCATTTTAAAATAACAGTAGTAAACCCGTTACGTGCTAACAACACACGTAACATTTTTATGTAGCATAACTATTTTCCACACCAAACAATTTAGTGAAATGAGTGGCATGATTTTATACTTTTTGCACATCTCTTTAGTGTTGGCTTAATAGAATGCAGCTGTATTTTCATATAAGCTCCTACTTTCAGTCTGTTACAATCTCAGATGAAATTTAGCCTCTGGAAACCTCCACCGTACGTGCATGAGAGAATAACTGTGAAAAAGGAAGATGATGTCTGAATCTTATTATAAAAATAATGTTGACCTCGCAGGTCCCCTGAAAAAAATCTTGAAGAAATTCAGGATTATAGGACCCTAGCTTTAGAACCACTGCGTCATTCTGATAGTTCAGAGATAAACCATAATGCATAGAAGCACTCATTTTTATACAAACATGCCATATACATCACTTATTCACATAATGATGTCTGTAAAACACCTTGACTGGTCCATTTGTTTTTCATAGGATTCTGAATGTAGACAAATTACTAGGATACGCAGTTTGTCTGACTCTGTTTTGGGAAGGAGGGGGTGTTTTTTTGTTCTTTCAGAATCATGGATAACCTTTGCTCATAGAATATACTCATTCAGTTAAATTTACATTAAAGAATCACTTTCTATTCTATGATAAATTTAAGCTGTTTTATTCCCAATGAAATATATGGAAAGAGGCTCTCTCGGAATTCTTAACAGAATACATCCTGTAAAATCGCACTGATTCCTACCCACACATTAAAGAAGCTTAAAATGGACTAAACCGGAATGACACAGTGAAACACCAAGAATAGAAAACTGTCATTTACTGTCTTCCAGAAAAGTAGGCATCTGTCAATTGTTGGATAAATAATGCGCCATCATGGCATGAAAATTTCATGAAATGTATAAAAATTTAGTCAAAGGTAGTTTTATCTCCATGGCAAACAGCCAACCTCTTTTTTTCGTGGCAAAACTGTAACCTTCCCTTATAGGATTAGAACCAATATTTGATCAACTAATTTACTAGAAGATACACACACACGTGCATCTTTTGATAAGAAGCCCAAGCACTCGCTTTGAGTAAGGGCCCCTGTTTGGAGTTCTGGGTGGTCTGTCTTCCAGAAACCTCACCTCTGGGGCGTCTTCTTTGATTTCCAGGTTTAATGTCTTCACATTGGCAAAGGAACTTAAATGCATTTACCAAACTGAGTGCAGGGCTTCCTGGACACATTGATTGTATTCTCTTCTATAGATGCCTTGCTCACATTTATTTGACAAGTTCGTGTGAGTGACTTATCACTATCAAGTCTTTCTAAAACATTCAACTGATTTTTCATAGAAGCATCAGCTTCTTATACACAGTCATTCATGCGTTTATATAGAATCTGATTTAATTCCATAATTTCAATAGTTTATGTTACCTGCATGAACAATCCTAGATGACTCTTACTAAGCATAGAGTTTTACGAATAAGTCATTATGCTTTTTAAAATTTTTCCCTTTTTAATGAATTCATTCTTTTTTAAGAGCAGTTTTAGGTTCAAAATTGAAAGGCAAGTACATTTTCCCCATTTATCCCCTCCACCCACACGAGCATCGCCTCTCTGGGTCCATGTGTCACCAGGGATGAACCAACACTGACACATCCTAGTCCTCCTAAGTCTGTAGCTTACATTAGGGTTCGCTCCTGGTGTTGTGCATCCTATGTATTTGGACAAACATATAATGACGTGTCTCCATCATTGTCATATTATACAGATTATTTTCATTGCCCTAAAGCTACTCTGCGCTCTGACTATTCATCTCCCTCCCCTACCCCCAGCAACCACTGATCTTTTTACTGTCTCCATCGTTTTGCCTTTTCCAGAATGTCATATAATAGGAATCGTACAGTATATAGCCTTTTCAGATTGGCTTGTTTTACTTAGTAATGTGCAGGTAAGGTTTTTCCGTGGCTTGAAAGCTCTTTTTTTTTTTTTAAGCACTGAATAATATTTCATTGGAGGAATCACAGTTTGTTTATTGATTCATCTCCTGAAGCATCTTGGTTGCTTCCAAGTTTGGGCAGTTATGAATAAAGCTGCTATAAATATCTGTGTGGAGATGAGGTTTCAGCTCCTTTCTGTGAAAACCAAGGCATACAATTGATGGGTCATATTCATCACGTTTTAAAGAATGAATCAGAGAGTGTTCATTGGGGTAGAGATCTGGTTAAGTGACAGTGGGCTAACAGTCTTTCTAATGGTCGTTTTAATGAAAATGAGGCTTTATTAGATCAGTCTTTAGAGGTCAAATTGATCACCGGATGCTTTTGGCAGATGAGGGTCAAGGTAATTGTCTACTTGATTTTCTAGCATTTGATCACAAGAATCAAAAGCTACAGGACAAACTAATATACTTTGATTATCACCCCTAAGAGGGTTTAGAAATGAAAGAAAAATTCAAATACTTTTAGATCATTGATTGATATGTCTTTGAGGAACATTAACCATGTCTTTGGGTTGCTAGAAAGTTCTCCTGGGAGCGAAAATACATTTAGCATTTTATAAGGCAAAATTCAGTTTAAACCAAAGTAGGTAAACCCATGTACTCCAGAATTAAAATTTGGGAAAAACACCTCCAAACCATGAGGAATTCAGAGTTATTCTGCCGGAGGCATCATCATAAAATCTGAGGTTATGTTTAAGCATTATATCTTTACACAGACATATGGACATACATGTACTCGCACAGGGCATCCGATGCCCAAATGTCCTGAGGTAGAAATCCCAGTACTTGGCATCTTCTCCAAGTTTTAAATACAGTTGAACCTTCCTTTTGATTCCAAATGTATTGGGAAGACACACTGAATGCACACTCTTCAAAATCAAGATGGATATCTATAGAGATTGAACAAGAACGACTCGTTGGGAGAAACCAGGTAGATTTGATTCGTATTTTTAAAGCTCGCTCTCATTCTGTCAGCACACAGCTCGTAGGACCGTACCTGCAGGCTGTATTACCGAAAGGTGAAGGAGTCATTTTTACAGGGAGGACAGTGTCCCCCTGCTGTGTCGCTGCTGCCGTCAGCAGAATGGTGCTCTGGCGATAATGTGAATCTCATCACCACTTGTGAGTGTGTCTTGTATGAGTGAGATAGCTGGACACCAGCCATCAGCCCAAGAATTTGTACTCATAAAAATTGATCGAGCGTCAGGTTTGGCTGCTGCAAACCCATTGTTCACAGTGAAGGCTTGAGGAGCTGCTGAGGTGACAAGACTTTTCCGAGATGCTCACATAAACATGAAAATCAGAGTTGAAAGTGGGGAAATGAATTATTTGTTAATGTGGGCTGTTTATTTAGCTTCTAAGTAAAATTAGTTTTGGTCCCCATTTAGATTTTGAAGCCAGTCTAGTTCCAGTATTAGATTGTCATTTTTTTTTAAGAGGCTGCATTTTTTTCATGAAGGTCAATTTTGGTTCATACCAAATTGAAAGAACAATAACTTAGAAGAATATGTTTGAAATCTTACTGAAATTAAACTTATATATGTTTCTTATTCATTTTTCTTATGCTTATTTAGCGTTTTATAGTAGTATTAGATTTGGAGGCTGTCGTTGAGACAAAGTACTTATGATACTAATATATTTTAGTTCATTGTAATAAAACCATGTAATAGCTTTAAAATTATCTTTATATTTATGATTTAACCAAACTGAATTATTTCATAATTCTGTATTCTGCCAATGTCCCTAGGCATTGAATATTCTGTGGTAAATCCAAAAATTCCTTGAAGCACTCATCTACTAATGTAACCAGTGCTGTGTTTCATCTGATATTTATTAAGCAGCTCTGTAGGCATTTATGTTAAGTACTTTTAACACATTATTGACTCCTCAGAATAAGGTATGTTTGAGGTTAGATATTATTATTCCCATTGCACAGATAAAATTGATGTATAAAGGGGTTATATCATTTACCCAGGATTATACAGTCAGTATGTGGATGCGTCAAGGGGTCCAATCCAGTTCTGTCGACTCTAGAGATTAAGCTCTTATTTCCTCTGTCATAATGCTGTGATTACATTGATGCACATAGCTGCAGTTGATCTAAGATGAACAGATACATGAATAATCACTGTGGATCATTATTTCATGAGGTACAAAGCAGTCTTACTACATTAAAGAAACAGCCAGTGTGTGATGGCATAAAAAGTCCCGCGCCTCACGGAGGCCACTTACTGCATGACATCACTGAAAACAGAAGTAGATGTCTGTGTTGTTTTGGCCCTGTATCAAAGTGTTCACTGCTTGTTGTCGATGTGTCAGAATCATGACTCGAAGTTGCTGCAAACAACAGCAGGCTATCAAGACGTAATGTTAATTACCTATCAGCTGAGTTGGCAGAAGATGTAAACAGGCAGCCATGCCACTGAGTGATCTAATGTGCTGCAAACATAGGAGGAGCACTCTGTTAGTGAGATGCTATCAAAAGGTGCTTTAAACTTCAAGAAGTGGCTGCCCCCACCTGTTGGCCTCTGAAATACTCAGCACACATGGAGATCCAGTGCTGCAGGCTGCTGTCAGGTATCTGAGAATGCCACTGCTGCATGAAAGCATATGGTGTAGGCTTAGTCCTAGGACATCAGCTGACGTATGCTTATAGTACTGTGAGGTGAACAAATATACTGCTTCAGACCCAGAATGCCAGATAGTGACTCGCTAGCTTTCTATTTTAAATTTACTTCAAATTTACAATCCCAGGACCTGCTCAGTGTAGGATAAAATTAAACCATACAGAAATAGTTATGGTCAAAAATGGGAGGCCCCCGCCTGTACCCATCCCAGCATCGCCTCCTTATTCTGTTCTCCTTCCCAGAAGTAGCCAAGTAACCACTGCTAGAAATGTGGCTTTCTAAACTTTCATCCTTGATAGAATCTTGCCATGCATAGTTCTTCTGTGAGTTGTTTCGATCCTCTTTAAAAATGTATCACTGATGAGTTGCCATGTCAACATATAAAAATCCAGTTTGTTCTTTTAAATGCATGATATGATTCCACAGTATAGATTAACATAATTTATGTAACAATTCCCCTTGTTATGACATTTCAGTTCCCTTTTTTTAAAATCAAACAATGCTAGAATCAATTTAAATACAATCCTTATATACTAATCTTTGTGTGTGGGGGGGAATATATCTATGGAATTGAAATTGCAAGGCTAAATTCATGGATACCTGTAATATGAAGAAAGATTAGAAAGATTTAGATGACTCATCAGTGCTTAAATATTCATCAAAACTTTGGCTTGTTTTTTTTTCATCTAAGTCATTTTTTTATGGTTAGTAAGTAGTCATTGTATATAAAGTTGCATGTGTTTTTTTATCTTTTAAATGCACATCTCTAATATGAAAGACAATTGAAAATTCTATTGGTTGTGGGGCTTATTTGGAACAAAATGTCAAAGAAAAGTAATTTTTTCTTATTTTAGGTTTCATTTTTAAGATAGCTTTTGCTTTGTAATAATTGGGTTTTCCATAGGAAAAAAAAAAGATAATGGCCATATATATAATATAGATAGACTGTATTCCTGAACATTAACAAACTGAATGCATTTACTCTTCAAAATACTTCTAAAATATACGAAAGTTATCACTTACCTATTGCTCAAGAGCTAAAAATATAAAAAGAGACAGAGAAGGTGGAGTGGGAACAGGGCTGGATTTGGGAAGGAGAACCTCATGGATCGGTCAGCGATCCCAGTGCAAAAATTCCTCTTTAAAGTTTAGGAGGCTTAATTTTTTTAAATTGTTCTTTACAGTACTCTGTTTAGAAATGCTGTGTGTATATATTTATATATGTGTGTGTATACATATGTATATGAGTATATATAGTGTACCTGCGACATAGTAAAGATTGAGTGTTTGTTGAATACATGCATATCACCTATTCTTTGATTTAGGTTCTTCCTCAGGCCTCAATATGATACACAAAATTGACGTACATTCGCGCGTACTTGAGCTTATCTTCACATGGACTCCTGCACTGGCATCCTAACTCATCTCTCTGCTTCCACCTTCCGCCATTCGCCTTACCGTCTTTTCTTCTCATGGCCAGAATATGAGTCATGATGCATAACTCAGGTCTTGCCCATTTGCTGCTTAAATCCACCTCTGACGTCCCATCCCACTTAGAATAACCCTTGACCATCATGTAGGGAAGGCCCTCTATGCCCTGGCCCCTAGCTTCCTCTTTGCGGGGTGCTTCTCTGTCACCCAGCAACACCTTGACATGTTGTGCCTCCAGACTAAATGCAGTGCCAAGAATTGGAGTTCAGACCCTCCAAGTCATCAGCCCCCCATTTCCAAAGGTACTCAAAAAATATATAATATAGGTTGATTTAGTGTGGTTTCTGTGCAAATATACCTTCAAATGGAGTCCCCTACAAGTCTGCAGCCCAGTTGATGTTTCGCTACCCCATCTTTCCGTTTAGCTGCTCTGCTTTCATTTTCTCCATGGATGGCTCATTCTACCTTTCCATTTTAGGTCTCAGGTCCAGCGTCACCTCAAATGGGCTTTTTCTGCCCACCCAATCTAAAGCACCCCTCCACTCCCTGTCATATTATCTTGTTTTATATTTTTCAGCGCATTTATACTTAATCAAAATTATTTCTATTTATGTATTTTTTATTATCTCTTTAACCTTTCTAAAATATATGATCCATGAAACTAAGGACCTTGTCTTTCTTATAGTCTCATGAATAGACACTAAATATTTGCTAAATAAATGAATCTATGTGAATCACTGTGAGCATGGTTTTTAAAAGACTGCCTCTCCTCTCTAATTTATATACACTGATTGCTAAATCTTTTCTATGCCATTTGGTCAAGACAATAACTATATATTCCCCTGAAATCCATCATGATCTTGAAGATGTATTCATTTTCCTTGATTAAATTAAGCTCTGGGATTTTTCTGTTTTATTTTAATAACTGTAACAGCACCTTTGGCCTCTGCCAAGAACATTTCCAGCTAAGGAGTGTTAAGCCTTAATCTTTACTGAAATTAGATGGTGGCAGTTGCTAAGCTGCCAGCTGTTAACATGATCCCTGCAGTTGGAACACAACACACAAACCTGAAGCCTGTGGTCTCCAAAAACTAAGAAGCAGCACTTACACGTATGGACACAGACAGGTGCTGAACAGGTTGGCGGCTGAAAACAAAATGGAGGTTTTCCAGGCCAGATGCAGATCCGTTGTGGGACCCCAGCCATGTAAGTTAAGGAGCTCTGGCTAATAAGGCAGTGATGCTCAGACCTGATTTAATGCTGCCGTCCTCAGATTACAGGCTCTTTACATCCCCCAGTTCTCAACAAATGCATTCTTTATGGAATACTGAGAGTGGATCGGGTTAAGGAAATTAAATGTTTATCATTACTCCATTGTTCCATAGAAAGGATTTTCAGTTGCAATACAGTATATTATATAAGTTTTGTTCAGTAAAATAAACTTATAGATTAGAATAGGTCAGATCACCTGTTTCTGTATAACTCCCTGGCATGTGGTGATGGGGCAGAGCAGGGACCTCCAGCCAGGAGCACAGGGAGCTGGTGACCTCCTGGTCCCTGTGGTTTATCTTTCGGCAGCCTAGTGTAAATATTCATGCCAGCTGATACTGACAGTAATTTCAGAGTGTAATTTCTCCAGATTACCTTTAATCTAGATCAGCAGTTCTCAACCTGTGGGTTGCGACCCCCTTTGGGGGTCGAATGACCCTTTCACAGGGGTCGCCTAAGACCATCGGAAAACAAAAAGATATTTACATTACGATTCATAACAGTAGCAAAATTACAGTTATAGAGTAGCAACAAAAATAATTTTATGGTTGGGGGTCACCACAACATGAACTGTATTAAGGGGTCGCAGCATTAGGAAGGTTGAGAACCGCTGATCTAGATACTGGTTAGCAAACCAGGAGCTGCAAAGTATTAACACTCTTCAGAAGGATTCACTTGAATTTCCACTACAGGTTCATTATGAGGTTTGCCTCAGGAATGGGATTTATCATGACCTTGCAAAAGAGATGGGTGAAAGTGAAAGTTTTGGGGGGGATACTAGAGGAATCAAAAAAAGTATCAAATGCAGCATCATTTTATGGAAATAGAACTAGGAGCCAGTGCGTCAAAAGGGTGATATTTTGGGGGCCGGTCTAATGGCATGTTGGTTAGGAGTTGGCTTGGGACACCAGCTCTGAGCAGCAGGGCCCTGATTCGGATCCCACATGGAGGCCAGTGACACTGCGCCCTCTACAGCTAAGATAGTGACAGCTCGACCTGGAGGTGGGCTGCTGTGAGTCACTGGCGACGGTGTAGGCTGCAGCCCCTGCTGCAGTGGGCTGCCGTAAGTTACCGTGTATGGCTGGCAGCCAGCGTGAGTGGCCAGCAGCCGGTGTGAGCTGCCGAGAGCCGCCGTGAGCGGCCCACCGATGGCCGGCGAGCAACTGCCTCACCCGGGAAGAGCACAATGAAAATACCAACATGGGCCAGTGAAGCGACGTCCTCCACAACTAGACTGAAGAACACACGGACAGCAACTTGTCTGTTCCCCTTCCCCAATTCCCCAATGCTGTTCCCTTCCCCCAATTACCCAATAAAATCTTTAAAGAAAAAAAAAGGGGGGTGATATTATTCATAGTTAGTTGCTTCTGGAGCCAATGTATATGAAAGCCAAACTGCACATATTTTAGTTGTCTCCTGGGTCGGATTTTCTAATTGTCAGTGACAGCTTTGTTAGTCACTGGTATTTTGTTAGCTTTCCATCTGTACTCTTCATTAAAACTTGAAGCCGCTATCTATGATGGATTCTGGGTCCTCTGGGTGACTTTTGAAATATTAGAATTAACAAAATGTTAAAAGAAGTACAAAATAAAGCAACTATTTAATACTCTACCATTTAAATCACCATGACGTCCGAAAGTAGGTGATCCCTCTAAAGCTGCAGGGGGTTTTTGTTTGTTTTTTTTGTTTTGTTTTGTTTTGTTTTTAGTATCTCTAAAGATCTTGAAATTGGTACTTAAAATTTTATATATCCATCATATTAAGAAATAATTGTTATTTAAGGCTAACTGGAAATACAATACTTAAAAATAAAGCATAACAGCATCTGGACCTATACTTCAAGTTATATAAAGAGAAAAAGCAATACTGATGTAAGCATTTTATACAACATGTAAAAAAAAATAAGTAGCCTTTTGACAGGTAATTTTTAAGGCTAGATCTTAAAAGGCAAGCAAATTTTTAGCGTTTTAGGTGGGTTACACCTATCAAGAGTAGATTCTTTAATGCATGACAACATATGTACATAATTTATGTAAAGAGTTTTAGAGATTAGTCAGTTTTTGTTTTAAGTGTACAATCATTTTTAAACTATCCATTAAAATATATATGCAAGATCATGTCCATTAGAAGAAGAGGGAGTGATGTCTGAAAGTACGTTTAGAGGCATCTACACTCTTTCTCCCCTCCCTCAGTTTCTTGTTCATTTATGTCTTCATTTGACAAGTTTCTTCAACAACAAAGTCATTGTGTTCTTAATGGACAGAACAAACTCCGGGAGAGGTAGGGGGAGAGAGAGAACCACTTGAGGCTGGGAAAGTGGAAGGCCAAGCGTGACGGTCGGCACTCCTCGGGGCGTTCACAGCGTAAAAGCGTGTGGCCAGAACATCAGCTCAATCCCCAAATCCTTTGCCTTCACCCTGTTACAACAACAAACTGCATCTCTAATGCAAAATGAAATGACTCTTGGAAGACACAAAGAATACAGTGAGAAAATGATGCTTCCCTGACAACTGGATGTGATTTATTGGGTCGTGGGCGGGCGGGGGGAGGGCTGCTGCGTAACAGGCAAACATTGTGCTCCATCCTCTACGTCATTTACATCTAATTCTCTCAAAACCTGGTACTGTACATTATTTTTGTCTCTGTTACAGAAAACCTAACTGAGGTATGTAAGAGTGAAAGTGATTTGCCCAAGGTTTTGCCAAAGATAAGTTGAAAAGAATAAGGATAAGTCATTGAGGGGTAAATGAAAATGGGACTTACTTCCCCTTCACTTCCAATTGAAATGCCTTAGTATGATTGTCTTCAGAGTCCTTTTCTGGCCACATTATCATAAGTAGACACCCTTCAGTGTCATTCTCTTTACTCTGCTTTATTTTTCTTCAAAACAACTCACCACCCAAAGTTGTTTTAGATATCTCTTTATT
>NW_017731909.1:1131555-1148679 GCF_001890085.2 Hipposideros armiger | reverse complement strand
GTATACCTGGGAGATATTGAGGGTCATTCCAGACCACAGCAATAAAGTGAGTGTCACAATAAAGTGAGTCATAATCTTTTTGCTGGTAGAGGGCCTCACCTTCAATTTGTAAAAAATGCAACATCTGTGAAGCACAGTGAAGGGAAATACAATACAAGGAGGTGTGCCGGTGTTTGGTCTTCATAGCCACTCTGACACAGAGCTTGTAAAACCCTTGGAATTTTCTAAGTAAAGAGAGTAAAAAGCTATCTTTTGTTTTGTTAATGAGGTGACTTTTAGACCCCACCTAAGAATGGAGACTGGTGGCCAAAAGAACCAACCTTGAGATTAGAGGGTTGAAACTTGGCAGTGCCAACCCCCTGACCTTGCTGGGGAGAGGGGCAGGAGATGGGGTCAGTCACCAATGGCCGGTGATCTAATGAGTCATGCCCGTGTAATGAAACCTTCAGAAAACGTCAAAAGGGGGGGTTGGAGAGCTTTAGTTTGGTGAACACGTGGAGACTGGGGAGGAGGCACAGCTGGAGAGGGCATGGGCGCTCCGTGCCTTTCCCCGTACCCTGTCCTGTGCATTCCTTCCCTCCGGCTCTTCCTGAGTTTTATTCCGTTATAATAAACCAGTAATCTAGTCAGTAAAATGCTTCTCTGAGTTCTTGGAGCCTCTGTAGGAAATTTAACGCATGAAGGGAGGGGACTCTTGGAACTTCTGATGAATAGCAAGCCAGTCAGAAATACCGAGGAGGGGGTCGTGGGAATCTCTGGTCTGCAGCTGCTCAGGCAGAAGCACAGGCAACCACCTGGGCTTGAGAAGGTGTCTGAAGGGGTGGGGCGCTGCGATGGGGACAGTTTTGTAGGGGGACTGAACCCTTAACTATGGAATCTGATGCTGTCTCTGGGCACATAGTGTCAGAATTGAGTTAAAATTGTAGAACAGCCAGCAGTGCCCAGCATTGCTTGTTGGTGTGGAAACAGACACACACACACACACACACACACACACACACACACACACACTGGAATTAGGTCCAGGAACCTAAAATAACTTATATTTAATAAAGTTTTTAAAACATGCATGGAAATAATATACACAAAATATTCAGCATGGTGATTACCGCTGGCGAGAGAGAGAAAAGGACATGGATTTGATTAGGTACATATAGGCATTAACTATGTGTTCTTAGAAAACAAACAAAGAATCTTAAAGCATATACGAGTATACACACACACACACCAAAGGTTATGATTCAACAAAGCTGAATGGTGGGCATATACATGTTTAATATGTTATTGTACTTTTGTTTGAAATATTTCAAAATATTTTAAGGTTAATACGTTAAATCACTCTGGAAGAATAGTGGGGCTTTGGACTGAGTTATTGTCCATAAGTAAGAGAATGAGCTTTTTAGAATAAAAAATAGAATGTAATGTTACTGTTTACTGCTCACCCCCCACACACACACAAGCCCCTCAAAAACCACACAATCATACCTTTTACACAAGGAAGCTGAAACCTTGAATAATAAACCCTCCGGGATTCCTATGCTTCTCTGTAAGCCTCAGGCACAGGCAGGTGAAAAAGCAAATTCACTGAGTCTTTGAAATGAGGAAAGAAAAGGAAAACGTAGCAAGACCCACAGTCTCAAGTTATCGACCTCACTCTTCCCAGACAAGGCTTTGTGGTTGGGTTTTTTTTCTTCCAAAATGCAAATAGCTGTGCTTTTTTATTATTAAAAAATAACTTATATTCTTTGAAAACAATTCACTGAAAAAGTAATTTAAAATAACCTACAATTTCACCACCTAATAATAATCACTATTAATAATTTTGTATGTATCCTATTTATGTGTAAGTAGAGTGCTTACCCAAAAAGCACACTCACATTTTTGTTTTTAACCCCCTTTTTTTAAAAAAAAGATTTTATTGGGGAGTTGGGGAAGGGGAACAGCCAGGTTGTTGTCCTTTAATCTTAGTTGTGGAGGGTGCAGCTAGCTCAGCTCCAAGTCCAGTTGCCATCCGGCCGCCTGTCGGCAGCTCACAGCAGCTCAGCTAAAGGTGCCGTGTTCAATTTTAGTTGCGGGTGGGTGTAGCCCACCATCCCATGTGGGAGTCGAACCAGCAACCTTGTTTTTAGGAGCACGTGCTCTCACCAGCTGAGCCATCCTGCCACCTGTTGGCAGCTCAGCAGCAGCTCAGCTCATGCACAGCTCACTGGCCTATGTGGGAATCGAACCGGTGACCCTTTTGCTCAGAGCTCACGCTCTTAACCAACTGAGCCACTCAGCCAGCCCCCTTTAATCTGTTTATTTTACAGTGTATCTTAGAAATAGTTCAAAGTCCAGATGGAAAAAATTGGTCATATTTCTTTTAATGGCTGTATAGCATTATAATGGGTGGTCATGCTGTAATGTATTCAACCAAACCACTGCTGGTTTTTCAGTTTTTCTTATGTGCAGTGCTGTAGTGAATACAGTGCACATGCATCTTTGAATGTTTGTCCATTTGTTTCCTTGGGATAGGTTTTTAGAAGGAGATTTGCTTGATGGAAGCGAATACATAATAAATACCAAGTCTTTTGTTATCAGTCAGGGTTCTCCAGAGAGGCCAGCTGGCAGGAAACTCACACAGGACCTGATGGTGCAGAATTTTCTCTGCTCCAGGGAACCTCAGTTTTGACACTTACCCGTCACCCCACGTTAGGAGATGTTAGTTCCCTGGTGAATATATATTTTGCGTACACCTTCTCTTAGTCTGTGGCAGTGTCTTTTTACTTTTTTCATGGTGCCCTTTAATTAGGAGAATTTCTTTGTTTTAATGTCCATGTAATCATTTTCTTCTTTCTTCTTTTTTTCTTTCAAAAAGTGGCTCCTTTTTGAGTCCTCTTTACGTAATCTTCATCCATTCAAAGATATTTTTGTGTTCCCTTAGTGTCATGTCATGCTTAAAGGGACAGAATTCACAATAACCAAACTTTCCCATGGCATCCCGTGTTTTAGGATAGTTTGCAGTTTAGATATTTATTAACCCACCATGCACTCGTCTCTCCTGCTGGGAGCAGCACCACCCGCTCTCCATTTGGGAGGAACTCCTAAGAGCCTGCCTGTGGTAGCATTCAACATTCTTTGATGGAGATGTGAGCTCGTGACCCAACCTGCGCAATACTGGTATATTGTAGCTCCTCGGCCACAGTGATTGGTTCAAATATGGCCTTGTGACCCGAGCTGGAACAATCAGGATGGTGACTGCAGAGATGTTGGCAGCTATGGCTCTAGCTCAGTGAGACTTGAGCATAAAAACACGAAACCAGTTGCACAAGAGCAGCGGAAAGGAGAGAGCAGATCTCTAGGTTGTTCATTCGCTGGCTGCCTAAAACTTCACCCTAGAATTTCCTGTGGGTTTAATATGTGGGCCAATGAATTCCCAAATTTTATTGAGGTTTTTTTTTTTTAACTTTGGTTAAAACTCTTGAAATAAGTATGCTTGAAAATGTGGCTGCATTACCATATAAGTTTGAGAGTGCTCCAAATCCATCTCACTCTGAGAGACACACTGTGTCTTAGAAACTAAAGGACATATGGAAGCCTGTAGTACAAGGAGCCTGCTTATCTTTATTTAACCCAGTGATTCCCAAACTTATTTTTTACGTGACTAGTTTTTGATGGTGCTTCTGTTAACATCTCATAGAATCTTGGCCAGCAGATCATTAATTTGGGAAATGCTGGATCGTAGGCATGGAAGGTCGATCGGCAAGCTGATGAATGAAAGGCACTGTAATCCTGACACTAGGTTTCGGGAAATACTAGCATTTAATACTTTATATACAAATGATGTTATTTTCCATTCAGACAAAAAGTCTTCTGAAAAGGAAAATCTAAAAGATAAATTTAACGTAACCAATCTGCAAATTTTTTCTCATGCAGGTTAGCCAATACACCTTTGCCATGTGCAGTTACAGAGAAAAAAAGTCAGAACCACAGGAATTAATGCAGCTTGAAGGATACACTGTGGATTACACCGACCCCCACCCAGGTAACTTTAAGTGGAATCACTTAACCTGCTATTCACACATTCATGAAATTCTCATAAATGTCCTGTGTCTGTTCTGCGTTTCAATCTCCACTTAACAAATGAGATGCACATTTCACGTATATACAGGAATAAGACTTGATGAAATTCAGATTCTCTCTTTTTGAGGGCTGCTTAGTTTTAGCCATAACTCATCATTTCTCTTAATATAAGGATGAAATATGTGAAAGTTCCTGTAGTAGAGAAACTGCATGAGAAATATCATCAATGCTTACATACACTTCTTTACTGGAAAGGAAAAAGAGACAAAAATAGGGAAAGAAATGGCAAGTGAATTATTATATATTCTGCCAATTTTGTCCCCAACAGCACTTTCTTGTTCTTTTCTCTCTCCCTCTGTGTTAATAGTTGGTGTAGTACTAGACACTTGCTTTCTAAAACTGATGAGGGAGTGAGTGAATGAAAGAACAAATGGAGATTAGTGAAATTCATAAAGTGATATTAAATATATAGAGATCAATAAATACATAAATTAAGAAATTAATATAGAAAGATTAAAGTAGAAATCTGTGATCACGTTCGCTAATCAGTCTTTTTTTTTTAATTAAAGTTTATTGGGGTGACAATTGTTAGTAAAGTTACAAGGCTGGGAGGAGGGTGGTAGATGAGGGTAAAAGGGATCAAATATATGGTGGTGGAAGGGACTAACCAGTCATTTAAAAAGGCAAAATACCTTCTCTGTTAAAGAATTTTCCAAAAAATAAAATACCCTGGAATGTAAGTATCATTTTTGCCTTATCTGTATTTTTTTCTGCTAAATTCATCAAATATTTCCCCTGCATATAGAATGAGAAATGTGCCAACCGATAAGCACTTTCTTCTCTGGCATGAAATACCAGACTATATTATGCATTTCTGTGCGATAGGTTTGTAAGTCTTGCCAAATGCTACTGTTTCATCGACTGTTTACTTCCCTCAATTTTTTTAGTTTTCCAAGTGATACGGAAATCTAAACCTTTCTCTAATTGTTTTTCCTGCAATTCTTGGATCATGGGTTTGATCCTCCACTGAAAATCATTTAAAGCACTGAGCTGCTAATATCAGATCAGTTCTTTTCCATGAGATCGTTAGGTGAATGAGATTAAATTCTGCCAATTGTGTCAGTTTTTAATGATGTATTTTTTCCTCCACAGGCCTCCAGGGGGGTCAGATGTTCTTTAACGCAGTTAAAGAAGGAGACACTGTTATATTTGCCAGTGATGATGAACAGGACAGAATATTATGGGTTCAGGCCATGTATAGGGCCACAGGTCAGTCGTATAAACCCATGCCTGCCATTCAAGCCCAGAAGCTGAATCCGAAAGGGGGAACTCTCCATGCAGATGCTCAGCTTTGTAAGTTTTGCAAAAAAATAATTTGATTATCAATGAATAACCTTAATAAGATATAAAATTGTCTGAAGCAAATTTGTTCAGTATTAGAGTTTGCATCATTAATTAATTCTGATTGAATAAAAATAGCTTCATATTAGTAGTCATAGAATCAGTTATATAATTTTTCACACAGATCTCGGGTAAAGGGTGCTGGTGGTTTCCAGTCATGAATTTTCCAAGCATTGTGGTATCTCTGGGAATCTCGAGAGCATATAAGAAAATTCTCCAAAACTTCTCAAAAGAAGTTTTATTTCAACTTACTGCAATTTTAAATTATGTGCCCTATACGGATGGGAAAAGTATTGCAAAGTCAAATTGATTGGCCTTGATTTCAGAATACCAAAATGATGAGCCATCGCTCTCTAGAGTTGTTCTTAATTATCCTAGGACTGTTTTCTGTTATAGATTGATTAAAAAAAAAAAATAAGTCATCAAGCCAACTTTCTTTTTCTAAATACCTTAATATTCATGTTATTTTCTGCATGCTAATTTAAATCATTAAGAACTATATTTTTCATTTAAATTTACAAGTGATTAATAAAGTATGTAATAATGATAGAAACATATTCAAACATAGCTTTAATAACCATTAGACCAGATGTTCTAACTTGTTACACTCCTTTACAAAAATTCTCTAGTTTCTCCTGTAATAAATCAGTTTGCCTGTAGCTTTCAGCTCAAATTCTGACTTTTCACTCAGCACCCTTTTACTCTGAAAATTTCCTAGGGGAGTACAACTTGATACGCATTATTTTATTCTCCTATTCTTTATGCATCAAATAACTACCCTATCCTCTTTTTAGGCACCCTTCAGTATCGCATCTGGTTATCTTAAACAAAGACATTTTAAGCTCAAGCAATTAAAGATAGAATATGTGCTCAACCCTAGTCACCTTTGTGCTTTGGGGTTTAAAGTATATACCTTTCAATTTATCACAGTCCATCTTCTTGTGATATAATCACTTCGTGCATAACATATGGACCTTACATTAGCATGCTTCCATTTCTCCCCTCCTGGCCTCTGGACCATGCTTGTCGTACAATTAACTTTTACTTCTGTTAGAAATCCCACAATACATTGCTGCTGCTATTGTTGTTGTTGTTGTTGTTGTTATTATTATTATTATTATTATTATTATTATTACCTTAAACAATTACCTTTTAAAGAAACTTAAATAATATGATAAAATGTTACATACTTACCTACATGGTTACCACTTCTGGTGTTCTTCATTCTCGTATAGAGACATTTTACTACTTCTTGAATGACTTCCTTTGACTTTTCTTGCAGTGCAGGTCCGATGGTGATGAATTTTTATTTGTATATGAAAAAGTCTTTACCTTTGTTTTGAAAGATTTTTTTTTCTTTCAGTACTTTACAGATTTTGCCACACTCAGTGAAATTGCTTTTTTATTTCCTGATGAGAAATGTGCTATCGTCTTTGTTTGGTCCTTTCTGCATAATGTGTCTTTTTTCCCTCTAACTGCTTTACAGATTTTACACTGGCTTTGAAGTTTGATTATGATGTACCTTGGTGTAGTTTTCTTCATGAACATGTTCTTGACCTTTATTCTAAGACACAGTTAAAGTTAAATTACCTGAAAACAGTTTGATCCTTTCAGTCTGCTTTTAAGTTTTGTTAGGTGGGACCAAACAGTGTCGTCTAGGGTTAATTTTCCCCAGTTCTGAACCAGGATGCTTCTTAAGGACTCTCACTGATGCCCCCTGAATTTTCAGGTTTTTATGTTCTGGCTGTTGGAAACAAGTACCGTTCCAGGCTCAGTGTGAGTTTTGTCCCCTCTAATCCTTGAGGGTGATTCTTTCCCTGGCCTCAGGTAGTTGCCTCGCATGCATGAGGTGGTTAGTATTCAGCTGAATACCGAAGTCTTCTCTGCAGACTCAGCCATGTTGGCCTTTCTGAATGGTCAGCTCCATTTTCTCAACTGAGGGAGACCACGGGCTCTTCCTGGGTTTCTGTTCCTTGTGCTACAGCTTGGAAAGTTTCCCTGGCATTAACCTGGGGCAACTTAAGGCTTACCTCACTTATTTTCCGTCTCTCAGGAATCACTCACGTTGCCTGATGCTCAATGTTTTGAGAGCTGTTTTTTCATATAAATTTTTTTTCTGAATTTATAGTTGTTTCAGGTAGGAGGCTAAATCTGTTTTTAATTACAACATCCTGACCAGAAGTAGAATGATTTTTTTCTTGTAAGATAGAACAAGATTTTTTAGCCTTGGCACTGTTAACATTTTGGTCCAGATAATCCTTTGTTTCAGGGCTTTGGGGAAGGTCTGTCCTCTGTATCATAGGATGTTTATCATCATCCCTGGCTGCTTCTACCCACTATATGCCAGTAGCATGCCCCTCCCCTACCCCATCTAGGTCTGACAACCAAAAATACCTGCACACATTGCCAGGTGTTCCAGAAGGCAGGGTTGAAGACGGGGAAGTATCACCTCCATTTGAGAACCACTGAGTTACAGTGACTTGAATATTGTTTTTGTAAAAGTGTCTCACTCATTCACTTGTGTTGACATCCTAAGTGCGAGGAATACCCCAGGAGTGTGCTGAGCTCATGGATGTCACCCATCTTGCACAGAGAGGCAAGAAAAGCGGTCGGGAAACCCTGGGCTAGGGCCTGGAGGCAATGACTGCGTGATACACAATTAATGAGTTAAGGATCCACTACTCAGTTGATTCCGATAGTCATGTAATCTCTTTCTAGCAAAACCTTTTACTATTGTCAAGGCGGTATTGGTCAGCCTAAGCAGAACTGAATTTTCTAGCCCCTTGATCAACTTGTTCTAAAAAAGACAAATTTGGTCTAAAAAGCCAAACTGTTTCAGCTGTGTTAGCAACAGCTTTGTTCTACCCCAGGCTTTTAGTAAAGTTTCCTATTAGAGCAGGCTCTGCTGTTTTATCTTTCTTTAAGAAAGAAAAATGGAAGGAAGAGAGGGAGAAAAGGAAGGGGTGAGGAGGGGAGGGGAGGGGAGAGAGATGTGTTTCTACTTCATAGGAATGACAACACTGACCGTGACCTCTATCAGAGATGCCCTTGGGCCCTTAGTGTTTTCGTCCCTTCCTTGACTTCCACCACATTCCTTTTTTCTCCTTTCTTGATCATCTCTTGGAAGAACAAATTTTAGAGTCACTAGTAGAAACCAAGAAAATAATAAAATTATTATGACTAGTCATAGAAGTAAATATGTTCTTAACCCACTTAAATATGCTTTGTTTTTCATTTCTTTGCTGACCAATAGCTAGTAAGGGTAAGTGTTTTCGTGATTTTTGTTTGTTTTGCTTCACTGTATTAAAATTTTGGCAATGATGTGATTTTTGAAGGAATATCTTGACCTTGTTTACAATGTCAGTCTCCTACTTTCTAGGCAAACCCAGAATATTTATATTAACTTTACCATTTATGAAACAAAAAGGTCTGTTTTTGCCACAACAGAAAAATAGAAACAACCTATTTATTATCTACCATTCATGTGGGCATAAAGATAATGACTAGGAAGGTGTTATAGCAGCATGCAAAAAAAATGCTCAATAAGATTAAGTGGGAAATGCTAAATTATATATGTGGTATTATTTTCACTAACTTAAAAAAACAAACTATAGGTAGAATTATAACTAAAATAGTCGTAGTGGATGAGTTTAATTTCAGGGACTACTTGCTAATTCATTTCCTCTCCTGAATTTTCTTTGAAGTATCTACATGACAACTTTTAAAAAGCTTGTTTTTAAAACGAAACATACTGAATGTGAATGTTTAGGAATAGTCAGAACAAAATAATAACTCTGTGAAATCTGACTTATTAGATGACTCTACTCTCTTTTTGAGGATATGATTATTGGTATGTATTTATAGATTGCTCTGATAAGCAAACCTATTCTTCTTCCCTATTTCTTTGACTCTAAGGATACATAGAAATTCAGGAAATAGGGTAAACTTAAGAGCCAGCGATTGTGCTGCTATCCAATTTATTTGCGTCAAACTGTGCACTGCCTTTTGCCCGACTGACAGCCTTTGAATAAACTCCCTTTCTTTGCTGCCTCCAACCAAAATAATATGCAAGCACCTCGTTTTTCATTTCTCTCTCATTCATATATGTAATGCAACACAATATGTATGTTACATCATACAATCCAACACAGTACAAGCTGACTTCCAGTAATAAATTAAAGGCAAAAATGAACCAGAAAAGCTACCTTCTTTTCAGTTTTCAGCCAATTTTTTCAATCCTTAAATCGGAGAATAAATTTACATTTCATTTTATGAGCTAATTCTCCTGACTGATCTAATAAGTTAAATTTCACACTTCAGAGGGAAAGTATGTCTTACTTTACATTGAATATATTATTTCAAATAAATGTTGAATATTAGTTTACTTGGCCTGTGATTCTAGGTCTGTATGTGTTGATTAAAATTGTCATCATGTGAAAATATTACATGCTATTTGCTGCAGAAAGCAAGATGTGTAAATCCATACATCACTTTTTAATCAATTTAACAAAAACAAGCTTAGAAATTATTTGGGTCAATAATAGAGGTGTGAACAAACTTCTAATTAATATATCTATCAACTGTTTCTCTTCAGTCCTTAGCATAAAACAGGCATGCATGAAACGCGAACATACCAACCAGGGCGATCTACTCAAAATTTTAGCATTAAAGTCTTCCTGTTAACGACCCAATTTGGGTGCGGTAAAGAGAGAAGTGGTGCGTACTTCTTTGTGCCACTTTGAATTTCCTGTACATTTTCAAGCTCAATGAGAGTGTGAGCTAAAAGGAAAGTATAATCAAGTGTAGGCAGCAGTGAGTGCAGCTACAGGCAAGCTCCTAAACACATGGCTATTTTAAACCAAGTGACTGTATTTCCAAAGCTTCATGGCTGCTGAGTTCAGCGGAGGGTTTTGCAGAGGAAGTGATAAGCTCTTAACTAGCAGCACCCTCTTATGAGTCCTTTTGGGGATGGAGTCCCGGGTCTAGATACCCGAGTGGTCCTCGTGCTAATGAATGGCTACCTCTTCTTCAACGGTCTCCTTGCCCCTCCCCCTGCAAATCTTTTTCTTCCCCTTTCCTTTTAATAACCCCAATCTCTCACAACTCCAGGAGCAGGGGGCGAAAAAAGCGTCTTTTGCATTAGTTGCAAAGGAAGGAGGAAAACATTTTAGTTTAATAATTTTTCCATCTCACGTTCTGAGCTCTTAGATGCGGCTCATGGGATTGGGGTTCTTGTGCACACAGGGCTGGCTGTGGTCAGTGCCCGCTGACTCGCCTCCCACACAGAGGGCCTACCAGCTTGCTACTAGTCCCCACCACGTTTTCTACGCTAGCTGTTTACAAGTCAGTGTTAACTGTTTAAATGGACACTGTCAGCCTATTTATATCTTTTCTCTTGACTTCCAACAGCTATTACCCGAATGAAAAATATAAATTTTCATGTTCCATTTGAATATAGCCTTTATAATTCCTTAAATCTATAACAAATGGTAATCTTTTTCAGTTTGGTTTTTATTTCATCTACTTTTAACACACCTGCTGAAAGTACCACCTAAGGACGCTGGAGCATATATCCAACCATTCCCATAGAAACTCTCCACCAGCACCCTCAATCACCTGATCCCACATCTGTCCATAGGTTAATCATCACAATTTATGAGTTTTACAGTATATAATTTAAGCTCAGATCATGTTGGTTTCTTTGGATAATTTTATCATACCGTTTCAGAAGACAAACTGAACTAAAATTTGTCATTATCAGTAAAACTTTGATGAGTGGTGTGAATAATTTGCCATTTAAAATTAGTCACCATAATTTTGTGTTATAGCAAGTCTCCAAGCCTTGGATTTGGTTATGTTATTGATTGAAAGCACATTTTTCATTTGCTCTATTATTCAATAGATGATATCTATTTACTTTCTAAGAATTAAATATAGATATTTTCTGTCCACAGAAAACTATATGAAAATATTTTTTTATAAAAATAAGATAATATTTTAATGGTAGCTGATTTCCTATTTTAGTTTAGTTCATAAGAGAATTTTAGAGTGAAAGATTTCTCACACAGGGAGCTCAAAACTGTTGCCTTTCAACTTATTCTTAGATCTTCATAAATTCATGGAAACGAATGGTATAATGCTGCATGATGAAGTATATTTGCATAAAATATTTTGAATTGTGCCTATCAGATTTAGAAAGGAAGAAGTACAGATGATTAATCTTTATAGCCTAAGTTTTGAAAGTGAGATAATCCCTAAGAGTACATTTCACTTTCATAGAATTACAGCCCCAGAGGGATTGTAGGGATTTTTTTAAATAAAATTTTTGGTGTTTGTTTTCTCATTGTTTGTTTTCTCAGTGTAGAGTCTGTATTTGTGATTTAAATTGCTTTCATGAATATTATTATCACTAATGGTAATTGTTGGAAAGGTAATTTTCCATTTATGTGTATGATTCAGAAATGTTTGTCACTTTAGTAAACATATGGCTTAGAGTCATCTTTCATGTGGGAAATGCTTCATAAAGTAAATTCACTTTTGAAAATAAATATGATTTTATTGTAGACATGAACCATAGATTCATTTTTTCCAGGAACTTGTATATTTTGTTTAAAGACTGTGTACTTATTGTTTTAAAATAGAAATTTGCTTCTCCAAACCTTTACAGCAAAAGAAGAATTATGGATTTTTTTTTCCTCTGAAATTTATTACATATCCTGCTCTCAACAGAAAAGCCATTAATGGGCATTATTTTTAACTTCTTGTTTGACCTTCTCTGGTGAAAGAGATAACAAATAACATTCAGCAGATGTTTTAAAAAAAAAACAGTAATTTAATTTCATAAAGGTGATACTAAAAGATTTTTTTACTCATATAAATGGAGAAATAAAGATTCTAAGACAAATTTCTTAAAGCATAATTTTCTGATTTTATAATGTATGCACCTTGCATTTTTCAATGTTCTGCCTCCTACTCATTTGATATTATTTCATATTATCATATATTTAACTTTATATTAAAAGACAATCAGGTATAAGAATAAAATACAAGAGAAGTTGTATTGTCTCATTTCTCAGCTCAGGAAAAGCAGTTGAGTTAAGTGTTCATCTAATTAATACTAATTTACCACATGTAATGTGTTTAATCATTCAGATAAGTAATTATTAAATGCAAAGAAATACATTCTTCATGGATCATAACCTCATACCTTGCATCATTAGTGAATGGCCATTCGTTGCTTACTCGCTACCTTCACCTTTTGATATTGATGTGAGATATATATTAGTTTGTGTATGTTTTTTTAAAATGTGATTCTGAAGACCCTTCAGCTTGAATTATATAGTCCTTCCATCGACAAATATGGCTGAAAGTTGAACTTGACGTGGATCAATATGATCTGAGCTAAATATCTAAATGTGACTGATTATGTTAGCATCATGTCCACAGATCAATACTGAGTTTTATTATGAGCCCGCCTCTGTAATTGGGTTTAATCAATAGACTTTTGTCTCCTTTCCTTTGCAATTTTAGTATTGCACCATATAGGTTTTAAAAACTACATTTAGCTTACATTTAGAACTCTGCTGCTCGTCATGACCAGAAGTGAGATCTCTCTGTGAATTTTAAGGAACAATGGAGCCTCAGCCCCACCATTGTGAGGAGATCCACTTTTGTCTTGATAACGGATTGCTTGCCCAATATGCGCGACATTTCTAACAGAGCTAATGTAGCGACACCCCAGCCCTTCTTTTGGAGGATGTGGGGCCCTCTTTCTCCAGCCTTAGTAAATACCTCACATTGAAGACTTTGACAAAACATACCATTAATGAGAGCAATCGTAAAAGCTTGCCTTTTGATAAACCCGCAGGGTCTACAGGCATTGAAAGATGCAATCTGTAAAGAACAACAAATTCAGGCCTTTGATTGAAGTGCCGTTTGGGACGTTGCGCTTTGTCTGCATATTTGTACAAACGTGATGCTCCCTTTTTCATGTCTCTTAAACTTGAAGCTTGAGAGCATTCGTTGCCATTTCTACATTAAGGTTGGTCCCATTAAAAGCTCCATACAGGGTGGGGGGGGAAAGACTGGAAGAGATCCAGCGGAAGCTCGTGTGTTCATTTCTGCCCTAGTTTGCCATTTGGAAAGCAAGCTTCTAGCTATCATTACAGTTCTTTTATGAATAGACTGGGGTTCTTTTCCAGTCAGTTCCTTCAGTCATTATGAACTTAAAATGCATCAACTTTTTTTAAAAAATAAGATTATTTCTGTGATGAATATGAAAAGCAGCTTTGAATGAAAGTAGGATTTCCTCATTCCAAATGATTTGCAAATTTTTCCCTGACATTTTTATTTAGGCTTCCCCAAAATTGCAATTTATGTTCATGTGCTGAATTCTTGGCATAATTTATGGAATCAAAGGTCGTCTTCTGTTATCATGAGGCATGCATTTTGTGATTTTCAAAAACTGAATCTGCCTATTCTTAAACCAGAAAAATAAATGTACTATACATGCTTTTCTGAATTGACAGATGCAGACCGTTTCCAGAAACATGGTATGGATGAGTTTATTTCTGCGAACCCCTGCAAGCTTGACCACGCCTTCCTTTTTAGACTCCTCCAGAGGCAGACTTTGGACCACAGACTGAATGATTCCTATTCTTGCTTGGTGAGTACAAGTCTGTCTGTCTCGCCCCGTATAGATTATAATTTAAAAGTTTGAAAGTGAGAACTGCTTTTTATGAAGCGGCGTTTTATTCCTGACTCATTTAACAACTATAGTTGGAGTTAATTAAGGAAGAAGGACTCCAATCGACTGCTTCCCAATTTGAAAATTATGCACCTGGAGACCACTGCTACACCCCTCACTAGACAGAAAAGAGACTCAAACTCTGAACTGTGGTTTATCTGTCCCCCCGGAGAAGGCTGAATGAAAATAGAAGGCTTTAATGAAGATTAAAAAAACCTGTGTGACAGGATTTACTAACAACTCTACAGACATTTTTAATGGTTAAGGTCTAGTCACCGAATTTGATATCTTTCATTCCCCTCTTCTGTTCCTAGAAAGACAACCTACATGACAGGGAAAAGAGACAGTGGGATAAACTGTTTAAATAGGACAGGGGCTATATGTAACAGAGGAGAGCTTAAGTTTTGTCTAACCCTCAAAAGGTAATTTGAATTCCTTAAAAAGAAAAAAAAAAGGAATTAAATTGAGTAGCTAACCTGCTACCGGGTATGTGATGAAACCAGCCAAAACTGGGGGCACAAAGTATAATTTACTTTTAGAAGGATTGCTTGACTCTTCAGAATGTGGCATCTCTCTGTACCTTTCCAAGGATTTATATTGTTCATGGTGATTCCTCTAGAATTTTTTGAGCCAGAATATGCCTATTTCTATAACCATGTAGTCTCTTGGCCACTGAACACGGTAACTCCGTGCAGTCAAGTTACATTGTCTTTAAGATGGCAGAAAGGATGTACTCCCAGCTCATCAGAGGCGTTTCCATAGACAGGAAGATATGAAAGAACTTACTGTCATGATCACACTGATGGCTCATTAATTCACTTATAGACACTTTACTAAGTACCTATTATTCAACGTGTCACTCTGCAGCTTAAACCTGATCCAGCCCTAACTACATGGAGAGTAAAAGAAAGCATCAGGAAACCTTACGATACCTTTCCATAGACAAGCACACATAGAGTGAGCAGCAGGAAACACTCTATCCTGGATTCCACTCAGTGGGGTCGGTAACTGAATTGTCAGTTGTTTTGGGGTACATGGGGGACCCCATATGTCACATGGAGTGTGAGGAGAACACCACAGTGTGTCTTCAGTGGCACCTAGAGGGTAGTGAGCATGGCGATTAGAAAGAGAGTTTAGAGGCAGGATGACCGGGATGTAAATCATGGCCGATTTGCAACGTGGTCTTGAGCAATTCACAGAGCATCTCTCAGCTTCAGCTTATATACTCGTAGCATGGAGATGAGCTCATAATAACTACCATGTGTGATAGTTCTAAATATTAAAGATATATTACGTGCAGTGTATCTAGCATCTTGCCTGCACCCTCATTATATTAAATATTCTGGAGGTTTTTTTCTCTTTTTCCTCCTTTTCCTTATTGCTGTACATGGAGCAATAAGTTCATCTTTCTGCATTTCTCACTGTTCTTTTCCTTCTCTTCCTTGATTTTCTTGCCCCCTTTTAAAACTTTCCATTCCCCTTTTTCATTTTTTTATCTTAAAATAATCCAAGTAAACCCATATAATCCAGCAAAACATTTTATAAAACAAATACTAACTTCATTATATTCACCATAGAGAGACAGCCAGAATGAGAACAATATCCCAAATATTTAAATACTCAAGTAGTACACATTCACCACTGCTAGACTTACTGGAATTTTCTTTCAGTTCACGTTATAAAATGCTTTTGGTAACTAGGCAATTTCACTTATAGTATCTGCCATACCATTGTCTTTTTAATTGATTCATACAGAGGTTGCAGTTTTGGGAACGTCATTTTTTGTGACTGACAATTTAGATACTGGGAAAAAATTGACTGATTTTGAATGACAGGAGAGCAAAACAGGTTGCCTCTGCCTTGCCGGGGCAAGAAAGAGATTGGTGCTGGGTTGCCAGGGTCCCAAATCCGTCCCCAAATTGATGACATTTGATTTTCTGAAAATAATATGAAACATACCACTAATGAAACAAAATGTCAGATGACACTTCAATGCAGCTTCTGCTTATAAGGCCTAACAGCAGCTGCAGAAAAACAGAAAGAAGAAAAAAAATCTTTTTTTTTTTCTTTTGCAGGGTTGGTTTAGCCCTGGCCAAGTCTTTGTGTTGGATGAGTACTGCGCCCGCTACGGAGTGCGAGGCTGTCACCGACATCTGTGTTACCTGACGGAGCTGATGGAACATTCAGAAAACGGCGCTGTCGTTGACCCCACCCTGCTCCATTACAGCTTTGCATTCTGTGCCTCTCACGTGCACGGCAACAGGTATTTTCACTTGCAAACACATAGAGACACGCATAGGGTTGACTTGGGAAGAGAGAAAAAAATGTGCTTTGCTATTGTGTTATCACCTAGTAACAGATTTTAAATAGCAAACACTTCTTAGAAGAGAAAAAAAAAACCACAAAGGAAAAATGTACATCAATGTGATTTAGGTGGGCTGCACTTTATGTTCCTTTTTGCCAGTAAAGCCACTTGAGAGAGAGGGAGGGGAGAGGGGAGAGAGAGAGAGAAAATCTGAGATTAGAAGTCGCCTTTTAGTTCTTAAGGACCACCTGGTCCTCGGGCCTGCACAGTTTAAGTGTCATCAGTATTTCTATTGTAATGCATATATCCGAGTATGTCTGGGTAGGTTTTGTTGATAGGTTTGTGTATATTTCTAATGACCCTTGCTTTTCCACTGGTTTGATAAAGCAAGATGACCCCTCACCTACAATTCAGAAATAAATATCTCCTTTTAGCACTCCAGTGACCTCACCTCTTGCTTTACCAAAAGGGCATAAAATCACCTAATGTAAGCCCCCAGCACTATGTGCCTCTGAGTTTAAAATCTCTCCATGTCACTCTACCTCTCTTCTCTTATTCCTGTTCCAGAGAACCTTTGCTGGGCTCCTCCCATAAAGGAGATACCCCTTAT
>NW_017731909.1:1121033-1127630 GCF_001890085.2 Hipposideros armiger | reverse complement strand
TCTGAATAGCCCTCTGAGCGTTGCAGGAATAAAAGAATAGAGTTAAACAGAAAAGGTCTGGCTGGTACTAAGACTGAGGAAGAGAGAAAAAAAAAAGAGAGAGAGAAAGACAGAAAGAAGGGAGTCAAGGACAGACGGAGACACCCTCGTGAAGGACGACAGCCACATGTGCCCGTGAATGGCACAGCCACTCCGTCAGCCACAGTGCTGCTGGGGAGTGAGGGAAGGAGAGCAGAGGATTTCGGAGACCGTGCTCTAAAGGGTGGAGGTCTAGGCTGATGTGTGTGGTTATGCACCTGGGTCAGGCTGAGGGTGGAGAAACTAAAGCAGCAACACAAAATGGCTTCTATGTTGTGGTTTAGTGTAAGATAATCAGTATATGCACCGACTCCCCGTGGTTTAGGGGGCCGCCTTAGAGCTGCTGCACACCTGACAGAGGCCAGCTCCGACGTGCTTGCTTTCAAGCACAGGGTGCAGGCGGCACAACAGGACTTTATTTATAAAGCGGTCCCTGTTTTCTGTGGACTCCAGATCATATCACAGAGTGGCAGGCAACCATCTTGGGCATCAATCAAATCATATCACAATGCCTCCGCCTTCACAGATGGCAACCTTTCCTCTTGCCTGTCACTTCAGAAAGTATGCCTCAACGTCCTGCCTCTCCTCTTAGAGACAAGGATGCATTTTTGAGTAAAATCAGATAATTTCGTCAAAGAGGATCATTAAGAATTTTCATTACTACTTCTTAATTCTAGTGTTGGATACACGTATAAAAAAATATAAGTGCCATACAGGTTGTGAACCTAGAGATTCACTTTTGGGGCAGGTGGACAACCACATCAAATGTCGAAGCAAGGTTATCCTTATGTGATGTGGCCAGTCTGACAGGCGTCCTTCTACATACTATGTGTGCAATGGTTGAAGGGGCAGTTATCAGAGAACACCAACTAAATATAAACCGAGGGTTCTATTTGATTCTATCAGAAGCTATAGAACAACCCCAAATCTGCTTCTAACTTTCCCAGCAGTAACATCTATCCCCACCCAACTTCGAGTTTAATACTCAAGAAAGATAATTATGCCTTTCAAAACAGGATAGACAGACAAAAAGAGAGGGAAGTGAGTGCTATGGGAGAGACGTGGTATGTGGGAGATTGTACCGAGCTAGGAGTCGGAAATAGCACTGCCTGAACTCTTCTACTTAGGAGCGATTTCATTTTGAGCAATTGGTCCTGTCTCAATTTCCCATCTGTTCACTGTGAATAATAATATTAGTGCACTCTACCTGATATGGTCCCTAATAGGTCACAGGAAATTATGTAAACACTCTGTAAATGATAAAATAGGCTTAAATGTCAAGTCGGTGATATTTTACATGCAGTATAGTAGTTAAAGAAGCTTTTGGAAATTGCCCTGTAGAAGACCAACAGTGCAAAGGTGAACGATGAGACTCTAATGGTTATAATGTAGTGTAGACAACGTCTCAAGGAGGAAGATGAGACTGGAAAAGCACTGAGCAGATGCCTCGCCTCACCTGCTGTCCATCGTGATGAGAAGGAGGTCTGGAAAGGTTCTGGGGCCTCCCCTTTCCCCTGCTTCATCCCAGCCCCTCCTGTTGCTGGCAAACATTGTAGGCCAAGCATGGTGACGGCAAACACATACAAAGCCAAAAGCGGGAGCCAAGAACCCCATCGCCCAAGGTACACAAGTAACCAGACTGCAGCGACCACTGGGGAATAGTTACTAAGGTCAGGTAATCAACTTCCTGTTTTCCCTCTATACCATTTATTCCCAGCAAAAGGCCCCTGGATGGTTCTGAAACAATGACCTACTGAAGGCCAATCACCAAGGATGAGACAGGGCAAAGACGATGCTTCAGTATGTGTTAGAATATATAGGTCAGGTTCACAACGAGCAGAAACATGAGCTACTCCTCTGTGTAGCTTGTCTTAAACTTGGGACCTTTAGAGCCATCTTAGCATCTAGAGTTAGGTGTGGAAAAGAGTTTGGGGTCTTGAGTTGGATCTCTATGTAGCTTTTGAACATACTAAAGCTTTTTAAGAACATAGTACATATGTAATGCTTTTACATAAAAACAAACAAAAGGAAAAGCTTTATATGTACATCTATACCGTTTACCATTACTGTGGCCACGCAGGTTGGGATTTGTAGATCTATGTTGATGCTCAGGATTGGCCTGCTGTCTTTCTTTCTCGTACTGTTTTTGTCAGGATTTGGTACCCAGGATACTGCAGTCCTATGAGCTGGGGAGTTTTCCTGCTTGTTCCGTATAAGATTCAAGTGACTTGTTCTTTTAAGTTGATCAATAACTCATTCATCTTTAAAACCATCTGGGTGTGGGAACTTGTTTGTGGAAAGACACTAAACTAGTGCATCAGTTTAGTATTTATTTTTTTGCGTATATAGCACAATGATTTATTATAGATCATGCATCACTCTATCATGTATCCTTGTAGTCACTGGATTACACTTAACAGTAGCGTTGTAATCCCAATACCATACTCAAACAGCTGTTTTCTTGGGCCGGTCATCATCAGTATTTCACCTTTGTTTCCGTGTTTATAAAATGAAGTTCATTCATTAAATTAGTAGAATCACTATGTTAGAATCACTTAGGGATTAAGAAAAATTGTGACACCTAAGCCTCACTCTAGGAATTTTTAATTTTTAAAATTTTTTCAATTACAGTTGACTTTCAATATTATTTTATCTTAGTTTCAGGTGCACAGCATAGTGGTTAGACATTTATGTAATTTACAAAGTGATTCCCCCACATAAGTCTAGTACCCACCTGGCACTATACATAGTTAGTACCTTACTGTTGACTATATTCCCTAGGCTGTAATTTACATCTCTGTGACAATATTGTGATTACCAATTTGCATTTCTTAATACTTTCACCTTTTTCTCTGAGCCCACCAACACCCCTTTCATCTGATAACCCATCAGTTCGCTCTCTGTAACTATGATTCTGTTTCTGTTTTGTTTGTTTATTCTGTTGTTTAGATTCCACATATAAGTGAGATTATATGGTATTTGTCTTTCTCACTCTGACTTATTTCACTTAGCATAATACCCGTTAGGTCCATCCATATTGTTGCCAAAGGTAAGATTTCATTCTTTTTTATGGGAGAGTAATACTCCATTGTATAAATGTAACACAATTTCTTTATCTAATCATCTATTGATGGGCATTTCAGTTGTTTCCATATCTTAGCTATTGTGAATAGCTCTGCAATAAACATAGGGGTGCATATATTTTTTGAATTAGTGTTTTTGGATTTCTTTGGATAAATAGGAGTGGAATTGCTGGGTCATAAGGCGGTTCTATTTTTAATTTTTTGAGAAACCTCCATACTGATTTCCATAGTGGCTGCACCAATTTGCAGTCCCATCAACAGTACACCAAGGTTCCCTTTTCTCCATGTCCTCACCAGCACTTGTTGATTGTTGATTTATTGATGATGGCCATTCTGACAGGTGTGAAGTGATATCTGTGGTTTTCATTTGCATTTCTCTGATGACTAGTGATGTTGAGCACATTTTTCATATGTCTATTGGCCATCTGTATGTCCTCTTTGGAGAAATGCCTGTTCAGATCCTCTGCCCATTTTTTAATAGGATTGTTAGGGGGGTTTTTTGGTGTTGAGTTGTATGAGTTTTTTATAAATTCTGGGAATTAACCTTTTATTGGATGTGTCATTGGCGAATATCTTCTCTCATTCAGTAGGTTATCTTTTTGTTTTGTTGGTTTCCTTGCTATCCAAAAACTTTTTAGTTTGATGTAGGCCCATTTGTTTATTTTTTCTTTTGTTTCCCTTGTCCAAGGAGAAGATTAGTAAAAATACTGCTGAGAGCAATACCAGAGAGTTTACTGCCTATCTTTTTCTCTAGGAGTTTTATGGTTTCGCGTCTTACATTCAAGTCTTTAATCCATGTTGAGTTTATTTTTGTATATGGTGTAAGGTGATCCAGCTTCATGTTTTTGCATGTATCTGTCCAGTTTTCCCAACACCATATATTGAAGAGACTGTCTTTACTCGATTTTATATTTTTGCCTCCTGTGTCGTAGACTTAAAGAACCAAATAAGCGTGGGTTTATTTCTGAGCTCTCTATGCTGTTCCTTTGATCTATGTGTCTGTTTTCATGCCAGTACCATGCTGTGTTGATTACTATAAGCTTGTAGTGTAATCTGATATCAGGTAGCGTGATACCTTCAACTTTGTTCTTCTTTCTCAAGATCAGTGTGGCCATTCAGGGTCATTTATGGTTCCATATAAATTTTAGGATTATTTGTTCTAGTTCAGTGAAAATGCCATTGGTATTTTAATAGGGATTGCATTGAATCTATAGATTGCTTTGCGTAGAATGGACATTTTAATTATGTTAATTCTTCCTATTCATGAACATGATATATGCTTCCATTTATTTGTGTCTCCTTCAATTTCTTTTTCCAATGTCTTATAATTTTCTGAGTACAGGTCTTTTACCTCCTTGGTGAAATTTACTCCTAGGGGTTTTTTTGTTCTGTTTTGTTGTTGTTGTTGTTTGATGCACTCGGAAATTGGATTGTTTTCTACATTTCTCTTTCTGATAGTTTATTATTGTATAAAAATGCAACCAATTTCTGAATATTAATTTTGTATCCTGGTATTTTACTGAATTTATTTATTGTTTCTAATAGTTTTTTGGCACAATCTATAGCAGCGGTTCTCAACCTGTGGGTCGTGACCCCTTTGGGGGTTGAACAACCCTTTAATAGGGGTCGCCTAAGACCATCGGAAAACAAAAAGATATTTACATTACGATTCATAACAGTAGCAAAATTACAGTTATAGAGTAGCAACAAAAATAATTTTATGGTTGAGGGTCACCTCAACATGAGGAACTGTATTAAGGGGTTGCGGCATTAGGAAGGTTGAGAACCGCTGATCTATAGGGTTCTCTGTATATAGTATCATGTCATCTGCAAATAATGACAGTTTTACTTCCTGCTTTCCAATTTGGATGCCTTTTATTTCTTTTTCTTGTGTGATTGTTGTGGGTAGGACTTCCAATACTATGTTGAATAAATGTGGTAAAAGTGGACATCTTTGTCTTGTTTCTAATCTTAAGGAAAATGCTTTTAGCTTTTCAGTGTTGAGTATGATGTTAGCTGTGCATTTGTCATATATGACCTTTATGATGTTGAGGTATGTTCCCTCTATTCTTACTTTGCTGAGAGTTTTTATCATAAACAGATGTTGGATTTTGTCAAACCCTTTTTTTGCATCTATTGATATGATCATATGACTTTTATCTTTAATTTTGTTTATGTGTTGTATCATGTTAATTGATTTGCAAATATTGAATCAACCTTGCATCCCAGGAATAAATTCCACTTGATAGTGGTATATGATCTTTTTAATGTATTGCTGAATCTGGTTTGCTAATATTTTGTTGAGGATTTTGCATCTATGTTCATCAGTGCATCAGTATATTTTGTAATTAAAGGATTCTTCAGGCTTTCCATTTATTTCTTCAGTTAGTTTTGTCAGGTTATAATTTTCTAGGAAATAGTGCATTTCATCCAAGTTTTCAGATGAATTGGTATTAAGTGCTCTTTATATTTTTTGCTTTATTTGTAAATATCTCCCCTTTCTCATTCTAATACCATTTTTACCTTCTGTTTTTTTTCCCCTTCAATCCATTTTACCAGAAGTTTGTAAACATTTTCAAGCTCTTCAAAGAAGCAGCTTTTGGCTTTCTCAAACTCTCTTGTTTATTTGTTTCCACTTCATTATTTTTTTTAAAAGTAAACTTTTTCTTTTAGAATAATTTTAGATTTACAGAAAAACTGCAAAGATAGTACAGAGAGTTTCTATATTTTAGTTTCCTCTAACATTATCACTGTACATTACTATGATACATTTGTCAAAACTAAGAGACCAACATTTTTACACATTGCTTTTAACTAATCACCAGCCCTTATTCGAATTTCATCAGTCCATTTTTTTATTAATGTCCTTTTTGTTGTTCCAAGATCTAGTTCAAGATACCACATTGCATTTTGTTGTCATATCTCCTCTGATCTGTGGCAGTTTCTTAGCCTTTCCTTGATTTTTATGACCCTGACTGTTTTGAGGAGTACTGGTCAAGTATTTTGTCAAATATTCCTCAATTTGAATTTGTCTAATATTTTCATGACTAGACTGGGGTTATGGGATTTTGAAGAGATGAAATACCCTTGCATCTCACCCTGTCAAGGAATAATGATATCCACGGGACATCACTGGTCATGTTAACCTTGATCACTTGGTTACGGTAGTGTTTGCCAGGTTTCTCCACTATAAAGGTATTATTTTGCTTTCTCTGTACTCTGTTCTCAGGAAGCAAGTCACTAAGTCCAGCTCACACTCAAAGGGAGAGGAGACTTAAACCCAACTTCCTAGAGGGAGGACTAGCTACATAAATTATTGGGATTCTTCTGCAAGGAACATTTGTCTCTTCTCCCCTGTTTATTTGGTCAACCATTTATATCAATATGGATTCATGCATAATTACTTTATACTTTGGGTTGTAATCTGAGACTACTT
>NW_017731909.1:1118058-1119298 GCF_001890085.2 Hipposideros armiger | reverse complement strand
TGAGTATGCTTATTGCTACTGGAATGTCATTGCTTCCAGGGCCTCTCAGTGGACAGAGCTAGGTGACATTGTATGTATACTAAACCCATGAGTTCATAGTGATGTCTCCAACTCTAGTCCAGTACCACAAAACTCATGTGAGCCTTTCTTGCTTGCTTATCTGTAACTTCTCTCTTCAATTGTGATAAGCCAGGCTTCCACCAGCCACCACCCATTTACTTAGAGTACAGTGTTTATGTACAGGTCATCTGGTTATTAGCCTTACAGTTTCCAGTCAAAACACTGTTTTCCAAAGTTCCACAGGACAGCTTCTTTTCTCTCCCACTCTCTTTAGTGAGGTTATGTCATACAGTACAGTTAGTGTCACTTGTCAAAACACACATTTCATCCTGAGACCCCTCAACTTCATGATTAATATATTGGAGTTTTTTTGGTTTTTTTTGTTTGTTTGTTTAGCTGAGCCATTCTGCCACCTGTTAGCAGCTTAGTGGCAGCTCAGCTTGGGCCAGGACTCGAACCGCTGTTGCTCAGAGTTCACACTCTGGAGCAAGCTCTTAACCAATCGAGCCACTTGGCCGGCCCCAGTATATTGGTATTTTTTAAAGTTTGTATACAATAAAGTTCACTTGCCGTGCTTTACAGTTCTTATAGTTCTGTGGGTTTTGACAAACACAGTGTCACATATTCACCACCCTAGTGTCATTCAGAACAATTCATTTACCCTGAAAGTTTCCCTGTGTGCCCCCTTTTGCAGTCAACCATTTTCATTAAATATTGTCTTTCATTTTGTTATTCCTTCTTTCTACTTTCTTGGATTTTTTTTTATAACTTCCTAAATTAGATATTTAACTTATTACTAGTTAGCTTTTCTTGCATAAGCAGTAAAGGTGATAAGTTTCCCACTAATTACTGCAATTATATATATATATATATATATATATACATTCTGATATGTAATATTTAATTAAAATTCGCTCAAAATACTTGTAACTTTTCATTATAATTTTTTTTCTGTTTTGGTTTCCAGATGAGAGGGGTTTGGAGGACTGGGTGAAAAAGGTGAAGGCAGTCAGAAATACAAATTGGGAGTTACAAAATAGTCAAAGGGATGTAAAGTACAGCATAAGGAATATAGTCAATAATGTTGTAATAACTGTGTATGGTGCCAGATAGGTACTAGATTTATCAGGGGATCACCTTGTAAATTATATAAATGTCTAACTACTATGCTATATACCTG
>NW_017731909.1:1115290-1116462 GCF_001890085.2 Hipposideros armiger | reverse complement strand
TTATGACTTAGAATGTACAACATATCCATTGATTTATAGAAAGAAGATGAATTATATTTACAAAATGGTATTATCAGTTATTTCTGATTGGGAAATATATAGGAAATTTTAATTTTTGTCCTTGTGTGTTTTTCTGAATTCCTCTGTCCAAATTATGGTGTGTCTGTAGTCCTTTAACTTAAAAAAGAAAAAATGTCATTTAAGAAAAATACTAATGTTAATATGGGTCAAAGTGTGATATTAATATGAGAGAATACTCTACACCAACCTAAATTCTCTTTATTTTTATTATAAAATCCCCCCCAGTATTTTGTTTTTCTTGAATTTGAGAATTGTGTGCTGCAGTGAATTTAATTTGGATTAGTCTAAGGTTTGTTTGTTTCGTCGGTTGGTTGGTTCGTTTGTTGGTTGGTTCCAGGAGTGGCCATTATCAAACATCTTGATGACAGTCTTTGGGATATCACTACCTTAACATAAAAACTAAGTCACAAGATCATATGTCTTCATAGAGTCAGGTCATTGCTTTCTCTGTAGAAATGTCTACTCTTTAAAAACCTCCAAAAAATAGAATGCAGTAGGAAATTCACATAAAGAAAGAATGAGGAGGGAGTGGTGTTTGGAAAAAGAGAAGAATGATTTCAAAATGTCTTAAAAATCTTTTCTCACAGAAAACCTGTTTCTTCCATCTCAGTGAATGTATAGAGGTCAAATTAATTTCTTGTTTGGATATGTAACATGCCAGGTGAAGTACAAGCACACTGATTACGTAGTACACGGCCATCCTAATGATATATCATTTTGTTTGAAACAATAGGAGGTGTTATAGGTTGGGGAACAAAAATAAGAAGAGATGATTGTTTTCTCCCTCATCTTCAGTCATATCTCATTCTCGTGCTGTGTCTTCCTCTCTTTTTTATTCTGTTCACAAATGGATATTGGTAGGAAATACACGAAGTGCAAAGTGACTTCTACTTGCTGTGCCGCAGGCAGAATTGACAATTCAGAAATACCACCCTCTAGGTGTCCCTCCCCTTTTCGCTCTCCTTAGAGGAAGCTAAGATGTCATACATGCCTCATAGGATAGGGCAGGTGAAAAGGAGCCCCTAAGACGCTCAGAAGTGCCATGAACTTTGTCATTGGCTTGCAGAACATCGCTTACCACAAGCCCCCGA
>NW_017731909.1:1107698-1109905 GCF_001890085.2 Hipposideros armiger | reverse complement strand
TTCTACCTATTTTATATATAAACATTAAAAATTAGTAAGTTGGAGTGAGAAATACATAATTCTTGGGAATTAAAATAAAATCTTTAGAAAAATGAGCTAAAGGGGAAGAAATAATTGGTGTTAATTATCAAATGCAAAAAGATTCGTCTCGTTGAAATATATTGATTTTGAAATGAATATGAGATTACTATATCTTTTTCTCTGTGTTAACAGAGACAGTTAAAATTTACATGTTTAAAATTTTAGGTGATTACTATACAACCAGTTACTTAAACTGATACAGAATAAATTCTGCCATTAGATATAGTTGTGATCCTAATCTTAGTAAAAGAAGATTTTTGTTCAGTCTTCATGCTACTTTTAAAAGCCCAAATGAAAACTCATCTTGCTTCCATAGGGATATTTGGTTAAGCACAAAACCCTTGAAAAGAAACATAGCTGGTCTTTTCTCTGTATGTTTTTATTCAAATATTTATTTTTATGTATATGCCGACATATTTAAGCAAAGTAGAGCAGTAAACAACTATTTTCACCCAAAATTTCTGCATTTCTTACAATTATTAAAATTAAATCTCCTATTTTACATTAGCTTAATTTTTATTTGGAAAAGAAGCAGTTAAGACATTTTAGCTTGTATTCAGTATATTTTTAATAATATTTCTATTCAGGAGATGTTCATTTAATTGGTCAAATGTTTGGTACCACTGTAAAACACTTTTCACTGACATTCTCAAGGACTAGTCATTGTTTTCTGTATCTCTGGAAAATATTTATTGTAATCCTTTACCTTGAAGGCTGTCTAAAAGAGAATAATTTTTTTCCATTCGTTCCAGGTCAAAATATGAAGCAAATAGCTATAAATGTCTGCAATAAATTTCCACTGTAGACACAAGTAATACATATACAGTAGAGTGATAAGTAGTTTCCTTAATTATTTGGATTTTTCAGGGTAGTAGATGAGAGATAGATAGGTAGATAGAGATATAGATATAAAATGTATAAAATAAATTACTGATTCTGATTGTTTTTCAGGCCTGATGGAATTGGAACAGTCTCAATGGAAGAAAAAGAGAGATTTGAGGAGATAAAAGAGAGACTCTCTTTCCTTTTAGAAAATCAGATAAGCCATTTCAGGTACTCTATTCATTAATACCGGTATTTGCTTCATGACTTCTCTCAAACCTGCAGTCCCCTACAATTGTTTATGTCTTCCTTGAACTACTCAAGAGTTATCGGTAGCTTCTCCTGCACGTTCGTCCACCTGTGGTCGGCTTCTCAGCCTGCTGCTCAGTTCGCATCGCTCCTGTTAAGCAGGCTCCTCCCCCCGGCTGTATCCGTCCCTCTGTACCTCTCGCTTGCCTGGTGGTTTCTCCTCCTGGCTGAGCCTGTTCCTTTTGGCTCCTGTGACTCACCCTCCCTCTCTCAGCATCACCAGGCAGGGAGACNATTTTATTAATAATGAAAATGGCAGGTAAACCCTAAAATGTTTCTGCTAAGTGTAAATACATACAAACTTTTGTTAGAGGTCTTTTTACCCAGAACACGTAACTATATTTTCTGCCTCTGTTTACTTTTCAAAAAAATTCCTATTTTATCTACTCTTATATGGTAAAAAAGTTCCAAATAATTTATGCCATATTAATGGTAATAAGCAATACATGTGATATTACTAATTCATGAATTCTCATAATATGTAACTGATACTTTTATATTCTATATACATCACTCATTCACTTCTTTGGCAGCTATGTATTAAGCAGCAACAACATGCCAGCTGCTATTCTAGGCCCTAGGGGTACAGCACAAAGGAGACAGACAGTAAACAAGTAAGTAAATATTTCACATGTTGGATAACAGCCATATGTACATGACAAGCGGTGAATCATGTAAAAGGAGAAGAGGCCTGTGGGAACGAGAGATTGCACCTTTACATCGGGTGGTTAGGGGTAAGCGCGCTAATCCTGAGTCACGTCAGTAGAGATGAGCGTGCAGTGTGTGTACCTGGGGATAGAGCTCCTGGGCTGTGGAAACAGCAGTGCAAAGGCCCTGGGGCAGAGCGTACTGCATATGTTTGCAGCCGGAGAGGAGGCCAGTGTGTCTGGAGTGAGGGGACTTGCTGTGAGGGGGCAGAGGAGGTCAGAGAGTGAGTGTGGGGAAGGAGGATCATATAAAGTCTTGCAGACCATTCTAAAGGTGTTGGCTTTTAC
>NW_017731909.1:1103787-1104901 GCF_001890085.2 Hipposideros armiger | reverse complement strand
GCCTCCTTCCTTGGAGGATTGCTATGTGCATCCTGTGTTGTTGGGCATATAAAACAGCACAGTACCGGGCACATATTTAAAATTTTGTAATTGATAATCACTGTGTTTGTTTTAATAGTGACCATCACAGGAAGATATCGATGACATAGGAAGTGTTTGCATTTATTGGAAGAATAATTTTACAAAGAGCTCTTACCTTTAGGCTTGACTGCAGCAAAGTTGCCATTTATTCTCAATCATTTAGCTACAGGAGGCCACTTCTTATGCCTAATATTCAGTATACAGTCTGCTATGTTCACTAAAATAGGGACATAGGAATGAGAGCAAATCCAAAGTATTAAATGTTCTATTTAACCTGTCAGTGTGGACCTAAGTTAGTACTCAACTAAGTGAAATGATGACCCTTCACCGTGTGTCACAGTCTTTATCTTGCTGAAGGTTGACGTATGTGATGTTCCCCTGGCTTACCTTTCTCACTTTTCACCACCTGAACCCCTCACTCCATTCTGTAGGTAGGCAGTGTGCCCCAGTGACGTTTAATATGACAGGACGACTGGCCCTATCAGTGTGGATCACTGTCTCTTTTGACAGTTGAAGCAAACAGTAGAACTCACTCCAGTATCACCATGTGGTGTCTGTCAGAGAGCAGAGCCAAAGGGAGGTCAGTCGCCTGAACAATAAAGATGAGTTGTTGGCTCTTTTCCATCCAGTTTGCATAGTATATTTAGTGAAATAACCACCTGCAACTTGGTGTGATGAGTTTTTATTGCTATCTACTAAATAACATAATGTATTGTTTTTGTCTGAATGCCCAAATTCCCAAATTAATAACTTATATAGAACTCTCAGGTTGAATTTTTCTGGTCTCTGTCAATACATTCATAAGTGATAGTCTCGGTTTTGTGCTATCATTTACTCAGTGAGACTTGACTCTGAAGTACTATGTGAAAAAAACCTATGGATTCATTATTGTAAAACATTGGAGTTAGCTCAAATTTCATTACTTTAAAACTTATAGATCAGACTTTCTTTTCTTCTTCCTAAAAATATTTGAAAGACCAATATTTTGTCATTAGTTTTTCTGTAGTTAACATTCAAATGCATTTTGATGGGG
>NW_017731909.1:1102266-1103488 GCF_001890085.2 Hipposideros armiger | reverse complement strand
TGGCATCACCACCCTAACGTAGGTGAACGAGGGCAGATTTTCATTGTCACAATAACCGGCCATGAGGACAGTCATTTAGCACTAAGTTTCGGACTGCAATGCATGAGACAGTCTCACACTGGAGAATTGTTTTGCCCCAAAGACCAATAGACTCATGTTAGGGAAGACTGTACTTGATAGCATAGCAGAATTCAACTTACAGAGTTAGGATTGAATTCTCTGCTGAATTTTTTTTTTTTTTAATGAACAAAATGGAGATGCGAGGAAGGCATTTCTTGCATTTACAGAGAATGTTTCTGCCTTTGCTGTTGTTACGTGTTGCCCCTTAGGTTGTGTAGAGACCCTTAAATTGACTGTATGTGTCTTTCAGTCACATGCAGTTTTCCCTTTTTGACATTGACACAGAACTTATCATTCCATTGAATACCTGTGTCAGTAACTGTTTAAGTCACCATTTGCATCAGTGCTTTCATCTGCCAGCAACAGATCCTACCTCAAACTGGTTTAAACAAATAAGTGTGCTTACTTACCTGCAGGTCTCAGGGAGGGTGAACGTCCAGACCGGTTGAATTCAGTAGCCAGAGCTCTGATTCTTTGTGAGTGTCATGTGGCTGTCCTCCTTCCTGAGACAGCTTCATCCCCAGATGGATGGCAAGACCACAGAATCCCTTGGCATCACATCCATACATGCCAGTTTTCAGAGCAAGTAGTAAGGCCATCTCTTTCTGTGAAACTCTCGTAAGATCATGAAAAGTTTTTTTAGAAGATCCTAGCAAACTACCTCTAATATCTCATTTGCCCTGAATAGGTCATGGACCAGTCCTGAACCAAATCAGGGGTGGCCAGGGGACACCCATGCACGGGATGCCCTCAGTTAGTCACGGAAGAGCAATGGGTTTTGCATGATTGAATTAGCCTAATCAGAGCCCCCAACACCACCACCACCACCAGGGGTGTTCAGTCCCCCTCACTGCTGCCCAGCTACTACACAGCGGGAGGAAAGACAGTTCTCCACATTGTTTACCATATTAATTTGCTCTCTCAGAGTTTTATTCTCTCTTTCCCTTATATGCACATCCTCTTTTAATAATTTACCTAAAGATGGACTCTATAATCCTTTTTTAGCTTTATTTCTTTGAACAAGAGCTGCAATGAATTGGTCTAGACATTTTGGGCAGACTTTTATATTCCATTTTGATGTTTGTAAAGTTTGTATAAATTT
>NW_017731909.1:1098075-1099476 GCF_001890085.2 Hipposideros armiger | reverse complement strand
TACACATTCCACAAAGACTTCTACCCAGAATATCTCTTAAAACTTGATAAGAAATGAAATACCTCAATTACAAAATTCTTTTAAGATGTTTCACCAAAAAATGTATGATGGTAAAAAGGCATATGAAAAGATGCTCAACATCATTACTCTTTAGGGAAATATAAATTAAAACTGCAAAGAGGCACTATTACATACCTAATAGCATCGCTAAAATTAAAACAAAAACAAAAAGCACTGAGCTAACAAGTGTTGGATGCGAAACTGGAACTCTGCGTACACTGTGGATAGGAATTCAAAACCACTTTTTAAAGTAAATAGTTTGCAGGTTTTTAAACATTTAAACACCTGACATATGATCGAGCCATTCCACTCTTAGGTATTACCCCACAAGAAATGAAAGCATATGCCCACACAAAGACATACCTGAACGTTGATGCCAGCATTATTCACAACAGCCAAAATGTGAAAACAAGCCATGTGACCATGACTAAGGAAGGGATACGCAATGTGTTGGAATAGTTCTGAGCAATGAGAAGGAGTGAGCTGTTGATACATGCAACAGCATGAAAATATTAAGATATGCTGAGTGAGAGAAATGAGATTCAAAAAAGTACATACTGTGTGATTCCCCTTACCAAAAATTATAGAAAATACAAACTAATCCAAACGACAGAAAGTAACTCAGTGGTTGCCTGGGCCTCAAGGGTGGAGAGGAAGCATTTGAGGGTCATGAATATATACATTCATTGTAGGGTTTCATAGATGTATGCATATGTCAAAACTTACAAATACATACTTTAAATATGTGAAATTCATTCTATGTCACTTATATCACTAAAGCTATTTTTAAAAACCTAAAGGCTTCTCTTCCATAGTAGGAACTTAAATAATATCTAAAACTGAAAAATAAAGAATTAAAAATATTAGTATGTAGGTTAGGGATATGACATTTAAACACCTCAATTAAAAGTAAAAAACAATTCTTTTCTAGAGCAGTTACTTGGGGAGTGGGGTAGAACCGACATAAAAGACTCCTGTTTTTCATAAGAAGCCTTTTAGAAGAAGTTTCTTCTTAGACTATGTACATATATAACTTTGATAAAAATAAATACTACATCTAAAAAGGCTAAGAAAAAGAAACAGTCATAGGACAGGTCTATATGGGCTCATTTATCTGTGTAATTAATTAAGTGGGTGTAAGAGGGATTTCAATTTATTCCAATTAGATCTTAAACTTGGTTCAATTTTATATGATAATTGAGTATTTTCCACCTTGCATTGCTATTATAGAGCAGTCAAAGTGGTGAAAACCCAAAATATTTATCCTGAAAGGCAGGACAAAATGATTCCCTTCTTTTAAAGCTTGTTTTGTAAAGATTAATTAAACTTCTGTGCAGTTAT
>NW_017731909.1:1091280-1094810 GCF_001890085.2 Hipposideros armiger | reverse complement strand
TCCTCCACAACTAGACTGAAGAACAAAAGGACAGCACCTTGTCTGTTCCCCTTCCCCCAATTCCCCAGCGCTGTTCCCATCCCCCAATTCCCCAATAAAATCTTTAAAATATATATACCTTGGATGAACGTGGGGAGGAAGCATGAATCTCACAGAGGTGGTGTCTGCCTTTCTGTATTTGCTTGGGAAGTGTATTCAATTCCCCCCTCTCCAAGTGTAGTGCCCAGTCCCTAGATCAGGGTCGGCAAACTGCCGCTCGCCAGCCACATGTGGCTGTTTGGGTGCATTCCGTCTCAAAAGTTTGCCAACCCCTGGAAGAGCCAATCCTGTCCCTCACAACAATTTAAAATTATTCGAGAGCCATAAATATATTTTTACATAATCACCATTATGTGAATAATATCCTTTAAAAATTTTATAAGTGAAACTATGATAGTTTTGTTTTCATTTTCAGTTTTACTTCAGAGCCACATGTATGTACCCAAAGAGCTGCATGTGGCTCGTGAGCCGCAATTTGCCGACCCCTGGCGGCTCTTCTGTCTCAAAAGTTTGCTGACCCCTGCCCTAGATGATATGAAATACTACCTGATTTCAACCCAGTATTCACCTCTGTAACAGATATATACATCCTAATTTTAATAGTTATTTCTGTTATTTAAAAGCTTGTCACCGTGAGAAGGCCTAATAGTTAAGTTTATGGTTCTGCATATGGTAAAAAATTAATCTTAAATTTTAGTAATCACATTAAAAATAATAGTGCATGTTAATGTTTGTATGTTTTTTACTATAAGGATTTTTCTGGCTATAAACAGTCTAATGTGTAGTTCTAATTAAAGTGCCCAATATATGTCAGTGTGTTAAAGATTTTTAATATGAGAATATGAACAAGGATTGAAATTGATAGTTTTTAAATAATGAAGTTTGCTATTTTCAAAAGGAAACCATGCCTAACAAAATTAAAATACATTGTCAAGAATCATCAGTGCTAAAATGACTGAATAAATTTGAGATTGTAAAATTCTTAGTGCCAAGGCTGATTGAAAGAGAATGAAATAAAGCATAAAATGGGTGTCTTTATGTTCTTTCATTATTTCTTTCAAGAAAGACTAATAGGATAGTAATAAAACTTAAAAGTATTGTCTTCTCTATAGTAACATTTTGCTATATATACTTTATATAATAATTTGAATGTAAGCAAAACAAGAAAAAAACCATTAACTCTATGGAAAAATAGAATTTGATTAATAATATAGTCAAAACTTATTGTGAGCAGTTTTATCACCAGGAAAGTTTTAAGGAAAATTATCAATGAGTCATTATAAAAGTGATTAAATATATTATATTTTGAATTCTGGATATAATTGTATTTTCCCCTTGCCAGTAATAGTATTTTTAAAGGAAAAAAGCCAAAAGCACAATTTAGGAACCCAACAGAAAATCAGCAGTCTTTTTCTAATTTCAGAAAATGTTCATGTATTTTGAAATTCAATATTCTATTTCACTAAAACAAAGACGTTTTCTTCCTCCTCAGTAGATCACAATAACTAAAGTTTAATTAGTGAAAGGAGTGGTATTGATGATTATAGAACTCAACAATGACACTCTTCATGGAATTTATGTTGCTGTTTTTATATATGTTTTCAAAATATTTCAAGCTTTTAAATTAGAGATGTGGAAGGCAAACTTTATTTATTACTTGTCCCAAGGACTTTAATCCTGATCTGAAACAGCTGCTCTCATGGTGTCATGGGTCCCTGGAGGAAGAGTGACAGTCACACTGAGTGGTGGCTTGGCCTGTGGGAGGTTTCCATGTGCCCAAATGAGGCTTAGACAGGAGAAGCCCAGATGGAAGGGTAACTTCGCACTTGTGAAGTACCGACTCGCTAACTCATTATTAACCCCTGTGTTACATAGGACCCCTTCCTACTAATAGTCAGGTCTAGAACAATTTGTGTAATTTGTCTTTAATATTTTATGCAATATCTCTCTCCTCCCCCCACTCTCTCTCTCTCTCTCTCTCTCTCTCTCTTCCTCTCACTTCCCCCCTCCCCCTCGCTCTCTAGGTTTTAATGAAAGATATTGCTNCATTCAGTTTTTGTAATGCCGCACTTTTGAAAATGATCAGACAGCCAAGGTCATCTGACATTTGAGGAAAGCATTTGCTATGAAAGACAGAGCCCAAAACCAGTAAATACTTAAAAAGCAATTTGGAAAACAACAAACATTGTATGGGAAGAAGAAAATGGGGGAGGAAGGGGTGGTGAGAATCTATTACTGATATTCTTCGAGAAGTTTGAGAAGATAGAGCATGTATAAAACAAAACCAAGATGTTGAAAAAATGGAAGGAAGGAAGGAAGGAAGAGAGGGAGGGAGAAAAGGAGAGAGGGAGGGAGGGAGGAAAAAAGGCTGGACGTTCTAGTTTCTTCTACCCAGAGTGGAAACCTTCTAATTCATGGACCTCAGGTAGAATACTCAGCGAGTTCTGCCTCAGTGGTGGCAAAAAAATGATCCCTAGAAGAAACAGTGTCATGGTCTCTACTACTGAGGGTTTTAATCAAGATTCAAATGAATCAAGCTGTTTTCAAGTAATTTAACTGCATTCTAAAATAAAGTGCAAGAATATTGAAAGGAATACAAAAGTATTCAGCCATCAGTAAGGTATAATAACAATGCCTAGCATCCAGTAAAAAATTCCCGGGCATACAAAGAAACAGTAAAATATGACCAATGAAGAGAATAAAACCAACCCAAAAAAGTGAAAATGACACAAAAGATAGAATTTATAAACAATGGTGTTAAAATAATATTATTACTATATGTCATAGGTTCAACCTATTAAGGGCATGTATGGAAGACTTACAACTAACATCATCCTTAATAGTGAAAGACTGAATGTTTTTCACCATAAAAACAAGGCAAGGATGTCTGCTACTTCTGTTCAGAATTGTACTGGGTGTTCTAGCCAGTGCATTGAGGCAGGAAAAGAAAGACATCCACTGGAAAATAAGTAAAATTGTCTTTATTCACCATCCATGTAGAAATTCTATAGAAGCTGGGAAAAAAAATCTCCTAATTAGTAAGTTTAGAAAAGTTGCAGGATCCTAAATATATAAATATCAATTTATTTCTATATAATAGCAACAAACAATCTGAAATTGGAATTTAAAAACAATACCATTTACAATAGTAACAAAAATTATTAAATACATAGGGTTCAATTTGACAAACGATGTGTAAAACCTGTACACTGAAAAGTGCAAAGTCTTGTTGAGAAAAACTAAGAAAAACCCAATTAGTTTATAAATTCAATGCTATCTTAATCAAAATCCCAGTAGGGTTTGTAGAAATTGGCAACCTGATTCTAAAATCAGTATGGAAATGCAAAGAACTTACCATAGCCAAAATAACTTCAAAAAGAATAATAACATTGGAATGCTAATGCTACCTAATTTCAAAACTCATAAAGCTACAGTAAGCAAGATAGTGTGGTGTGGTCAATCCAGAAGTAGTCTCACACACATATGATCAA
>NW_017731909.1:1086813-1089670 GCF_001890085.2 Hipposideros armiger | reverse complement strand
AAATGATTCCCTTCTTTTAAAGCTTGTTTTGTAAAGATTAATTAAACTTCTGTGCAGTTATTTTCTGCACTTTATTGATTCAGGCGTACTTGTACTCTGTAAATGTGTTGAATTATTTACACATCCTGGGCAGCTAATGCTGATATAGAACATGCCCAGTGGGACCTCAGAGCCCTGAAATGCTAAATGTAATCTGGGGATCAGTAACATTCCATTCATAAAATGCATCACCCACAGGTTAATGGAAATCAGCAATAGGCAAGACAATGAGTGGATTATGCAAATACGCTGAAAAGATTTAAGCAAGGGGAGGGGACTACCAGAACCCAATTTGTGTTTTATTTAAAGGTGGCTTAAGGTTTATGGTATACAAAATGATTAAAGCTACTTTGCTAATTTGCTGATGCTCTAAGAAGCACCACTGCACAGGAAAAACTATCAAATTGTGGCTCTTTTGTGTGTGGGTGTGAAGAGGCAAGATGACGGCAAGGAAATTTTTTACAGGAAATGAAATGATAAACGGTATTCTGAAGAAAAACTTGAGTGACTAAATGTATATGATCTTATTGGCATTTCTTGGAAACTAATAAAAGTTGCACCAAACTAAAACGCAATCCTAATATATACTTAACTACTGCTCTGTGAGAAATCAGTCTTTTTATTTTGCATTAAACTTTGGTTCTGTAAAACAAATTTAACTTAAAATAGATGTGCTTTTTGGAAAACCCGTTCAAATTACAGTGTGAAAAGAATAATTTCATTGTTAATTACATCTTAGATACTATTTCTACCAAGCCTCCCGAACAATGGCAACGGAAATAAGTAAACTTCTTTTCAAATTACTGGCTTGAAGATTTCTAAGTGAGAGCAAGGTGGCAGCCGCAGGACAGCCCAGCTGCCTGTAGCCCTTGATCTTGGGGCGGGGGCAGCAGTCAGGGAGGGCGGGGGAGCTTTGCTGAAGCTGGCTCAGCAAAGCCAGGCGTTCCAGCCGGATGAAGTGGCCCTGACATTCTGTTCTCTTTAAGTGGAAAGTGACCTGAAGAGGGACCCCGTTGCAAAGAGCAATAAACCTGTCACCACCATTGACAACTCACTTCTCACGAGCCCACTCACTCTCCCAGCCTCTGACCCTGACTTCAGAACATCCACATAGCCGGCCCTTCCGCTGTAGGTGTATGTTAAGGATATGGGGGCCTAAAGATACTTGGGATAGATGACTCTGCAGGCAGAGCGCTGCAGAAGGTGGGTGCGTTTTGTGTGGGGAGGTTGGGGAGTCAGACACCAGCATAGACAGGCAGATGTCAGGGAAGGGGAGCTGGAACCGTGTTGGTCCTAAAAGTCTGGGGCGTCTGTTTCTATCATCAAGTACACAATAAATACAGGAAGAAATGGGGAAGTCATTTTGTTCTATCATAGAGCTTGTATAATGAAGACGTGATTATGAAATACATTTGAAGTATGTCTTTACTCTTAGGAACCTAATGGTTCTTTTCTGATGACTATATTCGTTCTGTAGATATGTCATCAAAACTTTGGCACCCTTTTCATCACAGTTTGCACCCTTACTGTTTGAGACATTTAAATCATGGGGCTAGGTCATAGCTCAGCAGTTAACATTTTCCCAGACGGGTCCATGCTACCTCAACCCTTCTCCATGGTTCTCCAATCATGCCAGGTAATAGAAGAGGGAACTGTTTTGCAGTTTGGATATTAAATATTTGACTTTTTTCTTTCTCCTTTTGTTTTTGAAGATACTGTTTTCCCTTTGGACGACCCGAAGGTGCCCTGAAAGCTACACTTTCTTTACTTGAAAGGGTATGTTTGGTCATTACTTTATAAATCTTCTTCGCATTGTCGGTTGTTGGGTACTTGAGTTATTGAACGAGGCAGGCTGTCTCATTCTCGCGAGTGTGTCCTCTGAGTCCCTCGCACGTTATCAACTTCTCACCTCTCCTTGCTACATTCACATTCTCCCTGTATCATGCGTCTTCCTCTCCAAAGCCTTTCTAAAACCCGCCACGGCCATCAGTTGATGGCACTTTTTGGTAGTATCTATTTTTCCCACTTTTCTTTCCCCTCGTGAAACAGTCCTTTTTAAATGAAGTATAATTATGTTTTTCAGACTTCACAGTTCTTTTATTACCCCCCCTGACTAATTTGTACTTCTACATGTCATATTCCTTGCACCTGTAAGACCTTATCATTTAACTCAAACATACCATTCATTTTATTCCAGATTCATCTCAGAATTTATTTCAATTCAATCTGGGTGTTACTTTAAATGAACTCATGAATTGTAGAAATTCGTTGTCCCTCAAAAAATAAATAGCCAAAAAGGTTTCATATCGTGCTGAAAAATCATTTAGTAATATAAGTATATTTTCACTTCTATTTTTTTTGTGGCAGACTGGGTTTGAAAAGGGAAATATCATTGTCATCTGTCTATAAAATGATTCACGTGCTCGCTGGCAGCTAGCAGTTGAGTAGTGTGGACAACTCCTCTTATCAGTACTAAAAAGAACGTCTAGAGACCATGGACAGCTCATTATTATTATCCTGGTCCTGATTTATTGACTTCAAGCACTTGCTCTTGTCTGTTTGTCTGCCCAGTGAATTCTAGATAGTGTATTGTTTATTAGCACCTCTATGAAAAGCAAAAAGGGAAGACATTTTGAGTGATTTAAGGACCTGGGAGATGAGAGCTAGAACTAACGGATAAAATGAGTTCTTTGGCTTATATTATAGATTGGTTTCATCTATATATCCCTGTCTTATCCTTGATTGCCATCCGTTGTGTGATTGAAGTACTGTTGTAGTAATCATCTGTTTTATTAGAATTTTTATAATATTAATAGTT
>NW_017731909.1:1037948-1083603 GCF_001890085.2 Hipposideros armiger | reverse complement strand
TCTCTCTCTCTCTCTCTCTCTCTCTCTCTCTCTCTCTCTCTTCCTCTCACTTCCCCCCTCCCCCTCGCTCTCTAGGTTTTAATGAAAGATATTGCTACTCCCATACCAGCAGAAGAGGTGAAAAAAGTGGTCAGAAAATGTCTGGAGAAAGCTGCCTTGATCAATTACACAAGACTCACAGAATATGCCAAAATAGAAGGTCAGTGCGGTGAGCAATTGCCAAAGTGGCCGTGAGAGCCAACAATGCCTATTAACTGAATTGTCTGTGCGAACTCCTTCTCTTTCCTGAACAAACCTGTACCAAGGCAAAGGGAAATGTCTCATTAAAATCTCAGCTGGTGAACCGAAGAGCTTTTTCCTATTCATTGCTTTAATATGCCTCCTGGGACTCTGCTTGAATGAAAGACCCAGGATTCGGGCTTAAGTTGTCCTTTGTTCTTATTTTGAGTTTTCAAGAAACCAAAAGGTGTTTTCATGGGTTGTGTTTTTTGGCATTACTGTAAGTATGTTTAACATTTAAACTATGGACAGTGTATTCTTTTCTGATCAGTAACAGTGTAGTATTACATAATTTTATTTTTTATTCTGCATTGTTACTCAGAGAAGGAGGAAACTTGTTGATTATCATGAGAGCTGAAATAAACTGATAGAATTCCCTGCAACTTTTAATTGCTTGCAATATATTGATGCATTTGGAAGATTAGATCTCTTGAGAGGACTGTGCATTTTTTTTCTCTTTCTTCAGGTTTTTTTCATTAAGGTATTGAGATTTAAGATGTTTAGAAATAAGTAGATTGAAATTTGTGGCAAAGTCATACAATCAGCTTTTATTCAATAGTCCTTTGATTGATAAAAGTAATAGAAATTCTTTAATTGTAAAACTAGCTTGTGTAACACATGTAGCATTAACTTAGGGAGGAAAAGAGTTTGCAATGTTAAATATTTATAAAAATAAAAAGTAAATCATTAGAAAATTTTTTAGTAACTTTTAATATAAAATTGTACATAATGAATTATAAATATACTAATTAGTTGATATTATGATAGTTTCATCAAAATTGGGACAATGAAGAAGATTAGCATAATTGGCTGTGTTATATGCTTTTTTCTCTCCAAATATGATCAAGCTTTCTAACAAGCATGCGATAACCAACCTCCTGAGTGATTAACAAAAAAGCCATCCCATCACTATAGCAACCAATATTATATCACGAGAGTAACAACATGAAACCTCCTTAGTTACCAGTTTAACATTATTAATTATAATATCATGTTGTGTTAAAGCACAAGCAATGAATATTAGATCATTTGGGGGAAAGTGGAAGATAAACAGAATGTTTTTCACATTTTGAATACTCATTCAAACAGTTTTCATATTTTGGGACTAGTGGGTGTTATGAACACTGATTGAAAGAATTGATATAAAAATAGACATATTCAAACCTTTCAAATCTGGCAAAGAGAAAAATGCAGACAACCTTAATAAACACAATATCATTTGATCCAAATAAAATGAACCTTATTCAAGAAAACTGAGAATCCTTTTGTTCCTAACCATCTATTTGACCATCACCTTCTCCAAGACTACTGAAAAAATACGCAGTATACTCGTTTATCTCTGTGTTTCTTTTTTAGTCATGGAGTACATTTTAATTATGTCCAAATGAAGACCCTTTTTTGATTTGTACACAAACGTGGACTTCTTTCATTAATCAGTTAGACAAACAGGGCAACACTGGTGATCTGAGAGACATAGTTACTCCTCTAATCACATAAACAAGCTGTGTTAGGGCCCAGTGGTCAGTGAGCAGGAAACTGTCCACCTTGCCCCTTTCTGGAGTTACCCTCTCTTATCTCTAGGGTGAGAACATTCTAGAAAATGGATCCTAGAGATGTAGTTGGATAGGGCGACTGAGCAGCCTCCCTTCAAAATAACAAAATGCTTGCTTATTAGATGAGAAAAAACTTCTACGCTCTTTATTATCTCCTTTCCTTCGCTTTTTTGTATCTTAAAAAATAAAGAGCTTTTGGTTTATGCTCAGGATCGGATCACAAACAAAGTCAAATTTAAGTTAAAAATAGGAAGTGGACTCCTTTTCTTAGCTGGGTTGGCCTTCTATGTTATGTGAGCAATATGCACGGCATTTGCTTTTCTCCTAAATTCTCTTTTCTTATGTTTTAGGCTCAGCAGAAAAGGAAGCAGGTAATTGATGTGCGTGCATGCATGTGCCGTGATTTCCAATGTGGTGGTGTTGTGTTTTGATATTATGAATAGCTCTTTCCTTTCCAGGGCTCCTAGTAGATCACTTCGACTAAGACAGTGAAAATACTTTGATTTTATCAGAAATATTACTAATTCTGTGTCGGGAAAATATAGGCCATTTATCTCTAAAGTTCGGCAATGTTTTTTGATAGGAATCCAAGGCAAAACACCTGAGGTTGTATTAATGTTATGCATTATGTTTTAAGCATGGGCTCTAATCTTATTTGGAAGCTGTCGCCGGAATCTGAAGGGCTCTTACAACTAGAAAAGAGGACCGTCTTTCCTTTATCACTCCTGAAAAATCACATGAAAGTGAAAAAGCATAAATGCCAATAAAGAAAAAAATAAGCAGCTCTTAACTTTGAAAGTTGTTGATCATAGGAACAAGCAGAGGTGATTGAAATCCCATTTCAAGGACTTGCAAGGAAAGGGTTCTCTGGGTCTCTGGATTTTAAAAGGTTTTGTTACTTTTTTCTAGTGTCCATTATCCCAGTTGTAATTATTTTAATAACATAGGCCGTTATCTGTTCATCCAATCTATCTCTTCAGCTCCCTGCAGGCAGGCTCTTCACTGGGCTTGTATTCTCAGGTCACTGTTGTGCCCCCAACACCCAGGTCTATGCCACTGACACAGAGCAGGTACTTAGTACTTTGGAGAGAGACAGACAGAGGGTAGTGAGTTGCATCTGAAACAATGGAGCCAGAAACAAGTGATGAACCTTTCTAGTCCTGGTTTGCTTATCTTAGTCCAGTTTTGCATGCAGTGTTATAGACAAGTTTGCTTGGGTTGTTCTTAACTGAAATCTATGAAGGGCTTTATTTCTTTTTCTTACCTATGCTTTCCCATTCGTTTCCAGTATTTGACCCCAGAAGGAGTCAGAAACACAACGCTCAGAGCCAGGAAAAGGGGAAAGAACATATCTACCACGATAGTTAACGTACTCTTTAGAAAAAAATGAATTATTAAAAAATAGGACACTGCCAGCGCTTTAAGACAGCCTATTGTGACAGCAGCAGCCCACACTCTTTGACGGACGTTTTTGAAACCTCTTCTGGCATTTTATCCCCCACAACAATTCTGTTGTGAACATAGGTTTTATTTAGTGGTCTACCTTCAAGACGCCCAGTGTTGTTCGTGGCTTTCCCACTGCCACAGAGTAAATAAGTCGGCCAGCTGGGACTAGTCAGGTGTCCTGATCCCCAGCCCACAGGGGCTCCCCTCCCTCCCCTGTGAAATAGCAAGGGGTCACATTGCACCTTCCTGCAGGCGGGGGAAGACACTCGCTGTCCCCCTTGTGCCTCACGTCCACCAGATGGAAGCCTTCCCTCCACGCATATTGAACATTTTTACCACTGCTCAACTGTTCAGCCTGGTTACTCTAGGAAAAATCTCTTTTCAAAATGAAATGCTTGCATAGAAAAGAAAAAAATCCGTGTAGTCTCAGTAATTTAAGTGGATCGAAGGAAAAGCTAATCTCAGCTGAAGACTGTTCTGAAGTAGCAAAAGAGAGGTTTTTAAGAAATGCAGTTATATCCCTTTAGTTGCATTTAGTTACAAGTTAAAAGGGTTATTTAGTAAATGTTTGGGGGGGGTGCTTTTAAAAGTGAGGGAAAACGATAATATCAATTGCATGTGTAAGAGCGCAAATGCTTGATAACACTTTCAGACAGTGCCCTCCCGAGCGTCATCATCATTATCCTTGGTTAGTTTGTAACACGTAGAGAAGAATAAAATTCTGCCCAAGCTGTGTCATAATTTTGTCATCTACTGTTGATGGCCTATTGCCCCAAGGGTTTGTATGTACACTGCTCCAGTAGTTCCCTAAACAACTCTACAAAGTAGATATATTAACAAAAGAAGTTAGTGCGACTCCAGGAGAAGTTAGTAACTTGCACAGGTTGTGCTGTTGCTGTTAAAACCCAGCAGACCTGAGATCTGCACCCACATCTCTCAGACCCCAGAGCCCTTTTCATGCTCCTTGCACTGGCTGTCCTGCCTCCAGGGCTGCCTGATTCAAAGCAATGGCGTTTCCTGATCAACGTCTCAACCCCATCACAAAAGCCAAGGGTTAATATCTGTGGAGCCATTTTTTCCCAAAAATAAGGATGTTTATTTAATAATAAGGACAAACCCTTATGTGTCGAGCCCTAGTCTAAGCACTTTACATGTATTCCTCACAGCAGCCCTTTACAATAAATACTATTATGATTATCCCTTTTTCAGGAAACGAAAGCAGAGAGGTTACTAGCTACCAACCGGGGTCTGGTCACATAGCTAGTTAGTAGGAGATTAGAACCTACTATTTACCTGTTACATGATCACAGAAGCTGCCTTCTTTTCCTATGCCTTCCGCTGCCTCTTTCTATGTAAGGTCGTATAGTTACATTTGTGCTCGGTTAAAATTCATGGGCATTTGAAAGGGAGCCTAGAATGGTGCTCTCTCATAGAAATACGACAGAAGCCCTACGTGTAACTTAAATTTTCTGGCAGTCATATTAAAGAGGTGAAAAGAAACAGGCAACATTCATTTTATTTGTTTTTTGTTTATTTAGCTGAGCCATCCTGCTACCTGTTGGCAGCTAAGCGGCTGCTCAGCTCGGGCTGGACTCGAACTGCTGTTGCTCAGAGCTCAAACTCTTGAGTGAGCTCTTAACCAACTGAGCCACTCGGCCGGCCCCCAGGCAACATTCATTTTAATGACAGCTTATTTAACCCAGTATATCGAAAATTTTATCATTTCAAAATGTATTCAGTATACACAATTATTAACGAGATACTTCCCATTAGTCTTTTCATACAATGTCCAGGAAATCCAGTGTGTATTTCACTCTTACAGTGCAGCCCAATGGCAAGTCCTCATCTGCCACATGCACTCGTGACTGCCGCACTGGACATCACAGGTCCCTGGTGTGAGGCTAAGAGCTGGACCCCAGAGCCTGAACCTTTTTCTTTCCCCCGCACGCACATCTGACAGTGTCAGGCGTTAGAAGTGATGAAAATTGGCAGCCTCCCCCTAACATAGCACCTCTCTGTCTTCCCTGCTTTATTTTTCTCTAGAGCACTTAACGATCTCACATAAAGCTCTGCAAGGGTGGGGCTTTTGGATTTTAATGACTGCTAGATCTCCAGTGCTGAGAACAGCGCCCGGCGTATATTTGGTACTCGATACATGCTATTTATTGAATAAACAAATGAGTTGATGGCACAGAGTGATCAGGCTGTAGCAGAGAGAACATCCGTAAACGGGCAAGGTGGCTTGCAAAAGGTCATTCAAAGCAATCATGGAATATTGAACAACGCAGAGCAAACACTAACCGCTTAAAAATAACAAGATTGGAAAAATTAAACTAGAATTTCATGCCCTTGGCGGGGGAGAGGCCAGGAGGCATTAACTCTGAGTCACTGAAGCCAGAGTTTGTAGATCACAGATTCAGTAACAATATCTAGTCATCCAACCTGTTTCGGTTTCCATAATTCAGAATGACGCTCAGTTTTGACTCAGTTCTCGTCCATCCTTGGGAATCTTCAGATTCTCCATTGGCAGCATAGTTTGCAGCATAATGGGATTTTACAGCTTGGTAATAGATGAAATAACACAAATGACCTCTCTCTAATGCCTTCTTTCCTTCCTGGGCACTATTTGCATGTGTTTCATGAGACCAGATCATTCATTTTAAGAATGTGAAATTTCTAGAAAGCTTTTTTTTTTTTTTAAGAAATGTTGGAGATTTATACAATGGCAAAATTATCTGGGTTTCTTCTTTGATTTAATTTTATCATTAACTATCCTATTTAGGTAATAGTAAGATCCTTTTTATTTATAATTGAGGATTCAAAACTAACTGCTACTTCATTTTCCTAATTGTGTTGTTTTTTAATCACATGCCTGTTGATGCAAATTAGCCATTCTCTTTGAGGAAGAAACAATTTATTCTTTAATTCAAGGGATTTCTTTTCAACAACAACAGCAATACGTCTAATAACAGTCCCGTCTTTCTCCTGAAAACTATATGTACTGTGACTTACGATGTAAGAGGGAGACCACTCCTTAGAGCTCGCCTTGACCTGAGATCTTTTGCACAGATTTGGTACCGAGGCTTACTGTGAATCCAGATCCAGGCGTGGAGGTGCCCTATGCAGAAGGTAGCATGGGATGAACAGGCAGCCTTTGTGCAGTCAGGCTCTGTCTGGGCCCTCAGGTTGCCAGGCTCCCCCGTCTAACCCCCAGTGCTCTCATTTTCAGTCTCAGTTGAACTAGATAGAGATGCTTTCCCAGAGGGTCGGGCTGCTTGCACTGAGAATTTACACTGTGGCAGTCCTTACGTCATTAGCGTGTGTTTGCCATCAGGGTGGCATTTTAATTTAGCGCTCCTTTGTCAGAGGGTAGCAATAAATAATAAATACATAAAACCTGTTCTGCTTAAGGATGTATGTGTATAGAAGAGGGTATATAAAAAACGGCACAGTTGATAAAAATATTTCTGTTAGTAAGTAATTATGTACTAATAGTTCTAGGATAACATACTCGTAAGTTTTCTCTTGTAAAAGATTTTATTTCCTTATAAATGTGATTGAAAATTTTTTTCAGTATTATATGTTATGAATTCAGGTCACTAATAACTAAATAAGAGATCTGAAATTTTGCATTCCATAAGCACTGACAATACTTTGCAAAAGGTAATTTGTATAAGAATCCTCACCCTAAAAATCATACAACAGATAATTTAAAAATGTCTCTCCCGACTTTTTGGATAGTGTGGCTTGGAGGCGGGAACTTGCCCTGAACGTAAAACCTTGGTGACAATTTCTGCTTCTGAGTCCCTGCGTGATTTAGGGATAAATTGAATGATACAATTACTGGCTCTCAAACAAATTGTCTTTTTCTTTAGAATATTTGAGAACATCATATAAATCTGTAAAAAGTTTTTGTTTGTAAAGTATGTTTACATATAGTAAAAACCCATTGTTTTAGCTACACTAATGTAGTGTCTGATATACCTAGATAGGGACCAAATTAAAATTTATTCTTGCACTATATATAAAGAAAAGCTATGGGTATTTTTCAGGTCAATTAAATATTTAAATCACCTATGAAGGTAATTTTTTCTGATAGCAGTAAATTACTTTGATTTCCATCATCTAATATGATACAATGGAAATGTTAATTTTAAACTATTTTTATCAACCTGTTTTCCTCAATGTATTGAATCAGATATCTTGAACGCCACTTCCTTGCCACACTGCTAGCCTTAGTCTATGTAATGGACACACAGAAGGTTTTAAGACTGTATTGCTTTTTATGTACTCTATAACGAATATGAGTCCGCTTTAGCCTTTTCCACACCTGTAGAAGTGACTGAGAATTTCTAGTATGTTATTTGCTCACCTTTTCTCCCACCACTTAACTAGCCACGCAACATAACAGTTCCACAATATATAATCTGCAATCACACCAATTAGTTAGCTCATGACAAGGCTGACAGATTAATTCCTATGTATCAAAAGCTGTTTTGGGGGGCATAATACACAGGAGTTGCAGGGATTATTGACTAGAAGAGGCACGTGAACACCCTACTTGGTTACATCTTACAGCACTGTGAGTTCTAGGGGTACCTTCTGTTAGCTTAAGACAAGGGAACGCATGTTGTGCGGGGTCACAGTAGCTCTTTGCATATGCAGGTAATAAGCAAGTGAGAAGTCAGATGAGGACGCGAGGAGCACACTGACACCAGGGTGGTAAAGCTTGTGAAGCCTCCAGGGCTTCTGCACTTCTGTATTTACCCACCGCTTTGGTGACCAAAGGAAAGGACGAGGGTTCTGTCAACTCCAGACAAACCATGGGGACGCTTAAGGATGCTGAGCTCACTGTCTTCCAAAATTGGTTCTGAGTCTGCGTTCCTTTAACGTCCTTCCTGTTTTACCTGCGTTTACCTGCCTTTAACACACACATTAGTGTGTGTTACTCCCTGTAAACAGCTACTGGCAGCACCATGGTGCAGCCCTCAGGTTTGGGCTTTCCATCCCTTCTGTTGGAACTGACATTGCCAGGAATGGTTTGTCAGCCTCTGCTGAGGCATTCTGTGACCTAAACAAGCAGCACCTTCCCCTCGAGCCGCAGTCTTTTTGTCAACGAGTCATCCACCCTTTCACTCCTTTTTTCATTTTATTTTTGTAGGGTGAGTTATAATATAGGTAAGGGCAGTCTCAGTCAGGGATGGTCATAGTTAATCCCACATATAAAATGAAAAACTTGATTCGATCTTGAACAATGTTCTCTTTCCGAATCAGGCTCCCATGGGAACTAGATCGTAAGTTTCAATGATGCCTAACTTAGGGTATTCGAGGGCAGTCGCTCTTTTCAACCTTGTAAGCATAGTCAGCCTCAGCTTTCTAGGTCTGTACCTACAACCTACTGGCTCCACACATCCCCATGTTTCCTGTTCTCCAGCACCAGGGGATATGTGGTGTTCCCCACGGCGGACTTTCCCACCTGTAATATTGACCCCAGTACCACCTACCTTTTCCTGGGTGGATTTTACTCCATCCTATGTCACTTTTTTTCCTGTGGCTTGTACCTCAGTCACCTTTTTCGATACTTCCCTTCCATCTGTAGCCATGTTGTCACCCTAAAAGATGCCCTACCCTGAGCTGTGCCTCTCCTTCCAAAGAACAGTGTATGGCCATCTCTTAGTATCTAAGGAGAATTGGTTCCAGGATCCCCTATAGATAACAAAATCCATGGATTTTCAAGTTCTTTATGTAAAATGGTGTAGCATTGGCATATAACCTACACATATCTTCCCATATACGATATTTTAAATCACCTCTAGATTACTTACAATACCTAATACAGTGTAAATGCTATTTTACGTTCTTATATAAAACTGGTTGTTTTGGCTTTGTTTGTTTGTTGGGAGTGTGTGGTGATGAATGCAATGATGAGTATAATTTAGCACCACAGTCTTGATTTCATGCTGAGGTAACAACAGTTTTCCCCACCATTACTTTTGCACCATCAGTGTAAATGTCAACAGAATTAAAAAGGTAAACCATCTTAGTGTTATGATGAAAATAGCTTTGATCTCACAAACTCTCAAAAGGTCTTGGGGATTCCATGGACCACACTGAGAACCGCTGCTGTACACCATCAATCAGCTACCTAGAAATTATAAACAAAAATAAGGTACCTTTCATAGTAACCACCAAACTATAAGGTATCCAGGAATTAACTTTGCCAAAAGCGTGCATAACTTCCTACACCTCTATAAAGAAAAAATTGAAACGCAAATAAAGGTCATAGAGAGTAATCTGAATAGATATAGAGACAGTCCATGACTTTAAGATGGATGATTTGACAGTATAACACATAAACTCTCAACTTAATCTAAAATTTACTTCAGTGTCTATCAGAATCCCAGGTTTGTTTGTTTGTTTTAAAGAACTTGATACATTTACTTTAAAATTTAAATGGAATAAAGGGCACTAAAAAACTAAGTCAATTTAAAAAAGAGAGAAAGAAAACACAGAATGTGGAGACTTACTTGCCTTGCCAGATACTAAGACAAATTACAAGACTATTCGTTACCAAGGCCCACAGGAAGGCAGATACTCAGAATAGAAAAGTAGAAACAACTCATGTGAAGTCCTCACTTAATGTTCTCAACAGGTTCTGCAGTTTTAAGCAAAACGACGTATAATGAAATCATTTTTACCACAGGCTGATTGGTATAAACAAGGGTTATTTCCTGTGACATCTCATCAACATTATAACAAAACAACATTGAGCAAAATGACATTATCTGAGGACCTGCTGTATATACCGGGGGTGCCAAAAACATGTATACAAGTGGACACTTCGGTCAGCATTGCTCAAGCAGTAGTTCGCCGTAATCAAAAGTGTCTGGATGCTGATAGTAACCACTTTGAGCACCTCTTGTAATTGCAGAAGTCAAACGTGACTTGTGTTCATCTTTTGTTACTGGTATATATTGAGTACTACAATTTTAATACAGCTTTCCTTTCTTAAAATGTGTATACATTTTTTGGCACCCTCTGTATATGGGAGCCTCATGTGCTTCATCCATAGTAAAGTGGTCCCAACAATTAGTGGGGGAAGGATGGGCTGTTTGAGAGATGATGTTAGAAAGATGGGCTTACTACCTGGATAAAAATGAACTGAATTCCTCTCTGATAGAAACATGGTCTCCAGAGAAATTAGAGACCTCAATGTAATGAAGAAAATATCAACCACTATAAATGTAGCATGTCTCTTTATTGTAACTATCCTTGATCAATGTTTTACTTTTTCACTTCCTCGATTTTCGAAGTTTGTTTAATATCTACAAATATGTTTTAACTTTCTTATAAAACGTAGCATGTTGCTTTTTATTTAGTTCCATTTATTTTCTGCATAGAATTGTCAGCCAACCATTTATACTTGAGGAAAAGACTTCCCACACTCTGAAGTGATGCCGTGGAAGCTCCATGAATCGTCTTGTTGCACGAGGTAGTGCCTCAAGAGTACTTCATTAAACATATTCCAGATTCCCCGGGATCTGAAAAAAATGATCCTCTATTCTTCCGAAAGCTTCTCTTCAGTGAATATTTGCCTTCTGTAAAAAGCTTAAGCAAGAGTATACGCACCTTCTGAGAAAACAGAACTTTTATGTAACGTGCCTTCGCTGCACTCCTTTCTGAGATCCCTCCGCCGGGATCTGTAACGCTGAGCAGCTCTTGCTCGAGTCCTCTCTCCTTCCTCCGAAGACGCAGGGAAACCTCATTACCCGCGGTCAGCACCTGTTCCCTGACAGGTCTCAGAAAGGCTGTCAGCTTACTCGGCTCACTTGACAGTGTGTCATGTATTTGGTTTTTTATTGTTTATTTTTACATGGAATGGCATTCACAGATAAACGCAGTCTCGAAATGGCAAGCTTGCTTCCTTTCAGGAACAATTTTGTAGAATATATATGATTCCCCAACTCCAGAGTTTGAAACCAACTGATAGATAACGCTCTCGTTTATTTACTGACATGTGTCAACAGGTAAACCAAGTGACATAACAGCAGTGTGGCCCTGGCAGCACCTTGTTAATCAGAGTGGTTTAGATGTATTTAAGAAGCCTTTTCCAACCGGACCAGACCAGCGTTAATGCAAACTGACAGGTTTCTATATCTTTATTTCCCAACCGAGTTTGTAAGTATGCACAAAGCCTGAACAGTTTGGGAAATTAGGAAGAGTTTATTACTTATCAGCCATAACTAAGTGGCCCTGTAGCTTCAAGCACTAAATTAAAAGCTCTAATCAAAGCATTTGTAATGCCAGTTATTTTATTTTTTTTTTCAAGAGGGAAACCTATAAAATACCCCTGAGGCATTCCCCCAGTGGCTGGGGGACCAGGATGTTAACACTGTAGAAATATTGAAAATGTCACTGAGCCCAGCCTTACCCTCTACACTTGGTCTTTATACTTGTCCAACTAGGAGACTTTCTTCAAATCTTAGCACCAAAAATGTCATCACTCCCAATGCATGACTTGTGTGCCCTAACAGATACTTTGTGTCAAAGGAAACAAAGACAGACAGACAGAAAGACATAAAGATCTTTTGACTCATCGCCTAGCGTCCAGGGCTCTCAATCTTTTCAACTGATATCTTTCATATTGTGGTTGCTCTGTTCAGAAACCTTCTCTTTCCTCCTCCTCCAGCTAGTTTCCCAGCTGGCAAGCCCTGGTGCCCCTTTCCCCTTCCCCATTGCCTGCTCCTGAACGACCACCTTCACCCGCTGCCTCACTGGGTCCTGCCCAGCTTGACCCCCCCTTGTTCAAGGGCAGACTTTCTCCTTAAGAACGATACACGGAGCTTAAGGCACAGGAGGAGGATGTGAGGTATTCGAAGGACGAGGCATGACATTTCAGATGCTCTGGACCTTAATTGTGTAATAATTTCGTGTTAGCCTGGCAGTTATTATAATTGAGATTATTCCGACGGTTTTTAATGTCTGAATCTGGATCATATGTTGGGGAAACGGGTATGATGCAGTAAAATCAAGGAGGAGACCGTTTATTATTTTCAGCAGCCAAATATACCTGTGTGTGTGAGAAGAGAGATCATAGCTAAAGACCAGGCTTTAGAAAAGCTTCCATTGGGCCGGCCGAGTGGCGCGATGGTTAAGAACTCGCTTGGGGTGCCAGAGGGCCCCGGTTCGGATCCCACATATGAGGGCCAGTGACACTGCCCTCTACAGCTAAGATGCTGAACAACAGCTCAACCTGGAGCTGGGCTGCCATGAGTCGCCGGCGACGGCGTGGGCTGCAGCCCCTGAGGCAGTGGGTTGCCATGGGCTACCGTGTGCAGCCAGCAGCCAGCGTGAGCGGCCAGCAGCCGCAGTGAGCGGCCGTCCAGAAGCCGGCGACTGATCTGCCTCGCCTGAGAAGAGCGCAATGATGGTGCCAACTTGGGCCAGTGAAGCAACGTCCTCCACAACTAGACTGAAGAACAAAACGACAGCAACTTGTCTGTTCCCCTTCCCCCAATTCCCCAGCACTGTTCCCATCCCCCCAATTCCCCAATAAAAATCTTTAAAAAAAAAAAAAAGAAAAGCTTCCATTAAGCACCTAGCTAGCAAGATTACCTGGAGACATTTATGTTGTCATTAGAATCTTACAACAGTTCTGGCCAGAGCTGGCCAAAGCCAGGTAAATGTACATGATAGCAAACCTTCTTCCTTTTCAAGCCTTCCAGTCCCTGCAGCCAGCAACTCTGGGAAGGTTTTTTCTTTATCCTGTGAGATCTTAGGTCTTCCTGTTTCACAAACTTAAGGAGAGCCAGGGCCTCAATAGTTAAAAGGACAACTTTAATAAAACTCAAACCTAGGGGTCTGTGTTTCTCCACTCTCACAAATCACGTATCTATAAAAGCCTGTGACAAGTGTTAAACCAAATATTAAATTGTGTGTGTGAACTAGTAACCTTTTCTCTATAATCCCATCACCATTGTCCCTTATTTTAAGATCTTAAGAGGAGACTATGCCTCCCTCCATATGCCTCCTAAAGAAGGCCTCACAGAGCATCCTGACATTTACCCCCGTATGTGTCTATTTTTATGGCCCGTCGCTCATGGGTCACCACTGACTGTTGGCTCATGGAGATTGCTCAGTTTGGGTCCAGCCTGGCTACCATTGGCCTATACCAGTGGTGTGTTCTCCTCTGTTCCACAGCTGGCCATTTGCTTAAAAATGAGTTTACTGATGTGAAAAATAATCCAGGTAAAGTAGTTCACGTGACTGTGACCACAGGACAATTATTTCAAAGCACTATATTATTAGCACGGTTAATTCCAAGGTGGTATTAACTGGAACTGTTGCTTTAAATGACAGGATCATTAAACGAGTTGGCCCCAAAGGGAGCCTTGGAATTAGGAGGCCACGGGCCTATTGTTTTCAAACATCTGTGGCATTAGTATTCTCGTGGATGTTATTTAAGTGGCTATAGGCCATATCATCCCGGGTGAGTTATTTTCATTCATACAAGGATTGTCCAAATGTTACACCATCCTATCTGGAATAACATTACAGGAGGTAAAATATGTTCAGATTCTACCCAAAAAAAAGGCACCATGTTCTACTGTAAAATGAACTTTCCCTAAAGATGTAGCTGGATTTCAGGTGAAAGAGAAAATAATTTAAACAGATCACCTTTGTTTTTTTCATAAACACTAGGAGTTCTCACAGTACACTCCCCAGACCAGCATTTCCTGGGAACTTGGAAGAAATGGGAATTCTTGGGCACCCCACACGACCCACTGAATCTAAAACCCTGGGAGAGGTGCCATGCAGTGTGTGTTTTAACAGGCTCCCCAGGTGATTCTTGTGCCATGTGAAGGTGAGAACCACAGATCTATACAGAAGATACTCCATTTACTGATTAGAGCAATATGAATTCCAACACGGATAGACCCATAATAGCATGTAGGGTGCAGTCAGACAAACCAAGAGAGAGAGAGAGAGTCAATGAGATCCCATTCTCCTGAATTAGCTGACAGTTTCAGGTGTTGGGGATGAGATATTGGGTAAGTATGATCATGTTGACCCTAAAGTGTTGGGGAAGTAGGGTTTAGTTTTAGAAACTACCTCTCCCCTAGATCCTGAAGCTGTCTTATTAGCCAGGAAGTTACATACTGTTCCCCCTAGGGGACTGAATCAAGAGCGATCCCCCCAGAATCAACTCATCTAGAGACAAGCTCTAAAGGAAGTGGCAGACAGGTTTGGAGGGGAGGGGTGTTTTTGTTTAATGGGAAAGAAAGTATTTGTTCTCCTACCTCCTTCCATCTTGGGATGAAAAGGCCCAGGACTGTTGCTATCTGGCCAGGACTGGGACTCCCAGCAGCCTAGCTGTGCTGGGCTCTGGCGCTATATTCCTTACCACAGGTTGCTGTTGGATAGGTCCAAACATTTCAATAAAAATTTAGACTTTCCAGCTGAGTCCTAGATCTGACAAGAATTAAGGTTTAAATTACGACAGGCTAGAAAGCCAGCAGAAATTCCCATGAGCCAGCCAGGCTAGCCTAAGGGGGTTTATGAGTGCAAGAAGGCATCTAACATGGAGGCTATCACCCACATGGAACCTTTTCTGATCTCTAATTGTCACAAATCACTTCTGTGCCCATAGCAAGAGTGTGTGTGTGTGTGTGTGTGTGTGTGTGTGTGTGTGTGATATGTTTCCTTATATTTTTATGGGGTGCACAAGATGGAGGGTAGCAATCACTATTTTGTTGGGTGGGTTGTGAGGACAGGAAATGGAGAGAGCTATTCTACCATTTCTCAGCCGAGTCTGGAGGTAGATAGGTTTAGCCAACCAGCAGTCAGTCCACAAAGAGAATGCTTACAGCCCTTGCCACTGGGTGAACTTGGGGGTTCCAGGAAGGAGAAATCAGATGCTGTACCCATCGCCCCACTTGTTCTTTAAAACCTTTCAAGGCAAAGCCTTACTGCTTGGGTCTCCAGAGAGTTCTGGGTAAATGCTTTCATGTTTCTAACCTCCCTACTGCTTCCAAACTGTTGATCTTCTTTTACCTTGTTCCCTAGATAATGGTCATGTTCCCGTATCCTGTTTCTCTGTCCGTTTTTCTTTTTCTTTCTACCCAGGACCTGCAGTTATCACTGAAGCTTCTTAAGTCTTACAAGTTTCTCATCTCAGTTATCTCCTGAATGTCAGTGCTTTCTCCTCATCCTTTCTGTTTATGTTCATTAGAAGGAGGAAAAAGGAACAGAAGAGGGATTTCTTTTCCTTCAAATGGGAGGAGGAAAAAAGTGGAGACTTCAATGTTAGACTGCTACTAGCTTCTCTGATCTAAAGTTCCTGAGCTCAAACACCCACTGGAAGAATAATTTCATTCTGCAGAATTCCATCTGTCACACATGAGGAAGTTAAAGCCTTCCTAGTGACATAGCTTTGATTCCATTTCTCGTAAGCTAATAACTTTGTTCTTGCATCCTGAGTGTATTTAATTCACCCTGTATCAGAGATTTACTATAGAACTTCTTCATACTGACAAAAAAATGGATGATGTGTAGCTATTGTTTGCCTTATAATTTGGTTAGACATATCCATAAATTCTGTGAAGGCAGAAATATTGTTGATTGGTCTAGCCCCTTGTTGTTAGTACAGCACCTTATGTGCAGTACCTGTTTATTTCATCAAATTCAGGGCCACACAATCTGGGGATGTGAAAGAACCAAGCAAGAAATCTGAGTGCATATACAGGAGTTATTTTTTGATGCCTCCTATCTGGTCATCATGACCTAGATGCAAGGGAAAGAAGGCGAGGCAGTGTTGTGATGTCCATAGTCCTTCAACCCAGCACCATCTTGAATTCTGTTTCTTGTTTAGCTGCATGCACAGATAGAATCAGTCTGTTAAAAATTAAGGTCAGGGCCGGCTGAGTGGCGCGTTAGTTAAGAGTTGGCTTGGGACACCAGCTCTGAGCAGCAGGATCCTGGTTCGGATCCCACATGAGGGCCAGTGACACTGCGCCCTCTACAGCTAAGATGGTGAACAACAGCTCGACCTGGAGCTGGACTGCCGTGAGTCGCCGGCGATGGCATAGGCTGCAGTGGGGCTGGCCAGCAGCGGGCATGAACTTTCGTGAGCCACCATGAGTGGCTGCCTAATGGCTGGCGAGCGACTGCCTCACCTGGGAAGAGCGCAATGATAATACCAACATGGGCCAGTGAAGCGACATTCTCCACAACTAGAACAAAAGGACATAACTTGTCTGTTGCCCTCTCCCAATTCCCCAATAAAATCTTTTAAAAAAAAAATTAAGGTCAAACACAGTCCACATTTCTACATGTCCCATAAGGAGAAAAAGGAAATAAAGGGCTCTCACTGGCTTTCTCTCCATGTCCCCTTATAACTAACTGTCACCGTAAGCATCATTGTGTGTGCACCACTAGGAACTTTGACAGGAAATGGCAGGAAGGGAGGCAGCCGAGGAGAATGTCCTGGGAAGCACAGCGGTCAGGCTGTCCTTTTACATCTCCCCACCTCCCTATCTTTTGTCCAGTGAGATCTAAATGTAGAGGTAGAAGTAAAAAGCGCTGCTTCAAGGAGTCAAGGAGTGTTTTCATAGAAAAGTAAAAATGTTCAAAAATGAAGAGAGGCTGTAGCAAAGTGAAATGCATTAAAATTCATCAAGAAACGTTGCTACTTTGGGCATATTTATTTTAAATGTCACTGTTTGAAATGTATTACAACAATCAGCGACTTGGTGTGAAGCTTGAAGAATATAGAGACATCTGTAATGCTGTAGAAATGTTACCAAAAGAGTGAAAGTGAGCATGTTAAGGGGGAATTTTCAAATATTCACAGTGTTCAGAATTTTAACGGAGCTATTGATAACCTTGTTATCTAACAGAGTTCTGACAGTAGAATGCATTAACCTGCTTGGGTGTTGTCAAATGGATGACAGCCTGAGATGGCATACATAGTGTACTTGATAAAAATGCTATTTATTTACAGTATTAGAGTGTCCATTATGTTCAAGTACCAAGTTTGATCTTCTCAATACATTTAATCTAGAAAGAATAAAATGTTTTAGACTGTTTTTAAGTTTCAGTAGGACACAGGGTTCTCTCAGAGTTTTTACTTAAGGTGATGTCAAATGTAAAAGCTGGTTTTGATACAATCTTATGTAAACAGAATGAAGTTGTGAGGTTTCTGTGATTCTTTTCCATTATTGCATACTTGTGGCTGAGGACGTGGGGACTTTATGAACTCCTCAAACTTTCAGCGGCTTCAGAAGTTTCTACTGAATACATACATATATGCAGTTGTGTGCGTGTTACTCCTATTCAGAGAATTGCACATGAAAAAGAATTCAAGGTGTTGTATTGTTGCTGCTTGTGTGGCATCGGAGGGAAGATTTCTTCCCATGTCAGCCAGTATCTGTATGAGCTTGGACACCTTCTCTCACCTCTCCAAGACTTTTTCCTAATCTGGAAATGAGGGTCACGATTCCCTATTTTATAGAATGACTATGAGAATTCAGTAATAGCGTACTAAAATATATGTAGGAAAAATAAGTTTCTCTTCTGTGATAAAAACAAATTTTGTTGCCTTTTCCTTTCCTTATGAAAAACACATGATATAAGCATATATAAATATGCTGAAATAATATAATCCAATATAGATAAAGCCCACATTTCTAGAAAGTGTAGAATCTTTTAGCTAGAAGGAATCTTAGAGATTATATGGTTCACTGATTCTCAGCATTTCTTTGGTTTATGAACTGCTTTGAGAGTCTGAAAGTTATAATCCTCTCTCAAAAAAAAATGCCTCTATATACAAAACATAGGTTTCAAGGACCCCCTAAAACCTCTTCTTATCTCCCTGAATTAAGAATCCTCAACTTAAATCACCACCCTCAATCTAAAGATGGAGAAATTCAAGAATATAAGTGATAGGCTCTTGAGAATTAAAAATGATTTCGAAAACTCTTTTCCAAAAAAGGCTTTCTCTAATAATTTGAAAATCCAGCATTCATCAGTTATTTGAGCAGTATTCTCAGACTACAACTGAATTTCATTTGTGGACTTGCTGTCTAGTCCATGGTTGGTGTGTTAGTGATTGGAGCTATTTGTAATCCGACACAAATTAAGTGAAATCATTTGGGTATTGATTTTATTTTTAACATGCTTTTCCCCCAAAATTACAACACTGCATTCTCTGTGAACATTCCCTAAGTAACCTTCAAGACCCAAAGCCTATTCAAGGTATCGCGAATAAAAGATAAAGAGATCCAGTTTCTGAGCCTGTAATAGAGAACTCAGGCATTCAGCCCCAGAACTGTGAGAAGGTCCCACATTTCAGGTAGTATTGAGCTTGGGTCTTGAATAATGAGGAGAATTTTCCAAGCAGAGGATCCAGATATCCGAACTCCCTGTGCGTGAAGATTTTACAGTTATTATTATAGTACGTGTATGATAATTAGTCCTAAGATACAGGGGATGGCCCACTGAAGAAAACCCATTCCCTAGTTTCATCAGCCATGCACCATCATTCTCTGAGCCATGCAGCCTCTAAACCTCAGGGTCGTTCTCTCGGGCCTGCAATTTCTAGTCGCTCACAAGGACTTGCCACTTCTCTCTGCAAAGCCTCCCTGCGCCTTCCTCTTCTCCTCTGCTCCCACTGCTGTCTCGCCGTAGGCCTCCATATTACTAGGCCTGACCCCCAGGATGCGCGTTACACAACTTCCCCAATCCTTCCTTGTTCTACAAAACCACCAAATACATTTTCCTAAAATCAATTTATTCAGAAGCCCTGCTAAGAGCCATTATCCCCAGGTTATCTAGAGGATATAGTTATCCAGTCTACTTATTGTCGTACTCAAAGCCTTCCACAACCTGGCCTGAGGCCCGTCGCCCCTAACGTTGCCCAGCACGTTTGGACTCCAGCCAGGCAAGTACAAGGCAGAGATAGAAGAGCCCACACTAAGTTCAGGCCTCACCTTCCCCATGTATTAGCTATTGCATTTTTATCTCTCCAAGCTTGTTTTCTTATCTACAAGTTACATGAATAAAAAAAAAATAACTCAAAGCTGTTAGGAAAATTAGCATGATACCCTGTGGGAAGTTCCTAATGCTGTAGCCTGACACATAATTGGCTCTTAATAAATAGTAACTCATACAACCATCATCGCCATCACCTTCCTCTGAAATGCACCACATATCTGTCACACTAACATTTCTAGAAACCGCTCCTCCTCTTAACCCAGGTCATTTGTTACATCTGATCACCCCGAAATTGACCTCCTCTCAGCACTCTCTCCTCACATCTCCCGTATCATTTCTACGTTTGCTTTACATTGTTTGCACACCTTCCTTACTGGTCTTGTCCAGCCTCTGATAGCTGGAGCTGCCCCGAATGGAGCAGAATGTGGCACAAAGTCCTGAGCCTCCCCGACTCCATTCGTGTTGGAGGACATCGAAGCGTTCATGAAACAGATGGCGGGTTGGATAGTTGATGTCTAAGGATCGTTTCAATAGCCATTTCTGGGGTGTGAGTTGTGTAAGATCAGGGACATGTCCCTTATACTTCGCACAGCTATAACCCTGTAGGCACTCTCAAGGATGTAGCGTTGCGCAGCCTGGTTTTCCTGAAGAACCATCGCACCTCTTTGATCCCGGTCAATGGTTTTCCACCCTGCAGGGGAATTTACTAGGACGTGTCCTAGGGTTGGGGGATGGTCACCCGTGCATCACACTGTGACCTAGAGTCAACTTATAATAAATATTTAATGAACAAGCTCCAACCGTAAGCAGTGTCCACTGCACCATTGTACATCCCTTGGAAACAAATTAAGAGCAAATGAAAGAATCTCCTCCAAAGTTAAGACTGAAGTTTTAGGGAGAAATTGAGGGAAAGGGAACTATGGCAGAAGACAAAAAATGAATCTCCTTAGGTTCTTTTCCTGAAAATTTGATTTCACTTCCTTACAACTTCCATACTGGAGCCAAGAGAGACTCCATGAACCTAAGACGTTTACCTTTAATGACCTTATTGGAAACTGTTCTTCACATTCAATGTTGAAACAGTTTCATTACACAGGGCACCTCTAATTCCTGCCAGTTTTTTGTATTTCTGAAATCAACTACTTTGCCTTCTGTGGTACTGAATTTCAGGTAGCTGCACTTAATCTCATTGTGGCCTGGCCTTTTTATATCCGTTTGCTTTAATGCTGAAAGAACCTTCACCTTCAAAGAACGCGCCCCTCACCCCCCACCCCCAGTCAGAGGGGGCAGGGTGGTGGTGGGCAGGGAAGGAGAGGAGGAAATCAGTTAATTGCAGGCTGTCTGAGTTGTTTAAGGTGACTTTGTACTTCTTGAATTTAAGATCAACATGAACTATAGACGTGTCAGGCTGGGAATTTAAATAGCAACAAAAAAGCATGGGTTTTGCAAATGCCAGGCATGACTCATCTGGTGCGAATGGCATTGTATTGGTAATACAATACAGAGAGAAGGAAAAGACTGTGGTATCTGCTCTCTTTGTGCCTCTGACCTTGAGCAAAATTACAACTTGTTTGTTGCAGAAGTTGAGCATCTCATGTGCTGATGCACCTGTTAGTTCTTATGTATTAAACGGCTGAGCACTTGCCATTCCCCGCGACTGCTTTGTGGGTGAAATTTTTCTGCAGTCTGGTGAACTGGTTTTCTTTCTTTTTTTTTTTTAAAAGAATGTACATGTTTGTGTTTCTTGCATCTCTGATTTTGCAAAAACATCCTTTCTCATTCTATGTCAACACCTTTGTCTCCCCGTTACATCTGAAAATTTGTTTGGCTTTTTATTTTTAAGGTAACATTATTCCGGTTTCTTTTTACTACAGAGACCATGAACCACGCGAGTCCTGCTAGAAAGCTGGAGGACGTGCTTCATCTAGCCGAGCTCTGCATAGAAGTCTTACAGCAAAATGAAGAGCATCATTCAGAGGTGATGACTTATTTTCCCTGCCGTATAAAGCTACCCATAATGCTCTGCCATAGTACAAACAATGCTGAAGAAGGGGCCTACCCATAGCCTGTGACACACACCTGGTCATTTACCTGTAGAGAACTGAGAACATAGGTGCATTGCCTGGAAATACCACTCCTATGTATTAATATTACAAAGGATTGGTCTGTATGTAATTTAATATCTGTTCTTGACAACAGTCATGCTGTGAGGAACCCGGGAGAACTCATGGGATCTGCTAAAGATGTACAACTAGTAGGAAGCAAAGCTGGAACATGACCCCATCCTGTGATGCCAGATCAGTTGGATTTCCCCCTAAGCCATGATTCCTTAGTTTAGAACTGTAAGTCAGTCAGTGTACAGAAGGAAAACTCGTGATCAACTGTAAGACAACAAAATTGAATGGAAGACATTTGTAACTGTCGTCTTTCACTCTTACCATCAAACTTTTCTTTAAGTTTTAACTAACCCTGCATTGTTTATAGTTTTTAAAAGTTCTAATTATATACTGACATTCGCTAAAGATAATAAGTGGTCGGTCATTCACCGAGCAAACTGCTAATTCTGAGACTTAAATGTGTCACTCTTACTCATGGTCATGCGGTTATTTTTTTAAAGAAAGAGTCTCCTGACTTTGAACTGTGTGGGGGAAATATGCGAATTAAATAAATGTATTAAATTTCAGTGCCCTAACACTGCTTTTATTTTTGAGGAAGCATATGAAATGAGCAAGAATAAAAAAGACCAGATATATAAGAATTTATATAGTATTTATATTTCATGAGGCCTAGTTCTGCAAAATATAAGAAATCAAATGAAATACACTTTAAGCAAATTTTTAGAAAAGAGTATTCGTGAAACCTTGCTATAGGTAACTCACTAAGATTTATTGTATCTGCTTATAAATATGATCATTCGAAACATCTGCTTTTAGCTCACACTGTGGAAGCTAGTTCTTACCTCGCATCTGTCGCGTGTGAAGTTGTTATGGATATTTTATTTTAAACTGAAGAAACAGCTGCTTCAATAATTTGAAATGAATTCCCAGGAGAATCTTTTCTAGGCTAGTATGACTGCTGTGTTACAATGAAATTTATTATGTGATAAAATGTATGTATGTGTTGTCTTTGTCTGTTGTTAAAAGACATTATCATTAGAGCATTAGACCTTTTTGAATTAAAAAAAAATTCCGATTGGATATCCAAGTGCAGTGTATATCACCTACACAGGTGAAATATTCCCGTTCATTTCACAAAAATCACATTTAATTTTCCTGCACTAATAAAAATAATGACTCTATTGTCTTTTAAATGTAATTAATGTTATGTACTCCGCACAAGCACTAAAGGCTAGTTAAAATATAATGTACCCGAACACAATTAAAATGGAAATGTTACTTATTTTCTAATCCACAAAAATACAGTTGATTTTATTGAACACAGATAATCATAACTTGTAAATATCACTCTATGCTGAAACATAGAACTATTATAATGACCTCTTTTTAAAGTGTGTTGTAACACTATGACATTTTTTCCATTCCATGCTTCCAAATTGTTGGATTCCTTCAGGGAAGAGAGGTACGTAAAATTGTTTCCACTATTTTTCTGGCATGGAATGACTTTTCGTGAAGATAAAGAGACCCCACTTTGACTATAGTTCATGTTAAAGCCAACCAGGTTCCTCTCCTTGGAAGGAAAGACTATTTCTTTGAATAGGCAAATCTTGATTGTAGTGTTTCTGTGAATATGTCTTTTTAACAATTGCATGCATAATTACTGCTGGCCATCTGAGTAAAGGCCAGCTGAGAGGATTTTAATGTTTTGGTTTTATTTCTTGTTTGTTTGTTTTACCTTATTCTTTCTTTAAAAGATCCAACTTGTTCTCTGAACAGTGTTGGGAAGTGAATTGGTCTGATTCCAAAGTCATTTGCAGAATGAATTGGTGGACTGCACTCTACACTGACGTGTATTTTGCTGGATGTTCAAGCTGCATGTTCTTGACTCCATGAAAGATCACCCAGCTCAGCCCCCTTGGTGGAGGTTAATGTTTCTGCCTCAGAGAGACCTTCAAGTGGCTCACGTGTCAACTTCTTTCATTTTCATCCTGCTTGTCTCCACAGTGGCAGTTTACTTGACAGGGCTAAGAGGTTGTTTCTGTCCTTCAGCAGTTTCTCAGTGAAGCGGGTTTCATGTCCTCAGATCTTTGACAGTAACTTACTTATAAGGCCGTCCCCTTTTCTCTCTAGGCCTCTCTCTCGACCTCTCCTCTCAGGCTTTTCTTCCGAATTTCTCTTTAGAAAGATAGCTTAAACTCCTTTCCAGAAAATCTTCAAGGCTGTCTCTGCTTTCTGGTGACTAGACTGTGGCCAGAAATTTAGGCAAACGGATCCGACAACTGCCCATCCAAAGACCACTCACTTGCTTTGACAACACTGTGAAATCCCAAATGCCGTGGGGAAAGCCCTAGGCCTCCCAGCATCCCCCCCACAGCTCCCCACATACCCACCATTATACTGATAAGAAAAATGAGACCCAGGAAAGTTCAGCGACTTGCCAGAGGTGCACAGCTGGCTACTGCCTGGGTGACGACTCAGGCCAGACCCCAGACCCCAGACCCCGGCACTCTGCAGTGAAGCACATCGTCATTTCTCGGTTTAAGCAGGGTGACAGAACGGTTGTCCTGTCCCGGGTCTGCTCCCAGTGCTGACACTGGACCTCAGAGCAAAAGTGTCAATACAGAGGGGACGTTTATGGCGCAAACCTGGAGATGGCCCTTTCCACCCTGTCATTCGCTCCTTTCCTGCTCTCCAGCATGTCCTAGGACGCTGCCAGAGCAGATGGAGTAGAGTATCATCAAGGGGCCAAGGGAGGAAACGTCAGCAAGATGACCACTGCACAGGTTGTTACTATGTTGCTTATTCCAGCAAGATTCCAGCAGAATCTTGATTGGAGGTCCCTAAAGTGTTATGAGTATAACATTGTCCAGCACACTCGAGACACTGTAGGCAAGAAGGGTGTTGGGCAGTAATTTGCTATTTGCAACTACAGAGCTGACACTGCCATGCCAATGGTTGATTCATCATGTGCTTCCGCTGGCTGTGTCCAAGGTGGCTGCACAGGTCGGAAGGAGACTACCGTGGACACACATCTGTGCATGCACATGGGCTCACCCCCAGGAACATCAGTATCTAAACCAGATTGTGCTTCTGGGTGGGTTCCAACGCAAAGACAAAGGGCATTTGGTTTTTTTCGCATTCGTTTTTGCCTCTTGGTGTCCTTATTCCTCTCTACCAGCATGCACATCTAAGGAACATCTTAAAGTGTGGTTATACAAAAAGTCGTTCATGAGCAAAATCTGTTTACCACCGGTTACTAACTAAAGGACAGTCATCTCAGCCGTTGACTTAATCATAATTACATAGTATTCATATATGGATAGCCAGTGAGATAAACCAGCAATTTTTTTAGGGGGGGTTAGGTTAGGGTTAGATTAGCTTCTGGTCCAACAAATTTCCGTCATTATAGAAGAAGATGATCAGCACGTGGCTTTCAGATGGCAAAGTGACAGAGACGGGAGTCCATTTGCAGCAGTGGCTCTCAAACAAAATTGCATGGGCATAAATACCCCCTCCACAAATGTTTATTAATCATTGACTAATTTGTGAATATCTAAAAATGAGTAGTACTTTACCCTGACATATGATTTGAAGTATTTTCGGTTTATCATCTCATTTCGTCATTTCAATATTTATAGTCAGGTATGAGCCTGATGAGGGAGAGATTTTGGTGACTCAAAACAGTTGCAAAAAATTCTGTTTAGTTTGACGGTAGTCTAGGTGTCACCCTGAGGGTTCTAGTCCATTCTTCCAGCTCCTGTTGAATTTTCACAACAACCCTGGGGGAGCTTCGGGAAGGTGTTGTTATTGCTGATTTGCAGATGAGGGAATGGAAATCCACCTGAGTCTGACCTGCCCCTGGTCACTCAGGTCTCACCACTAAGTCGAATTGCTCAGGACTCTGCTTCCAGTTTCAAGGTTCATTCTTACCTGTCACTGTTTTCAACTACACTCAGTAAACAAAGATGGCTGTCAAAGGATCTTTAGCCTGCCGCATCTATTGTTTTCATTGTACAATATTTATTTATTGGTAGAACTTTGATACAGTATGGCTAAAGGATCACAATCAAGTTTTGGGCTGTATTCCCCTCTTAATCAAATCAACCACTGTCTTCTGCCTCTGCCATCTCATGCACACTGTAAGTGGCTTAGCATTCAAGCTAAGATAACTTTCACCCAGAGACTCGGGACTTTTGATTGATGCCTTACAGATGGATGAGTTTCTGAGAGGGGTTTTCTCCTCTCTGGTGGAAACCCTGCTGCTGTGGAGCCTCGGACATGTCACTCTAGGGAGGGAATGAGGCAGCCCTTCTTCTCACTACCGACCCAGTGTGGTGCCAGACAAGAGGCGGGGACAGGTGTAGAATTGACCCTGTGTGTTCAAGGTAACACCTGCAACTCATGAGTTTTATTTTCAACGACAGGGATTGCTTAAAGCTTTCTCTAGTCATCCTGAGAACAATAAGCATTCATCACAGATTCCTTTACATTCATCAGAAATAACATTAACAGGAATACAATTTGAGGCTTAAGTGTATACTTCTGTAAAACATAATGAAAATCTTGCCACCCTGAAGGTACTTTTTTAAGGAAAATTATGTTCCATTTCATTTCTCACCATGACTCTATCTTCCAAGTTAACTTTAAAAAGAGCTTTGGAAATTTTCCCGAGTCTTGAGACAGTTCTGACCTAATATGACTGTTATTTTCTTAATTTTAACCTTTTGCAAAGGTACTGGTTGTGAACGGGAAGTGAGACGTTGAAAATATCTCTCTTTGCAGAACTGCATTTTTACTCAAGTTTCTCTCCTGCTCTACGCAGAGTGAAAAATCTCAGATTCTTTCTGTGTGTCACCACTACAGTTCTAAAAGATAGGGCGAGATATCTGTAAAGAAATTGTGTATGTCATTTTTAGTTTAATGTATCATTTACCCAGTCTACTAGGTGATTAAATAAAAAGTATTCAAAGATAATATTTTCAAAGAGCAATAGCTCAATTTACACAGAGCATACCGCTTCCAACACTTTAAGTTATAAACACAGAACCAGGTGTTAAAATATCCCTAACTAAAATGTCTATATTTATACTACACCACGCTTCCTTTAGTTAATATTTCCTTATATACCATCTGCTTATTAGTTACAGGGTGATATTTTTTATTGCTATATTGAACGTTATTCTTGTAATACAAGTTTTTTAAGAGACTATTCAATATTTTATAATCCACATTTTGTTTTGTGGTTTGACTCTTCTATGGTTTAAATCTAATTTACATTTGAAGAAATTAAATGAAGTTTTGCAACCATAAATCTCACATGTTCTTAGTTCTTGAAAGTCAATGTGGCCATCAATGGCAGTTGTATGATGAATCCTTTTTTAAATGATTAGTTTTAATTGGAAGAATAACAAGAATCTCTCTGTCACAGAGCTGTGAATGTTTTGTAGTCATTTGGTTAAAAAGTTATAACACTACCAAAAGCTAAATTTAGAAAGGAAAAAAGACCTGAAAAACAATTTACTGAAAGCAGTATAAAGAGAACCCTTCAATGTATGAAAAAATGTTTAAACTTATTCATAATTAGAGAAATGCAAATTAAAACAAAACTGAGCTACTGTAGCCAAAAAAGTTCACATTACTTTTGTGTATATGAATGTGATAAGGGCACTTAACACAGAATGTGCCCTCTAAGCAAAATTTCGAGTGTATAATACAGTATTGTTAGCTATACGCACTACACAGTACAGTAGATCTCTAAAATTTGGTCATCTTGTATAATAAAAGCTTTGTACCCTTTCACTAATGTGTTTCACACTTCCCCCAGCCATTCTGCCTTCTGAAAAACATCCTAGTATTCTCTGTTTGTGTGAATTTGACTTAGATTCCTCATAAAAGTGGGACCATCCAGTATTTGTCCTTCTGTGTCTAGCTATTTCACTTAGCATAATGTCCTCCAAGTTTAACCATGTTGTTGCAAATGGCATAATTTCCTTCCTTTTTAAAGCTAAAAAATATTCCGTTGTATAAAAATATATTTTCTTTATCCAGTTATCCATCGATGGACATTTATGTTACTTCTACGTCTTAGCTAGTGTAAATAATGCTGCAGTGAACATGGTAGTACAGATCTCTCATTGAGATTCTAATTTCCATTTCTTTAGATATATACCCAGAAGTCAGATTGTTAGATCATATGGTAGTTCTACTTTTAATTATTTGAGGAACGTCCATACTATTTTTTGTAATGACTGTACCAATTTACATTCCCACCAACAGTGTACAGTGGTTCTCTTTTCTCTAAATCCTCAGCAAACTTATCTTTTGTTTGTTTTGTAATAGCCATCCTGGCAGTTGTGAAGTGATAACTCACTGTGGTTTTGATTTGCATTTGAAAATCAAATGATTATTACTGATGGGAGGGCCTTTGCATATTCCTGTTGGCCATTTGTAAGTCTTTGGAGAAATGTCCATTCAAGTAGTTTGCCCATCTTTTAATCAGTTTGTTTTTTGTTTTTGTTTCTTTGTTTTGCTATTGACTTGTAGGAGTTTCTTGTGTATTTTGGATATTAATCCTTTATCAGATATATTTTTTGCAAACATTATCTCTCATTCTATGGACAGGTTGCTTTTTCATTTTGTTGATGGTTTCCTTTGCTGTACAGACGCTTTTTAAGTTTTATGTAGTCCTATTTATTTATTTATTTTTGCTTGTGCTTTTGGTGTCATATTCAAGAAATCATTCATTCCCAAGGCCAATGTCAAGAATCTTTTTCCCTGGTTTTTTCTTTTTTAATTTTTATTAAATTTTTGGGGGTGACATTGGTTAGTTAAATTATATAGGTTTCAAGTATACATTTCTATAATACATCATCTATATATTGCATTGTGTGTTCACCACCCAGAGTCAGTTCTCCTTCCATCACCATATATTTGACCCCCTTTACCTTCTTCTATCACTCCCTCTCCCTCCTTATCCTCTGGTAACCACTAAACTGTTTTCTGTGTCTCTGAGTTTTTGTTCATTTGTCTTATTCATGTGTTGCTTTCAGTTTTACATGCCACATAGGAGTGAAGTCATAAGGTTCTCAACTTTTTCTGTCTGACTCATTTTGCTTAGCATGTAATCTCAAGATCCATCCATGTTGTCATAAATGGCAGTATTTCATCTTTTCTTATGGCCAAGTAATATCCTATTGTATATATGTACCATATTTTCTTATCCAATTATCTATGAAGTTGTTTCCATGTCTTGGCCACTGTGAATAATGCTGCAATGAACATAGGGGTACATGTAACTTTACAGATAAATGTTTTCAAATTTTTTAAGTAGATGCCCAGAAGAGGGATTGCTGGGATGTATGATAATTCTATTCTTTTTTTTTTTTTAAGATTTTTATTGGGGAATTGGGGGGATGGGAACAGTGCTGGGGAATTGGGGGAAGGGGAACAGACAAGTTGCTGTCCTTTTGTTCTTCAGACTAGTTGTGGAGGACGTTGCTTCACTGGCCCAAGTTGGCACCATCATTGCGCTCTTCCCGGGTGAGGCAGATCAGTTGCTGACTTCTGGACAGCCGCTCATTGCGGCTGCTGGCTGCTCACGCTGGCTGCTGGCTACATATGGTAGCCCATGGCAACCCACTGCCACAGGGGCTGCAGCCTACGCCGACGCCGGCTACTCATGGCAACCCAGCTCCAAGTTGAGCTGTTGTTCAGCATCTTAGCTGTAGAGGGCAGTGTCACTGGCCCTCATATGTGGGATCCGAACTGGGGCTTTCTGTCGTCCCAAGCCAGCTCTTAACCATCGCGCCACTCAGCCAGCCCTGATAATTCTATTCTTAATTTTTTGAGGAACCTCCATGTTGTTTTCCATAGTGGCTGTACCAATTTACATTCCCAATAGCAGTGTATGAGGGTTTCTTTTTCTCCACAACCTCTCTAATACTTGTCATTACTTGTCTTGTTGATAAGAGACATTCTAACAGGTATGAGGTGGTGTTTTATTGTGGTTTTGATTTGCATTTCCCTAATAACTAGTGAAGTTGAGCATTTTTCATATATTTGTTGGCTGTGTATTTGTCTTCTTGGGAGAAGTATCTGCTTGGGCTTTCTGCCCTTTTTTAATTGGATTGTTTGGTTTTTTTGTTGTTGTGTTGTATGAGTTCTTTATATATTTTGGATAATAGCCCCTTATCAGAGGTTTTCTTTGCAAATATCTTCTCCCATTTAGTTGGTTGCCTCTTTGTTTTGTTGACAATTTCTTTGGCTGTGCAGGAGCTTTTTAGTTTGATTAGTCCTCTTCCTTATTCTAGGAGTTTCACAGCTTTAGGTCTTATATTTAAGCCTTTCATCCATTTGGAATTGATTTTTGTGTGTGATGTATGATAAAGGTCCAATTTCATCATTTTTCATGTGGATATCTAATTTTTCCAGCACCATTTATTGAGGAGACTATCCTTTCATCATTGTGTATTTTTAGCACCCTCGTCGAAGATTAATTGTCCATGTATATGTTTGTATATGTGGGTTTATTTCTGGGCTCTCTATTCTATTTCATTGGTCTGTGCATCTGTTTTTATGCCAGTACTATAGTTTTAGTTACTATATCTTAATAATATACTTTGAAATTAAGAACTGTGATGCCTCCAGCTTTGTTCTTTCTCAAGATTGTTTTAGCTATCTGGGGTCTTTTGTGATTCCATATGAACTTTAGAATTGTGTTTTCTACTTTTGTGAAAAATTCCAGTAGGATTTTGATAGAGATTACATTGAATATATAGATTACTTGGGGTTGTATGAACATTATTACAATGGATAAATTCCTAGAAACATAGAAGCTACCAAGACTGAGTCAAGACGAAACAGAAAACTTGAACAGATCAAAAACAAATGAGGAATTTGAATTAGTAATCAATAACCTCCCAACAAGAAAAGCCCAGGAGCAATTTTTCTTAAACTCTTTCAAAAAAAATAGAAGAGGGAATACTTCCAAACTCATTTTGTGAAGACAGCATCATCTTGATAGCAAAGCCAGACAAAGACACTATGAGAGTAAAAAACTCTAGGCCCTTACCCCTGATAAACATGGATGCATAATTCTCAACAAAATATTAGCACATTGACTGGAAATCCTTGCCAGACGAGTCAGTCAAGAAAAAGAAATAAAAGGCATCCACATTTGAAATGTAGAAGTAAAATTGTCTCTGCAGGTGTTGCGCTCTTTTATGTATAAAACCATAAATTAAAGACTATAAAAAACTGTTAGAACTAATGAACAAATTCAGCAAAGTTGCAGGATATAAAATCAACATACAAAAATCAGTTGTATTCCTATACACTGACAAACTATTTGAAAAGGAAACTAACAATCTCATTTACAACAGCATCAAAAAGACTAAAAGTTTTAGGAATAAATTTAACTAAGGAAGTGAAAGATTTGTACACTGAAAAGTATAAAATACTGATGAAAGAAATTAAAGAAGTCACAAATAAATGGAAAGTTTACCTGGTGTTCCAAGGTAGGAAGAATTCATATTGCCTGGTCCTGGGCTGTATTTGTTGGGAAGTTTTTGATTACTTATTCAAATTCCTGATTCGTTTTTTTGTCTGTTCAGATTTTCTGTTTCTTCTTGATTTAGTCTTTATAACTTATATGTTTCTAGGAATTTATCTACTTCTTGTAGGTTTTCCAGCTTTTTTATGTATAATTTTTCATAAGAATATTTTATGATCTTTATTTCTGTAGCATCGGTTGTAATGTCTCCTCTTCCAATTATGATTTTATTTATTTGAGCCTTGTCTCTTTTTTTTTCTTAGTCTAACTAAAGGTTTGTTGATATTGTTTACCTTTTAAAAAACCAACTCTTAGTTTTATTGATCTTTTCTATTGTTTTTCTAGTCACTATTTCATTTATTTATGTAACATTAGGTTGTTTATTGAGATCTTTCTTTTTTTTTACTGTAGGCGTTTATTGCTATAAACTCTTAATACTGCTTTTACTGCATCCTGTAAGTTTTGGTATGTTGTATTTTAATTTTTGTTTGTCACAAGATATTTTCTATTTCCTTTTTGTTTCTTCTTTGACCCAATAGTTGTTCAAGAGTGTCTTGTTTAGCCTCCATGTATTTGTGAATTTTTCTGTTTTCCTTTTGTTAATTATTTCTAATTTTATCCCATTGTTGTTAGAAAAGATAGTCAGGATAACTTCAATCTTAATAAATTTGTTAAGACTTATATTGTGACTTAGCATGTAATCTATCCTGGAGAATGTTCGTTGTGTGCTTGAGAATGTGTGTTCTGCTGCTGTTGGGTGGAATATTTTGTGTGTGTGTGTGTGTGTGTGTGTGTGTGTTAGGTCCATTTGACCTATAGAGTTGTTAAAGTCTGCTGTTGTGTTATTAATTTTTTGTCTGGATAATCTATTCATTATTGAAAGTGGGATATTGAAGTCTCCGATTGTAATTGTGTTGCTATTTCTCCCTTTAGATCTATCAATGTTTGCATTATATATTTAGGTGCTCTGTTGTTGGGTGCATACACATTTTTAATTGTTCTATCTTCCTGGTGAATTAACTCTTTTATCATTATGCAATGAATGTTTTATGTCTCATTCTGGCAGTTTTTTACTATTTTGTCTGATGTAAGTATAGCCATCCCTGCTCTCTTTTGGTTACCATTTGCACGGAACATCTTTTTTCCATCTCTCCACTTTCAACCTATGTGTGTCCTAAACCCAAAGTGCGTCTCTTGTAAGCAGCATATAGGTGGATCTTGTTGTTTCATCCAGTCAGTCAGTGTCTTTTGATTGGGGAATTTAATCTATTTCCATGTAGAGTAATTATTGATAGGTAAGGACTTACCTCTCAACTGGACTCCAGAGCTTGTAACCGTCTTATTTTAAATGATAACAGCTTGAATTCGATCACACACAAAAACCCTATACTTTTATTTCCCTCACACACGCATTATGTTATTGATTGACAATTTATTTCTTCTATACGGTGTATCCATTAACTAATTTTTGTGGTAGTAGTTATTATTAATACTTTTCTCTTTTTGGATTTTATACGAGAGTTAAAACAGTGAGTTTTATACTTTTCATATACATTTGTGTGGCTGTGTACATTAGCATCCTTTTGTTTCAACTTGAAGAATTCCCTTTAGCACTTTTTGTAAGGCAGTTATAGTGACAAACTTGCTCAGTTTTTCCTTGTCTGGGAAAAGTTTCTCCTTGATTTTTTAAAAAAGATTTTAATTAAAATATAGCTAACATACAATATTATATTAGTTTCAGGTGTACATCAGTTATGTAATGTTTATATAGCTAAGAAAGTGATCGCCATGATAAGTCCGATAACCATCTGACACTGCACCACACTATCACAATATGATTGACTATATTCCCTATGCTGTACATTACATCCCCATGACTTACTGGTTTTATACCTGGAAATTTGGACCTCTTATTCCACTTCAGCTTTTCTGCCCCCTTTTAAAATTTCTTTCTTCCTTCCTTTCTTTCTTTCTTTGTGTTAGTTTCAGGTGTACAAAACAGTGCAAGAGTTATACTTTTTACCCCTCACAAAGTGACAACCCCCCTCCCCCAATCCACCAAACACTCATTCAACTCAACACCTAAATGACAATCCTTCATTTTCAAAGAACAGTTTTGCTGACAGTTATGTTTCATTTTTAAAGGGTAGTATTCTTTTCATCTTTTTTTTAAGATTTTTTTAATTGGGGAATTGGGGGATGGGAACGGCGCTGGGGAATTGGGGGAAGGGGAACAGACAAGTTGTTGTCCTTGTTCTTCAGTCTAGTTGTGGAGGACGTTGCTTCACTGGCCCATGTTGGTGTTATCATTGTGCTCTTCCCAGGCGAGGCAGATCAGTTGTCAGCTTCTGGACGGCTGCTCACACTGGCTGCTGGCTACACACGGTAGCCCATGGCAACCCTCTGCAGCAGGGGCTACAACCTACGCCATCGCTGGCGACTCACGGCAGCTCAGCTCCAGGTTGAGCTGTTGTTCAGCATCTTAGCTGTAGAGGGCAGTGTGACTGGCCCTCATATGTGGGATCCGAACTGGGGCCCTCTGGCATCCCAAGCCAGCTCTTAACCAACGTGCCACTCAGCTGGCCCAAAGGATAGTATTCTTGGTTGGCAGTTTTTTCTTTAGCATTTTGTGTATATCTTACCACTTCTGCCCAAACCTCCAAGATTTCTGCTGAGAAATCATCTCATAGCCTTATGGAGTGGGGAGAGCAAGAGGGTCCCCTTGTATCTGATGAGTCACTTTTCTCTTGATGCTTTCAAAATTCTCTCTTTGTCTTCGACGTTTTGTAGTTTAATTATAATGTTCTCAGTGTAGACCTCTTTAAGTCAAGCCATTTGGTGTCCTTTGGGCTTATGAATCTGATTGTTTGTTTCCCTCTCAAAATTTAGGGAGTTTTCAGCCATTATTTTTTTAAATAAGCTTTCTGCCTCTTACTCTTTCTCTTCTTTTTCTGGCATTGCCATAATAGATATCATTTGTTTGCTCAGCGATGTCCCATAAGTCCCACAGGCTTTCTTCACGCTTTTTTCATTTCATTTTTTCTTTTGATTATTATAACTTGATAACTTCAAATTATTTGTTTTCAAATTCATTTATTCTTTATTCTGCTTGCTTAAGTCTGCTGTTGAAGCTGTCAGTCGAATTTTTCAGTCAGTGTATTCTTCAGCTCAAGAACACTTGCTTGGTTCTTTTTTATGGTTTCTGTCTCTTTGTTGAACTTCTCATTTTTTCTGATTTATTTAGTTGTCTATCTGTATTCTCCTGTAGCCTACTGAGCTTAAGATGATTTGTTTTTATTCTTTGAAGCAATTCATAGATCTCCATTTCTTTGTGATTGCTTAGTGGAACTTTATTTTGTTTCTTTGTTGGTATTGTGTTTCTTTGATTCTTCATGATCCTTGTAGCCTTGCACTGGTTTCTGCACATTGGAAGAAATAGTCACCTCTTCTTCCAGTCTTTACAGACTTGCTTCTACAGGGAAAACCCTTCACCAGTCAGCCCAGCCAGAGTTTCTGGAGGGGCAGGAAGGCCTGGACGCTGAGGACCACAGGCTGGTGGGCCTGCTGCCGGGTTTCATGGGCAGGCAGGCTTGGTGCCATGGCCCTTAATGAGGCTATAATATTTTCAAGAACTTTCTTAAAAGTAAATACTATTTTCACCCTTCTAAACAGAGGTTTTCTGGGATTTTTTAGGTGATTATTGCTATTATCTATATGAGGCATTAGAAAATACCTAGTTGAGTATAAAGTCTAATTTAAGAGGCAGACATTAAAATATTCACATATGTAGTCATATATGCCATGCTAAGTAAGACCTGTGAAATAAAAATACTGGGTATCAGAGAGACTATCTAGGAGGACTTAATTCACACTGGATGCTCAGGAAATCTTTCAATGAAAGTTGTTTTAGCTTTAGACCTTAGATTTATGAAAAATGTACTACAAATAAAAAGTAATTTTTAAATGTAAGAAGAAATTTTATAGATATACATATTTAATGATAAGCAAATTTGGCATTGATGAATAAAAGTGAAATCTAAAATAGAATTAAAATGTAAAATGGCAGTCATTTATTTTTATTTTATTTTTTTTTAAGTTTTTTTTTTTTTTTAAGATTTTATTGGGTAATTGGGAGAGGGAACAGCATTGGGGAATCGGGGAAGGGGAACCGAGAAGTTGCTTTCCTTTTGTTCTTCAGTCTAGTTGTGGAGGACACGGTTTCACTGGCCCCTGTTGGTATTGTGATCATTAGGCTCTTCCTGGATGAGGTAATTGGTCGCTGGCCATTGGACGGCCGCTCACGGCGGCTCACGACAGCTCACACCGGCTGCCGGCCACTCACAGTAGCTTACAGCAGCTCACTGCAGCCCCGCTGCAGCCTACACCATCGCCAGTGACTCATGGCAGCCCAGCTACAGGTCGAACTGTTGTTCACATCTTAGCTGTAGAGGAATTTTCATAAGAATATTTTATGATCTTTATTTCTGTAGCATCGGTTGTAATGTCTCCTCTTCCAATTATGATTTTATTTATTTGAGCCTTGTCTCTTTTTTTTTCTTAGTCTAACTAAAGGTTTGTTGATATTGTTTACCTTTTAAAAAACCAACTCTTAGTTTTATTGATCTTTTCTATTGTTTTTCTAGTCACTATTTCATTTATTTATGTAACATTAGGTTGTTTATTGAGATCTTTCTTTTTTTTTACTGTAGGCGTTTATTGCTATAAACTCTTAATACTGCTTTTACTGCATCCTGTAAGTTTTGGTATGTTGTATTTTAATTTTTGTTTGTCACAAGATATTTTCTATTTCCTTTTTGTTTCTTCTTTGACCCAATAGTTGTTCAAGAGTGTCTTGTTTAGCCTCCATGTATTTGTGAATTTTTCTGTTTTCCTTTTGTTAATTATTTCTAATTTTATCCCATTGTTGTTAGAAAAGATAGTCAGGATAACTTCAATCTTAATAAATTTGTTAAGACTTATATTGTGACTTAGCATGTAATCTATCCTGGAGAATGTTCGTTGTGTGCTTGAGAATGTGTGTTCTGCTGCTGTTGGGTGGAATATTTTGTGTGTGTGTGTGTGTGTGTGTGTGTGTGTTAGGTCCATTTGACCTATAGAGTTGTTAAAGTCTGCTGTTGTGTTATTAATTTTTTGTCTGGATAATCTATTCATTATTGAAAGTGGGATATTGAAGTCTCCGATTGTAATTGTGTTGCTATTTCTCCCTTTAGATCTATCAATGTTTGCATTATATATTTAGGTGCTCTGTTGTTGGGTGCATACACATTTTTAATTGTTCTATCTTCCTGGTGAATTAACTCTTTTATCATTATGCAATGAATGTTTTATGTCTCATTCTGGCAGTTTTTTACTATTTTGTCTGATGTAAGTATAGCCATCCCTGCTCTCTTTTGGTTACCATTTGCACGGAACATCTTTTTTCCATCTCTCCACTTTCAACCTATGTGTGTCCTAAACCCAAAGTGCGTCTCTTGTAAGCAGCATATAGGTGGATCTTGTTGTTTCATCCAGTCAGTCAGTGTCTTTTGATTGGGGAATTTAATCTATTTCCATGTAGAGTAATTATTGATAGGTAAGGACTTACCTCTCAACTGGACTCCAGAGCTTGTAACCGTCTTATTTTAAATGATAACAGCTTGAATTCGATCACACACAAAAACCCTATACTTTTATTTCCCTCACACACGCATTATGTTATTGATTGACAATTTATTTCTTCTATACGGTGTATCCATTAACTAATTTTTGTGGTAGTAGTTATTATTAATACTTTTCTCTTTTTGGATTTTATACGAGAGTTAAAACAGTGAGTTTTATACTTTTCATATACATTTGTGTGGCTGTGTACATTAGCATCCTTTTGTTTCAACTTGAAGAATTCCCTTTAGCACTTTTTGTAAGGCAGTTATAGTGACAAACTTGCTCAGTTTTTCCTTGTCTGGGAAAAGTTTCTCCTTGATTTTTTAAAAAAGATTTTAATTAAAATATAGCTAACATACAATATTATATTAGTTTCAGGTGTACATCAGTTATGTAATGTTTATATAGCTAAGAAAGTGATCGCCATGATAAGTCCGATAACCATCTGACACTGCACCACACTATCACAATATGATTGACTATATTCCCTATGCTGTACATTACATCCCCATGACTTACTGGTTTTATACCTGGAAATTTGGACCTCTTATTCCACTTCAGCTTTTCTGCCCCCTTTTAAAATTTCTTTCTTCCTTCCTTTCTTTCTTTCTTTGTGTTAGTTTCAGGTGTACAAAACAGTGCAAGAGTTATACTTTTTACCCCTCACAAAGTGACAACCCCCCTCCCCCAATCCACCAAACACTCATTCAACTCAACACCTAAATGACAATCCTTCATTTTCAAAGAACAGTTTTGCTGACAGTTATGTTTCATTTTTAAAGGGTAGTATTCTTTTCATCTTTTTTTTAAGATTTTTTTAATTGGGGAATTGGGGGATGGGAACGGCGCTGGGGAATTGGGGGAAGGGGAACAGACAAGTTGTTGTCCTTGTTCTTCAGTCTAGTTGTGGAGGACGTTGCTTCACTGGCCCATGTTGGTGTTATCATTGTGCTCTTCCCAGGCGAGGCAGATCAGTTGTCAGCTTCTGGACGGCTGCTCACACTGGCTGCTGGCTACACACGGTAGCCCATGGCAACCCTCTGCAGCAGGGGCTACAACCTACNTTTTTTTTTTTTTTTTTTAAGCTGAGCCGTCGTGCCACCGGTTGGCAGCTCAGCGGCTGCTCAGCTCGGGCAAGGAATCGAACTGCTGTTGCTTAGAACTCAAACTCTTGAGCGAGCTCTTAACCAACGAGCCACTCAGCCCACCTAGTTATTTCTTTATTTTTAAAAATACGTGTTTAATTTAGAACATTTGAAACATATATAAAACAAAAAGAAAAAAATTTTGTATCATAATTTAAACATGACTACTGTGATTTTCTGCAAAACAGAAATATTAAAACATTTGGTTTCATACTCTACAAAATTCTAACTACGTTTGCTCTTTTAATTACACATATTCAAATGGCACAGTATTTGTGTTTGTAACAAATAATCTGCTTTTACATTTTTTTCTTTGTCTTTTCACAGGCGTTTGCCTGGTGGCCCGACTTATTGGCAGAGCATGCAGAGAAATTTTGGGCTTTATTCACAGTGGATATGGATACTGCACTGGAGGCTCAACCACAAGACTCCTGGGATAGCTTCCCTCTTTTCCAACTGCTCAATAATTTCCTCAGAAATGACAGTAAGCACTTGCATTTTCTTCAGTATGTGAAACAGGGAGGGGTGGGAGAATGTTGTGTGTGCAAATGTGTATTTACAGAGCTCTCACACTCGCTCAGCAAGACTCAACATAGATAATGTTAACATTTTCTCATCCTCCCTGAGGAGGAGGAGGTCAGGCCAGGGTCTGCGCTGGACCAGCCACACTCCCGCATGGCTCCAAGGCCTCTGAAGTTCCTCTTATTCCCACCTACTGCCTTCATTGAGGATTGATAACAGAGGCCCCCTTCTCACTACTTTTTGAATCAAAAAATCTTCAAAGGTTAACATATCTAATGCACATGAAAATACTTACATCTCTGAAAGACACCTTAGAAATTTATCATTATTCTAGAAATCATGCTATGCTAAGGTTTCTACTAAAATGCATTATTATGATACTATTTTTCTGAGAGGGATTCTACGGATGATAGTGTAATATTGCTATATGGTAGTGCTTGCTATCTCAGCATTTAAAAAAATTAAAAGTTTGCAAAGGTCCTGTATTGAGTTATTTTTTCCAATGCAATAACTTGTACAATTAATTATTCTGGTCCATGGTCTTTTAGCAGGCAGTGCAAACCTAGTTTTTCATCAGGTTTTATGGGATATTTTTTAACATTCAGAATCCTGGGTCTTTCTTTTTATGATTCTTTTGAAAGTTTCCCTTAAACCCGAGTTTGGTAAAAGTCTTCAATTTCTACTTCCGATTTAATGACAATATCTGTTCTCAGAAGGTGGTAGACCCACATTCAGTTATCTATATGAGTATGTGAATCATTCATTCTGTAAATTATACTCGGCCAGTTTTTAAGTTCCAATTTGCTTCCCTCCTGCTGGCTAGCAGACTTTGAATGACCTTCTTTATTTCCCAGTCTCTTACCATCATTCATTTTCTGCTAAGAAATGACCAGTCAGGTTTAATATTACCCTAAGTCAAATGTATAACAATAAACCTGCACCAAAAGTAAGTAAATGTGTCATGTGTTAAGTCCCTAAATGAGAATGTTAGTATAGGATTATTTCTAACACTTTTTCTCCATCAGCATGAAAACTCAAGAGCTGACCATATTTAGATGTATTTTGGAGTTCAAAGATAAAATATTTATTAAAGTTGACAGTCAAACAGTTAGTAAAGATGATGAATCATTTAACTTATTCAACATATAGAATCTATTTATAGAGAAAACAAAACATGTTGTAGCTTTCTTAGAAATATGAGTAGTTTTAGGGAACCGGTACTACAACTCCAATGAATTAACATCTTTTAACATTTATTTTTAAGAAGAGCTCTTGCAAGTGTAAATTTATGAGAGTTATATCAAAAAGAATATTAAAATGAGAATAACAGAAATTTGATTTTCAGTCAGACTTGCAAATATTTAATTCAAAAGTTTCATATTCCTCTTCTATTTCAATGTATAAAGTATTATTTTGTTGTTATTGTGGTATACATTACTCAATCAAAACACAGAGGATTTATTACTGATCTCTTTTGAGTATTATCAGTTTTGGCGGTAAGCGTATATCTTGGCTTTGATTTTGTGGTGATGAACAGACTTTAGAAAACATCCATTACTTCATAGAAAAAGAGCTCCTTCGTGTAGTGAGATAAATAGAAAAGTTCCCCAGTGCCATAATTCTCTCTTGGTATTGGGAATAAGGTGTGGTCTGGGGAATTGAGATAGAATGCAGTGACTTTCTTCCCAAACTCACAATTTACCATCCAAAGCCAAAAACCACGGAGTAACATCTCAGAGGTTGGGAAAACATAATTTGTTTTTGCTCTTAGTATCACCTTTGATAATAATGAAGAATATTGTTAATAATGATGTGTTTGTTTATTAAACTCCTGAAATATTTAGGTGGCAATTTAGTGAATTCAGTCCAAATGTTAAATGTCAACTGATAGTCCTTTGGAAAGCCTGTGGGAAAATATAAAACTTCTATCCTTCTAACCCCAATGAAAGAAGATCCTTACATCACTGCCGTGGCATGACAGCTTTTACCACAGTGACACAATTAGAGTTACAGTCCAAATTCTAATTAATTATAACTTTAACCAGGGACAACAAGAACAGATTGCTCTGAAATGTCCAGTGTTGGAATCAGAGATAATTTGCTGAATAACTGTGCTCACTGTTACCTCACACATGATATACCACTAATTATACATAGATTTTAAATGGCTGTGATTTTTTAATTAATAATATCACATACTTATGTTTGCTTTTCCAAAATAGAAATTACTAATTTCTAACCCATTAATAGAGGTACTAGTTTAGATTTGTACTTTTTTTGTCCCTTGAAAACTTTATAGCTGAGTTGTTTTTGTTTTCTAATGACGAATGTAGATGGTCCCACTGGTGGTTCCTCATCTTTCTTTCATTAAAATCTTTATGCTTTGATGTTTCAAAATAGGTCTTTATATTTTAGAGAGTGGAAGGGATATTAGACAAACCCCTGTATTTTCCAGCTGAGGAAACTAAATCCCTAAGAGGCAATATGCCTGGGCAGGGGCTTGCTGATGGGGAATTGAGGACAGAGGTGAATTGGAGCCTGATCACATGGTCTTCAGTTAACAAAAGCAGATTCTAGGGGCATTTATAAAATAATCTTTTGAAGAAAGATAGTAGATTCCTTCAACTTTTATTTTTACCTCAGAAAATGTTTGTGAGGGCCTTGAGTTGTGGGGCAGAGTAAGAGAGTTGATTAAAGGGTACCAAAATGCCTAGATAAAGGTATATATTGTCTTCCCATGTACGTTACAAAATGTCCATGATGAGAATTCCAGGGACTGAACTAATTAGTGGGGAAAGGGATTCAAGGAAGCAAATTCAGTTTCTGTTTTAAGTGGGGGAAAATCCTGTCCGGGGCTTGTATATTTCCTTACAGTCGGGCATGATTAGGGGAAGTCTTAGCCTAAGAACCCTCGGAGATAAAATGTGGTTTTCCTCAAGGGAAGAGTAGCAGCTGCACCACCATTTTAGCAACTGATCTCCCGCCCCTCACAGACTCACCCACTGATTCCCAGAGCAGGACTGAGGATGAAAACAAACTCAGACTCCATTGCTGTCCAAAGACTGTGCTCCCACTCGCCTCTCCCCGCTGCCACCGTCCACCCTGAAACACTCTCCCCAACTAAAGAGATAATTAGATGGGCAATCACTTTAGATGGTATCTAAGGGAACGATTTTGAAAAGGAGATGTATTAAAATTGAAGGATAATAAATGTTTTCGTAATGAAGCCATTAACATCGCATTTAAATGGTGCGGCACAACTACAAAGCTAGTACAAATAGATTCCACCCTTGTGTGCTATTTCCCACAATTGTCCTATCCATATAGCTATAGCAAGTGACCGCTTCTGACAAATGAAAGCCATCTGCAAATGGCACAAATCATTTCTTTCAGCACGGCTGAAAGGAAAACCCTTGGAGCTAGTCACCTTTTAATCTGTGGATATGCTAGCAAGTGGCAAATGACCATTCTTTTGGGAACTGATTCCCAAGTGAAAAATACCATGATGCTTCTTCTTTAATTAACAGCCTTTTCACATTGCTAGCACATTAAAGCCATCCCGAAGAACACCCTGCTTATATAATCAATGTCACAGCGTCTCTGCCTAAATGAATAATAAATGTTCGAGCTCTGCACTAAGTGAAAACCTATTCTCCAAGACTTTCACCTTCGTAAAGATGGGCTCATAAAAATCGAAAAAGGAAAAATTGGAATGTGGTCTCATGAGGATAAAAAGGCTAGTGTTAATAATTAACAAGGAGAGTGAAGCGGAGTCAAATTAGCCATAATAGAGCCCAGAGTGACTGGCAAAGTCACCTCTCATTATCAAAAACTCATTAAGAAATGAAGAGGTGGAAATCCCGCTGGGTTATTCTCACACTTGGTCTGTATCAGAGATGATTTTTCAGATTTCCTTCAAATGAAGAACTGTTAGGTCACCATATTGTGTATTAGGTTAATCTTCAAGCTTTGAAATACGGAGGGCTGACACCTGCGTCTTACTCTACCTCGAGTGCTTAAATGAGCTGTGATCTGAAATTCGTGAATTGGTGTTTATAGATATATCTGTACATACATATACTAGGAACAATGGAGACAGGATATAACTTCTGGATTGTGGAAGGGCTGTGTGCCAGCTTCCTTTCACAGACAGACACTTTTATAAATGATGACATGACCATGAAATGTGAAAATGTATTTAACACCAATCCCCAGAGTTGATTGAATTCAAAATTTTATGTCAGAATTTGTTTTACTGGCCAATACAGTACAAGAAATAGAAAACAAGGAATCACTAGCTTGTTTTTTTTTTTTCAATTGAATTCTTCAGGACTGCTCCAGTTTCTTTACTGCATGTTTAATCTGCTTTATGTATGTTCTTAGAACATAGTGCCTTAAAGAAAATAATCTGCTCTAAAGGCCTTTGTGCCCTTCAGTGTAGATTTGTAGGGATCTGGAAAGTGTCAGGAATCCACACTTGGATTTGTTGAATTTAGACCTGTTCCCCAAAAAGTAATGAACGTGACCACACCAGTGCTCTCATTCCTTGTTACTTTCAGTGGATATATATATTGTTTAAAAAGTGCCCCAAGGGGGAAGGAAAAGTTTTGTGTGGCATTAGGAAATTATTATGCTAGTGAAAGTATAAATTAAATATTACCGAACTATATAAAATTACTTATCAAATTTTTAATTAAAAGTAGAATAAAATCCAATGAGTTTCCTATTCTACTTAAACTTCAATGGGATGCTCTCGGAATTGCCTTCAGGGGGTGGATTTTTATTGATATTTATTTAATAAACAGACATTTATTGAGTGCCTACTTAATGTTCCAGATACTTGGCTGAATGCTGTTCCTAGATCTCAGGGTGTGTGTGTGTGTGTGTGTGTGTGTGTGTGTGTGTGTGTGTGTGTGAGTGTTTGTGTGTGTTTCCTTGTGTGTAATGCTGTTGTAGGCTGCAATCATCCTAACTTTTCTCCTAAAGCCCATATTTGTATTTCCTATGATAGGAGTCCTCATTATATGCATTTGTCAACATGGAGAGTGACCCACTGTGCTTGCATTGTTCACAATCGATACAGTTCATAGTACCTTGAATAATTGTTATTTTATAGCAGAATCTATTATTTTAATGTGGCTGGTGTTGTTTGTTTGGTCAAGAATTACTTGTTACCTTCCAAAAGCCTAATTAGAAATTCAGAAGGAAAAATCATTCTTCCTAATAATCCACCAGTGCTGACTAATTGGAAGAGGGCAGCACAATGTAAAATGGTTTATATCGGCTTGGGAGTCAACAACATATTTTTACAAAAAACAGTTCATGAATTATTTTATCTGCTTATTGTTCATGTACCCAGTGGTTATTGTCACAGTAATTCTTACTAATTGGATCTTAGTTTCAGTTCACTGTTGATATCTTACTTAAAAACCCGTGACAAGTACTTATAAATGTAAAAGTACTCTTTCAGGTATGTAAATAAGCAACACTGATTTATTCATTATTGGGACGTTCAAAAGAATTGGGCACATCCGCATCCCTAGTTTACCTTTTCTTTAAGCCTCGTGTTTTCTTTTTGACATTTCTAATTGTACTGTCAGGCTTGATATCACTGATGCACCATTATTTTCTGACAAGGCGATGTTTGGAAACATGGAATCTTTTGGGGAAAAAAAGGTAGTTTTTATCAACAAAGTAGATGCTGCTCCTCCACTTCTGTTCTTGCAACCATTATTTGAGACTCCTGAGGCATCCTTTCTACTACCAGGTACCATATTTCCCCATGTATAAGGTGCACCCTTTTCCAAAAAATTTGCGATCTAAAAACTGAGTGCATCTTATACAGTGGTTGTAGGGTTTCTTTAACTTGCATTTCCCGCTTTTTTCACGCTTGTTTTTGTGCTCCTGCAACCACTGTATAAGACGCACCCACTTTTTAGACCCCAAATTTTTTGGGAAAGGGTGCGTCATATACATGGGGAAATACGGTGTATATATACCTCAGGTATAATGTCAGAAGCATTCCTGGAGGAGGCCACATTGAAGATGTGCCTCTTCCAATGAGCTGTTGCAGTGGGGGCCTTGGAAAGGCTTGATTTGGACAGGTGGCAGCCCCAAATCCTAACCTATCCTGATTAAACCATATGAAGAAGATGGAAGCGCTCATCCTGATGCCTTGGGGCGACATATTAAGAGGTCTTTTGACAGTGTCTGATAGGAGTGGATGCAAACTGGCATATGGGCAACTGAGAAAAGGAGCATACATTTACATACACAAGTATATTGTGGTAAAGATTTGTAGTCTTGCCTTTGAAACCAAATTTTCTCCTTTCTTTTGTGTATTTTCAGTTCTTCTCATTTCTTATCTTCCTCTCTCTCCTTCTCATTCTCTCCATCTCTCCCTCCCTTCCTCCCCCGCTTTCCTGAATCTAATTACCAAAGAGATAACACTGCCAATTGCCAGTTTTCTAAAACTTTGGAATATGGGTTTATAGTTTGATTTTTTTTCTAATAAAAAGAAACACTATGCTAAAGCATGAGCAGACTTTTGGTCAGAAGTCAACATTTGTAACAGGTCTTAAGAAAGCTCCATTTTCTCCTAATTCTGCAAGGTGCTATCAAGAGTCATGACTAAACAGAGAAAATCCTCCCTTTTTTACATTCATTAAAGTAAGAGATATAACATAGCCAGTATTCATATCCAGTAGAATCTCAGGCACTCTGATTTTGGACATATAGGTAAAAAATAAGGTTTCTCATAATAATATCAATATCATGTATTTTATATAAAATATGAAGAGATATATAGGTTTCCATAGGTTCTTATACAGTCACCTGAATAATCACCTAGAAATCTTAATATCGTATCCAAGTAGTCAGTCACTCAACAAGCATTTGAACACTTACTCTGAGCCAGGGACTATGCTGGATACTGAGAATACAGACCTGGTCCCTGCCTCAAGGACCTGGCACCCTCGTATGGAGACAGAGATAGGTCAGCACATGCAGAAGCACAGCATGGACCACAGTAGAAGCCTGTACCGGGTAGAGAGTAAACAGGGGACACTGTAACTAGGCTAGGGGACAGCAGAATGAATCATGTCAAAAAGGTTTGGAAGAGAAAGCGTCTACTTGAACTGAACCATGAAAATCGTTATGGTTGGACCACAGGAAATGGGGCTCAGGCAACAGAAATGAGCCAGAGGTTGTTTTATGACAGATCCTGGATGGCTTTTATACCATGCTAAGGCTTGTGGAGTTTGTTATGATGGCCCATTAAAGAATTAGCATCTTTAGGGCCGGCCGAGTGGCGCGATGGTTAAGAACTCGCTTGGGATGCCAGAGGGCCCCGGTTCGGATCCCACATATGAGGGCCAGTGACACTGCCCT
>NW_017731909.1:1035437-1037788 GCF_001890085.2 Hipposideros armiger | reverse complement strand
AAGAGCGCAATGATGGTGCCAACTTGGGCCAGTGAAGCAACGTCCTCCACAACTAGACTGAAGAACAAAAAAAGACAGCAACTTGTCTGTTCCCCTTCCCCCCAGTTCCCCAGCACTGTTCCCATCCCCCCAATTCCCCAATAAAAATCTTTAAAAAAAAAAAAAAGAATTAGCATCTTTAGAAGGGACTTTATTAGCTTTACATTTTAGCAAGCCCTTCTGCTTGAGATTTGAAGATGATGAATTGGCAGAGGGAAAATTAGGATCCTAAAGACCAGTTAGATTATTGCATTAGTCAAGGCAAGAGATGAGAATGCTGGAACTAATGCAACAGTGGTGGTGATGAATGGAGTTAGGGGAAGTGTTAGAAAGATAATAAGGATGTAAAATATACAGGTCTGGGTTACTAATTGGATGTAGGAAGTGAAGGAAAGGCCTGTGGTACAAATTCCAGATTGCTGGTATAGTGATCAAGTGGGCAGTCTCTATTTTCACTCCCACGATGAGAACACAGGCGAAGCAGACTTATTTAACAAGAGAATGAATTCTCTTTTCTATCAAATATGTAAGAAAAAGAGAGCTCTCTCTCAAAATACATTTGAGTCAACTGCTGCTTAGTCTTAGAATCATTGTAAGATTTAATAACAACACTGAGTGTGATTTTTCCATATGTGCTGCTTCATTTTAACCAAGTATGACTAATGGCTAACATATCTAATCTCTAAATGTATAATAAAGTAGCATTTGAACTGATGAGGTTGGTGCTTATTTGTAGATGTAATAATTTGTTACATACACATGTGTGTTCATCTTAGAGTAGGTAAAAATAATGGCAATGCGTAAAGTACCTATCAAGGTGTCCAGCCTAATGTTCTTTGCATTTTTTTATTAGTAGGCCATATAAGTTAAGGCTGAACTATGCAGTCTAGCTGTACAGCAATGTAAAATCGTCCTGCTTTCAATGTGTATTATAGGTACATTGAATATTTTCATAGCGGTAATTCATTTTTCAATTTATTGAATATAATAGTTTTGCTCAACCTCTTGACTTTTTCGTATTGTAAGAATTCTTCAGAATTCTAATTCTGAAAACACATCTCATTTAAGATACAATGTAATGTGTTGGTCATTTGCAAGATTTCTTTTTTGCCTAAAGCAATCTCCTGTACTACACTTCTAGGTCTTAAAAGATGCTGATATGATGGTAGATTGGACAGATATATGAATGAATGAACATACAGATAATAGTTGATGGAAACATAAATTGAGAGATAATGGTATTATGGTTCTGTGGAAGTTGAGAGGGGACTGTGGTATAAAATTCTTGTTCTGTAGAATGATTAAATGACTTGGGCAGGTATCCTAAATTCTCTGTGCTTCAGTTTCCTTATTAATAAGATTGAAAAAATTATAGTGCTTCTCTCATAGAGGTTTTGTGATGATTAAATGAGAGAATGCATATCAAGCACTTAGCACCATGCTTGACACTCTAAAAATGCTAGTGATGAGGAAGAAGAGGAAGAAGAGAAGCAGAGTTATTAAGAAGAGATCTAATAAATTCGGATTTATTTTTATATTTTTTAATTTACTTGCCACAATGATTTAGATGGTTTGAGTGAGAATATTTCATCCTTAATGTCCAGCATCCTTATTTAGATGACAGACATTTAGTAAAAGGGACTGAATTACATGATCTATAATACCTCCTAGCTCTGTGATTGAATCTCCAGGAATAAATAAAGCTTCTTTCAGTGTGCTAATGAAGACATCATTAAGATAACATGAGTCTCCTAAATAAGACATTTATCTTTAAATATGATTAGCATCCCACTTTAATAGGGAATCTTTTAGCATATAGATAAGGCAGAAAAGATTATTTAACTATGTAAAGTACTAACCCATGTCAACTAGAGATAGAAGAAACCAGCGCTGTATTTCCTTCTGTGTTTAGAATTACTTTCTACTCCACTTTCATATGTCTATGGTTCTCTGACAAATTTCAGAATCACTTAATTAAAGTGATATCCAGTGATAATTTTCATATTCATTCCACCATGGTAAGTGTCACATACTTTGCCCAAATTGGAAAACACTGTTTAGGCTTTTAGGGTATTTTTACCCTGAAGACAATGATTATGTGTGAAATTGGTATATTTAGATGAGTATTTTATAAGACAATACTATTAGAGTTCTAGAAATTAGATTTAGTAATTATAAGCATATACAGCTATTACAATCCATAAAAGTGAGTGGGATTACTGACTTTTCCCCATCTTACACTTCTGCACTCTAAGCCACCACTGTCATTGTCATCATTACCACCACCACCACCACCACCATCATCATCATCA
>NW_017731909.1:1018971-1034317 GCF_001890085.2 Hipposideros armiger | reverse complement strand
TATGTTTATTACATAAATTCAGTATAAAAATCAACAGAAATTCAAAACAATCTGTGAGATCAGTTGTGCCCGATGGACGGTTAAGATATGTTCACTTGAAAAATATGTCCCATCATCCAAACATTACAAATTCTTTATTGAGTATTACTTAGCATTTTCCTACAGATTCTCTATTTTTTCATGTGCAATGTAGGCACATCCGTTTGGGCTGCTATAACAGAATATCACAGCCTAGGTGGGTTATAAACAACAGAAATTTATTTCTCTGGAGGCTGGAAAGTCCAAGATCATGTTGTAGGTAGATTCTGTGTCTGGTGAGAGCCTGCTTCATAGACAGCCATCTCCTTGCTATGTCCTCACATGGTAAAAGTGTCAAGGGATCTTTCTAAGATCTCCTTTATGGGGATACTAATCCCATTCTTGAGGGTTCTGCCCTTATGACCTAATTACCCTTCAAAGGCCCCATCTCCTAATACCATCACATTGGGTGTTGGGATTTCTACATGAGAATTTGTGGGGAACGCAAACGTTGAGTCCACAGCACTGACATATGTTCTAATGAAAGCATGCCCTGTTTATAGAAAGTATCCATCCTTTGATGGAGGTAGGTACACCTCGCCTAGCAGCCCTGTCGCAATAACACAAATTCTAAAGTCTTTTACAACTGCTTTAGGTAGAATGTTCCACACATTAAAAACAAATGGACATCTGAAAAATGCATGTGATGTTCTGACTGATTTTAAAGGTAGTTTGGAAAGTCATTACTAAAAGAAAATCCACAAATAACTAAAAAGGTTATGAATTAGAATAGACGTTCACAAGGCCACAGTCACCCTCTTGGTGAATTTAACAAGTTTTTTTCCTAGTAATCAGGCTTAGCTCTTAGAATTGAATAAGTTTAGCTCTTCTGTGATACACAGCATAGCACAGGAATTGTAACTGTTTAATTGCTGTATTTACATGTATCAGGACCTTCAGTGATCCACCAGCTCCCTTGAATCTCTAGCAAGTCCTCGTATACCTCATACATTAAACCTCTTAGAAAGTAAAAACATACCACCGTCCAGGAACATTTTATAGAAATGCAATCTATTTGTGTTTTGAGAGCCATGTATAGAAGGCCAGTTATACTTCTTGATCTGTTTTTCATGATATGATATTCAGTAGGAGCAAGATCTATTATCATCTGCATTTGATCAGTTCTTCCTGTCAGACTCTTTCAGGAAAAATTTTTTCGCCCAGATTTTCCAAATGCCTAATATTATCCCTCTGACAAACACTGTTTCTGCTTGACTATTTCAGCACTTTTATGTAATGGAAAATTTCACAAACACTTGCAAGAAATCTTTGTGCCCTTGGTTGTCCGCTACGTCGATCTCATGGAGTCCTCCATCGCCCAGTCAATTCACAGAGGCTTTGAGCAAGAGACGTGGCAGCCTGTCAAGTAGGTACCTAGCCCAGTGCCCATAGAGCATCTGCCTCTTCTGTCCTGACCTGATGACTTGGCACATGGCCATCTGTAGGTATTGCTCATGGTGGTCCCTTCCCACGTTGTTTGTTTCTTTACAGGAATATCGCCAACAGTCTTCCCAATGTAGCTCTTCCAAAAGTTCCAAGTCTGCCTCTTAATCTTCCACAGATTCCTAGCATTTCTACTCCTTCGTGGATGGCTCCTTTATATGAGTCCACGTGTGTATTCCTCACTTATTTCCTGGTGGTGTGTTAGCTAATGCATGGCCTGGGCTGTGTTCTGCGCAGATGTCTTCAGATTGCATGGCATTTATCATCGTTGGTTGAGGAGTACTGTGTTTGGGGTTTATTTGTTTGAGTTATTTAAGCTCTTAACGCTAAGCTTAGCACATGGGTGATAAATGATATAGATTTTAAAAAAAAAAACCACTCACTGGTTTGATCTAGTTCATGTGTAATCTGTGGGGCAAGGGTCATTTTGTGACCCAGGTTGTAGACTCTGGCCTAAGTGATATAACCAGAGTTCTCCAAATTCCGACAATCAGCGTGGTGAACAGTGTGTCCGGGATGCTTAGCTGGCTCCAGCTTTGTTATGCCCACATGACTTCTCTTGTGCGTATAGAAAACCATTGTAAAAATAGTTTCAAGATATAATCTTTTTCTGTTTTTATCTTAGTCTGACTTTTAAAGAAAGGATTTTGCTGGTTGCAGAGAAGGGGTTGTCTTTTACTTCCTAGTTCCAGCAAGGTCTTTTTAGTCCTTTCATATATCAGTTGATACACCTAGATATTTTAAATAATCTTTATGTCATTGAAAACCATACTTATTAACTCCATGTTGCGATGAGCCTGCCTGCAGCAGATTCATTAAAAGGAAACAGACACGGGCTTCAAGTCAATCAGCCCCGAATTTAGATCCTAGTTTATTCATTGTTAAGTCTTTCTTAGACTCACTTTCCTCAGCTCTAATATGGTTATGACACCTAATTGAAAGACATTTTTGTGAGGATTAAAAAAAAAAATCTATGAAAAGTGCCTGGTGCACATCCTAGCTACTGCTCTATATTATTATTGTTACTACTATAATTATTATTATTATTACTATCATCAATCATCATTATTTTAAACTGTATCATTTTCAAAAGTATAACCTTCACAACAATCAAATGAACCCAATAATAGTCCAGACTTGGCCCAAAGAATAATCATTAGAAAGAGATAAATAGCTATCACTTATTGGGAGTTTTTTATGTTCCAGGTGCAAAGTCAAATTTTTTATTGCATTTAACAACCCTGTGAGGTAAATGTCATTAATCCCATTTTACAGTTAAGGAAATTTAGTCATAAAGCATAAGAAACAAAATGTGTCCAATATCTCAGAGTAAGCAGCAGAGGTAAGATTTGAACCCAGGTTTGCTTGACTCCAAAGCCCTCACCCTATTGTTAATGATTCTGCTTCCAGAGAATATAGTGACTTAAGAACTTGTTCAGCACCCTTTCCACCTAAGCTATTTCCACTGTCAAATCTATTCCCAACCTAGGCCGCATACAGTTGGGAAAAGACAGAAGAAAAGACCAAGGAAGAGAACAAGAACTTGCAAAATAGTTTGGCAATATTTCTGCAAGTTAAACATCATCACTGTACTCATAATAACTATTAGGATGTTAGGTCACATGTGACTTATAGGCAAATGCTTTGGGTCTTTATAGCATGTAGAATGGTGTCTGTGTGTGCTCAGGAATTATCTAGGAAACATAAGGAGCCTTTCTAAGTTTATGAGGTTTTTTCCTACTTCTTTATACTGTTTAATAGTTTAACTCCTATTCATCCTTATTTCTCATCTATTTAACAATCTTGATTTTATCAAGAACACTATTGTGGGCATTACCTTGGGACATTTAGGGTTTTTTGTTTGTTTGGTTGGTTTTTTTTGTCATCACTATTTTATTAGCTTTGAAATATGTGTCAACCTGGAATCTCTTTCTTGGGAGTCCCTTTTTAAAGTGACCTACATCTCAGGACAGGAACCATGACAGATTTTGGCTTTGTAAATTAAGGGCTTGTACTTTCATCATTCTGAGCAAATCAAAAATATGTTTTCCAAGTTAGTCACCATTATCTTTACCTGCCAAGATGATCAACATTAGACTCTTTGTCAGAATTACTCATAATGTTATGAGGTCATTGCAAAAAAGTTTTGAACTTTTGCTAGAAAGCATTAAATAGCAAAAAACATTTGTTTCACGTATATAAGAAATTAAAAGTACGAGTACTGATTAAGTAAAGGTTAGTAATTCAAAGTAACCATGGGTTTGAAGATATACCCCATCTGCTAATGTATAAATCACCTTAGGTGCTTCCCAGTATCTCTCCCTGTATATAAAATCTTCATTCGCAGTTTTTTAGCTCTAAAAGTGAATACTGGTAAGATAAGTTTCCTGCTGGCATTTTTAGGAAACTAACTGAGTCCATTATTCATGTTTGAATTATTTAATCAATTAATAATACTTTTAGGAATAAGTCACTGATTATAATAAGTCACTAATTTGAAAATGAAAGTTTCGGAAAAAAAATTGCAGGTTATATATATTGACTTCAGAAAAAACTGGTTTACATTTTTTCATCTATCTATTTAATTATAACAAACATTTGTTAATTACATTTCCAATTAAACAGTTGTTGTTCAGAATCTTACCATAGCATTAAAGAAGAGAAGAAACATATGTTCATATTCTCTATAAAGATTTAATTGTTACACATTATGAGAAAGTCAATTTTTAATAGAATTCTGTCTTTACTACTTGGGGTTTTGTTTTGATTATGGCTTTTGCTGTTGCTATTTTGTTAACGCTGTTAAAGAATGCATACATGTTTCAAATAGCTACTTATATTTCTTGTAAGTAAAAAAATGTTAAGTAGATTTTCTTCTTTGCCAGTTATTTTCAGTTACTCTTAAAACATAGGTCCTGTAATCTACCATATTGTACACTATGGATATAAAGGGACATTTTGCCTGTTCATTTTTTTCTCTTGTATTTGTTTGTTTTTTTATATATATGACATGAAGGAGAAGTAAGTAGAGGGGTTTTTCAAAGATTTTTCACACCAAGGTCAGCACGGTGTTATCTGGTTCTTTTGTTTAATGGTACTTTGGGGGGACTAAATATTAAGGTGAGGAGATATTGAGTGAATGAGGTGCCGTGGGTAGGGTTCAGCGCTTTGCTGTGGATGGTTCCTTGAGAATTTAACTCTGAGGACATCTTGGCTAGACAAGGAGATCATGTGGAAATACTGGCAGACTAGGAGGAGGAAAGCAAAGTAGGTTGGTGATAGAGCTAAGATGCTGAGGCAGGGGGTGGGGACAGACACGAGCTTTTAATTAGCCAGAGTGAGAAGTGATGTTTTTATGCTAGCCAAATAAGATATAGTTATCTAAATAATGTGACTATTTAAAATAATTTTATTTTTTATAAAAAGTTTTCTCCCATGCCCTTGTGATGAATTTATTTAATTTTCTTTTGCAAACTAAAAATATAAATTTTAGATTAATATATCTTAAACAGATATTGGAAAGCTGAGGAGAAATGAATCCCACAGCAACTTTTTTTTCTTTCGTTCTCTTTTACAATTAAGTTTCAATATGTTTTAATGTAGGAATATTTTACTTTCAAAAACATCTGTTTCCCTATTAAGCTATCTACTTGCATAATGGAAAGTAATAGTATTATCCTTACCCTAAATACTATATGTACCCTGGTGTAAATGACCTTCATACATAGTGTGAAACTACAGAGTAACTTGACCACAGTAGTGAATGTACAATAGATCTGGGCTCCATAGTTAGACAGAAGTGAGAATCTAAAATATACATGATTTTGCTGCAACTTCAGAGCATCCTAAATAGCGTTTCTGGGTTAGACCATACCTTGTACTGCTAAATTTAATTATGAGCTAGAAAATCCAAAAAGCATTTCAAAACAGAATTCAGATTTGCTTCCCTACCCAACCTGTTATTTCATTTCCAATACCTGTTTCGCCTTTACCTGTAATTGAGAAAGCCAAGTGTCCTGTATGTACATACCAGTAGATAGACAGAAGCCATCCGTCGTGATGACAGAGGCCCATATCCTTGAGTAGAAGAGTAAAGCTAGTAGTCGCTGTTATATGGATCTTCTTGCATAAAACATACTTTTCTGAATTTCTAGAAAGAAATATTGGGTTGTCGGAAAAGTCATGACGCATGTTTGCAACAGATGGCACTAGTTGATTTTTGGAAGTACTAGAGTCATTCGCATCTATGTTATTGCTATGTCATTTGACAGCTGACAGTTCCAGCTTCATTCTAAAAAAATTGAGCGATTTGGTTGAGCTTTGGAGATTGTTGCAAGTTGACGATGGAAAACCAAACTGCATTTTTGCCACATTTTACTGTTTTACTTCCATAAAGGGAAGAGCGTGTGTCAAGCTTGTGAAAAGTTGCATAAAGTTTACAGTGACAATGCTCTACAAGAACGTCAGTGCCAATAATGGTTCACGAAATTCCGTGTTGGTGATTTTGATCTCAACGACGCTCCTTGGTCAGGGAGGCCCACCGAGGTTGATGACGACAAAATAAAGGCATTGATCAAGTCAAACCCACGTTACACAACATTAGAGATTGCAGTAACATTAAACATCCATCATTTAAGCATTCACAACCACCTGAAGAAGGTGGGATATGTAAGTAAGCTCGATATTTGGGTTCCGCATGCACTCAAAGAAGTTCATTTGACAGCACGTATAAACATCTGCAATATGCTCATTAAACGTGAGGAAAACAATCCTTTTTTGAAGCGACTGATAACTGGTGATGAGAAGTGGAATGTTTACAACAATGTGGTGCACAGTCTTGGTCCCGACATGATGATTTGCCTCAAACGACATTGAAAGCAGACATTCATCAGAAGAAGGTTATGCTCTCAGCGTGGTGGGATTTTAAAGGTGTCATATTTTTCAAGCTTCTACCAAGGAACCAAACAATCAATTCGAATGTGTACTGTCGGCAATAAGACAGTTTGAATGAATCTATCATCCAGAAACGTCCAGAGCTTGTTAATTGTAAAGGAGTTGTGTTCTATCATGAAAACGTGAGACCACACACAAGTTTGATCAGCCGTCAAAAATTATTGGAGCTTGGATGGGATGTGTTGCCACACCCACCATACTCGCCTGACCTTGTGCCGTCAGACTTCCACTTGTTTCGCTCTCTTCAAAACTCCTTGCATGGTATAACGTTCAATTCAGATGAGGCTGTAAATCAGCACCTTGTTCACTTTTTCACAAATAAAGACAGGTCCTTCCATGAATGAGGAATAATGAAACTCACTGAAAGATGGCAAAAGGTTATCAAACAAAACGGGCAATATATCATTAAACATAGACAAAATATGTCATGACTTTTCCGACAACCCAATATTTACGTATTTTATCCAAGAGATTAGTAAAGAACATTTAAAGTGTTTGTTCTTATGTACACAATTTGATTTCTTTCCTTACTGAAGTATCCTTATCCATTTTGCCCCTTTTTATGAAACCTTCCTATTATATTTATTTCTATTCTGTTCTCCTTCCTTGCCTTTTTCATTAGAAGTGAAAAGGAGGAATTAGAAGGTTGAACAGAGAAAACAGTGACCATTAGAGATTTCATGTGGTATTTTTTCGATGATGGCAATTGGTACAAAAAGGAGGAAACAATGTGTTAGCAATCCCCGGAGCTAACATTGGAGGCTCATGACGTTCTTCATTTTTTTTCTTTTTCTTCTAGCAATGGCTCTGCAACATCAGAAGACCTTTTTTGGAAACTTGATGCACTGCAAATGTTTGTCCTTGATCTGCACTGGCCAGAACAAGAATTTGCCCACCACTTAGAGCAAAGACTTAAACTAATGGCCAGTGATATGATAGAGGCCTGTGTCAAAAGGTAGATGCATGTTCTCAAGTTGCTACTTAATATTCCAGCACCCAAAATACCCAAAATACCGCTTTTCACCGAGTACCTGTTAAATAGTTGTCACAGGAAAGATTTCATATGTACCACTGTTCCAAAATGCAATGGTTATTGGGTTCTCTGACCTAAATCCTGGGGACCCATGTAATTAACAAAATGGGCCTGATAGTTTTTTTCAAGTCCCCTAAACATTGCCCTCAGCATAGCACCCACGCCATATTAATCATTTCTGTTGTGCTTATTGTTCTGTCTCTGGGAATACTGTCTTTTAAATTCCCAAGGCCATACCTCCTGAGGCGTACGGAAAAGGTCTGTTAAACCCTTGGTGCATCCTATCTGTGTGCTGGGAAACAGCGTGGCAATCTCAAATGATGATCAGTGCCCCCAACTGTGTTTTCTGGTATTCTCTGTCCCCACCAGATGAGTTCCAAGTATCCATTCCCATTCTTCCAAACTGAACCAGAAATAAGTTATGAGGCTTTGGATTCTGCCAAATGTGCTTTCTTTTCTTTTATACAGTTCTTACAGAATCAGAATTGCATCCTAAGCAGCCAAGCATTGTTTTTGTGTTGCCCATGTTCATGATAGGTACAACAATGGGGGGCAGCTGGGTGGGATAACTAACACTGGAGACAATGAATAATCCTGAATTCTTTAAAGCAAGAAAAATCCCGTCGTTAGAATACTGTTTAATGACCTTCCAAGGCCAAGTCATGAATTAGGTTATTTAATGTTTAAAAAAATGGTCATCATTTGTGATTCTCATATCTCAAATCAATGGATATTCTTTGGAGACTTAACAAGACCAATCTCAAATTAACTGTCTTGCAGTTGCTTTCAAACGCCTAAACTGCAACTTCAGGTATTTGGAAGAGATCCTAAGTGATGTCAAAGAATTACATATTCTGTGTTGTACATTAATTACGAGGGTTTAGAATCTTCCAGTCTTGTAGGGTTTTTTTATTTGGCAAATCCTCCCATAGAGGATTTCTCCTGCGTATTGCGGAGAAACGAGTGATTTTTTTCTCCTTTGTTATTAATTCAGGCATTTAAGTAAAACTATGGGGTTTTTCCATTTAGAAGACTGACACGCTAGATGTAGCAAATAGCTTCATTTGGGTAGAGATATTGTCTGACTGCAAAAGCTGTGATTAGTATAAAATATCACAGCTTGATCTTTCATGTGAGACACCTGAAAAGACGAGCACTCCACCCCCAGCTCCCAAGCAAGGTCTCAGCCCTTATTTGCATGTTTTAAATTAGCATCTTGTAGTGTGGATTTCACTTTTACAGAACAGGTGGGATGCATGTCAAAATTTCTTACTCTGAATTCATGTTTTAATGACCAGAACAAGAACTGCCTTTGAACTCAAACTACAAAAGGCGAGCAAAACCACTGACTTGCGCATCCCAGCTTCTGTGTGTACCATGTTTAATGTGTTAGTAGATGCCAAAAAGCAAAGCACCAAACTCTGTGCCCTGGATGGAGGCCAAGAGGTAAGTGGATTGAGTGTCATGTGTGGAAATGCAGCATGGGGTGCCCTACCAGGGGAGGATGCTGTTTCCAGAAGTCAGGCACCTAATTAGATTAAAAGACCAAGTTCCCCAATGCAAGTGTTTGGTCTTTTCTTTACTATAACCATGGAATGCCCTTTATCCTTTGTTTCAGTTAGTTTCTTCTTTTTTATATGAAGATTACCTAAAATTTTATAAATGGCCATTGAATTTCAGATACACCTTTTAACAGCTTAGGTGTTATGTATTTACATAAAGCTTACTTTTCATAAGCAAATGAAAAGGCTACCTGCTTTGTTTATACAAATCTAGAGTATCCAAAGGTTTCATCCCAAAAACAAGCCACAGAAAATAGCATATGATATATTTTATTCACACAAAAGTTTCTGTTTTGTAGACCAAGGCGAAACATACTTGAAAATTAGGCTTCATTCTTTTCCATAAATATCCCATTGTTTCCATTTTATTTATATTTTGTTTTGTTCTATATTCAGCAATAGATTTATTTTTGTTGAGAGTCGTGATTGGGTGAGAATGGATTGATTTTTCTTAGCTATCTGTTTAAGTTGACATTTTGTTGCCTTTTTTCCCCATTGTAATGACTTTTTCATGATTTCTCTACCCTTCCCTTATGTTCTCCTTCATCGTCTTTTTTTTTCCATGACATGATCCAGTTTGATAGTCAGTGGGTAAGTCTCATGTGTTTTGTTTTAACCACATTCTCATTTGAATTTTTATTTTCATAAGTGCACATTTTTTATTTTCATCTTTTCAAACTTAAATAATGTAATTAATTCCATTTTCAGGTTTTTGGTTTCTGTCAGTGAGTAAAACACTAGGAGCTTACTGTAGCACAGCAATAAGCCAAAGACACATTAAAACATATGGAAATGCTTACATCTTAATAAATATTGTCACAAGGAATGTTTCTTCCCTGTCAAGCTGCAGAATCTATAATACAAATTAGATTTTTAAGCATAAAATTATTTCAAACCCAATGAACTCAGCCTCCTTTAAACTACATAAAATCAGTAACAGAATGACTATTAACATTTTCAAGATACATATAGCTTTAGTATATACTTTCACTCCCACTAGAAGAATTTAGAGTTTGGGGCTTTACATGACATAGAGCATATGTCAGGGTGACCCCTAAGTTCGAAGGCTGGAAGGCCACTCTCCAGATCACTTCATACAAAAGAACGAACTTGTGGATTTCAGTGAGGTACATGCCCACCAGTGAAAGTCTTCCCTCCCACTCATGGTGTGGGATGTCACCATCATGAGAGTCAGGGCAGAAAGGCAGGCCTGTGTCAGGAGCATGTCCCCTCCCCCACCACTAGGTTTTCTTTAGGTACCACCCAGAACCTCAGAGGAACAATGGTTGGAAAACCTTTATGCACACAAGATTTACTAGAAAAAAAAATAGAGAGATGGGAGGTGGAGGGTGGAGGGGGAGAGAGAGACTAGATTACATATATGTATATGTATAAGTCAAATTTTTGTGTGTGCTGTATATTAAATACATTTTTCTTATGTTAAATCTTACAAGTCTTGCAGTTGAATCAATCTCAACGAGACTCTTTACTGGGCTAACAATTCTCATCGAAGCAGAAGGATTTAAGTAGATAACTGTGAAAAAAGATGAGAAGGCACACTATTTGTGATTTTCATACTTATTTAACCCAGATACAAACGTTAGCTATTTGACCATAATTTATGAATATATACACATATTTCATTTTGGGGGCAGTGCAGGGGGAAAAGATGTATTCCTAATACAATAGCATATAACCTTACAGATTAAGTAACTAATAATGTAAGCATTGTGGAATGTTCAGTAACTATCATTCTCTGATCACTTAACTTACAACGTGATTTATTATCTCTAATTATCTGAATCAGGAGGCAGCTGGTTTGGATATCGATGGCTTATCTCTACCTCCTCGTGTTTTTCAATACCCAGATGTAAGCCTTTGATTGTCTGCTTGAGAATATTGTCTTAAGTCCAGTTATAATAAGCCCAACCATTTCCCATTGGGTTTATAGTCATTTTGCCTCTTCCCACTAATAATGGATTTATCCATTCATTCTTATTCTAACACACACTGCAGTACCTGACACACAATAGACACTCAGTAAATATTTGTTGAATGAACAGACTGATTTGTTGTCACTGCTTTAAAAATCCACCCCTGTCGGAAACAACTCACTCTAGTCCTTAAAAAGAAAATGGGCACATACACAAATGACAAAACATTGGTGCATTGTCAAATGATTCTTTACGTTAATAGGTGAATGGCTTCGAGGAGTAATCTGCTACTGTTCATTATGTCTGCACCTGCACCTTCTCACCAGAGACAATTAGTCCCCCACAACTTTTACACAACTATAATAATATAGTTCAGAATGCGTTAGCAACCCCGGAAAGTAGTAAACAAGAATTTCAATGCAAAGGAAGGATTTTATACTTTGCTTTTAAATCTCCACCGAATACACCCACATAATGACACAGGCTTTCCCTCCCTGTATGTGCTTCAGATAAGTTTTGGAATTGTTGTAAATTAGTAAATACATCACATGCATAGGTGAGCCTGTGGACTCCATTCTACAATAAGCAACAAATACAGCTGTTGAAAAACCACACAATTTGGAAATGTGTAAAAATATGTAGTACTTACTACGTAGGGAAACCTAGCAGAGCTCTTTGTCTAACTTCTAAGGGGATTGCCTCTGCAAACTCTCTAGTAAATTGTTATACTGTCATTGTCTAGAGATAAAGCCTTTGTGACTCCTTACCCACAAGGCAGCCCCACCGTGATCCTAAATTATGATTCTGTTTCCTTATGTGGCACGTGATGACGCAAACATGCTCAGCCACAACCCAGAACAGTGTTTAATGGAGTCGTCAGTGAGCGAATGATCTGCTCATGTGACAGCTGGGCGTATGAGTCAGCAGTCTTAGGCCAGTCCCTCCGGGACAGATGTTGAGAGCGCAAAACCACCAGTGTTTAGAAATCCTAGTTACCCTACCCATCCCTGCAGAAAAGCATATTACTGCGTGGGCCTCAGGCCATCATCTGCCCTCAGCGCCTCTGCATTCCATAGCTCATCCACTGGGGATGAAAGCACATTAATGGGGTAACTGGGGGTGGGGTGCTACTTGTGCAGGATTTGTTCTCTATTACAGTAAAATACTTCCATTCCCAGAACTAACAACCTAATCCCTTTAAAATTCATCCCAAGAGAAGGACCAAAATCTTTTTAAGAGTGCTGGAATACACTGGCATTTGATTGGTCGTTATTTCTTGTGTGTTTCCATGTGGTCAGGCGAAATGATATTTACCTGCGTGTAGGAGGGTGGGGTTACAGGCCAGTGCCAGATCTCTGAATTCCCTGGCCTCTGAGAAGTAAGAGTCCTCAAGGGCTGTTTTCATTTAAATTCAGTATCTTCTGCTGGGGAAGCAAGGCACCGACAGTTTACCTTCCAGGGCAGATGTGGGGAGAATTAGTCTAGGAATGGCTTGTAGTCTCCCAAAACCCTGGAATGTAGAATCGTTGATCCAATCTGAAATATTCTAAGAATTTTACAGGTTTTTATTGTTACATACAAAAACTGCAGCATTTTCTCAAAAGTTTGCTCTGTTCATCTAAGTGATTATCAGTTTTAGCTTAGGTATCATAAATGTTGCTGCAGATAAACTCTGTTCTTTTTTGCCATCAGTTTTTGTATATTTGGGTTTGTCTGGGATCCCCTAATAACTTTTTCTAGCTAACTTTCTGTTGACCATATGCTGACGAGGTGGGTGGTTCTCTTTGCAGAATGTATATGTAAAATATGAATTTGGGGGCCATCTCCCCGTTTCCACCCACAGCGCTCCCACCTGTACCCACTGTGCAGCTATAGCAGATTCTAGAAGTTCCCAACAGTCTTCAGATTTGATATTAGTGTAAGTCAGAGCAATCAGATAAATGTACAGTAGCAAAATCTTATGCAAACCTAAAAACCTTATATTATTTGAATTTTTGCCTTAAGATGTATACTTTTCTTCCTTTTTAGCTTCCTCTGCCTCATCCCCTCTCCTCCTCTCCTCCTCTCCCCTCCTTTCCGCTAGATCAGTATCAAAATAGCAGTCTGTTGTTATAGGAGAATTTGATAACCACCAGGGTCCGTGGCTTTCCCTGCTTTTCAATAAAAAGCGACCTCTTCAGTGGCTCATCTTTTGATTTTAAGAATTGCCAAAATTGGTCCAAGCTAAAAGTTTAACAAGTGGAAGTTCTAGTATTCTATTTTCTGTAGCCTTCTGATGACATTTGATTACTTTTAAGTTAAAAAAAAAATGAAATTTATGGCCGATGGAGATAAACATTGAGGATGAGGCGTATTTAAGAATATGGAATGCTTTGGAGGTCTGGGTGCCTCCACCCCTGAATGTTCTCTAGCACTTTCTGCATAAGAAGGAAGTGAGAAGCTTGAAGCCCATTTGCTAGATCCCTTTCCTATTCTACCCCAAAAGGAGTCTCAGTCTGGTATTTCATTTCTCCCTGCTGCACAGACACAAATTTGGAGAGAAGGATGTGAGAAGAGAGGGGTGAGCCAGGCCAGAGCTCATTTGCATAAGCTCCATAACTGCCCAATCAGCTGAGCCCCTTCAGCTGGAGCTGGGGGCCTTGTTTTGTACTTGTGTCTGAGGGAGGGACTTCCCGGCCATCTCAACTACCAACCAGTTTTTTTAGGCACTTTCCCTTCCACCATTTTTTTCTTTATTTTCTGCCCTTTTGCTTGTCTTCAAATTGTTCCAAAAGCAAAAACTGTCAGCACTACTGCAATAGAAAGCCACCCTCTGTGTTTCTGTTCCGTCTGTCCTCTGGAGAGCCCTGATTTGGGATTCGGTAAGGCCTGAAGTGAGACAGACCCTTAGTATTTCACTTCACTGGGTGGAATACATGGCTAGGAAGTGCCACGTTCATACGTGTGTGTTCATTTTAGGCCACTTGTCAACACACACACACACACACACACACACACACACACACACAGAGGAAGAAAATCATTCACGTACTCCAAAATTATGCTTCCTTTCTTCGTTATTTATGCAGGCTGATGACCACTTGTAACTGTCAGCCTGTCGGAGAGGAATCATTCCTGCATATTCCAAAGCAGTTGATGTTTTGTTCTGTGTGGAAACTTTGAGACATGTTTTCAGAAGAAAAAAATAGCTTTCAAAAACTTACATCTTAGGAAACCATTCAACCAGCAGCTGTTAAGTTGCTCTAATGTTTATAGTGACCTGAGTACTTTTACTCTGCGCATTATGTTCGCTGTTCCAAGAAGCCTTGAACCATTAAGATAGGGTTAGTCTTTACAAGTCATATTTTCTGTGAAGTGGCTATTGGGGACAATCGGCTGTCAGATAAATGCTTCTAAAGGAAGAATTACTGTTTAAATGAATGTGCCTTCACACGCCGTAGAAACCGAAGCTCCTGCTAATTTAAGAATGGGGCTCTCTAGTATTCTCTAAAGAAAGCAAAAAAAGGAGTCTTTCAGGTTTATTTTAAATACATCTTTGTTTTTGCCTTTACTTAAAGGCGCTTTTTTCATGGGGAAGCAGTAATAAAACGATGGGGAGTGAGTGCCGTTTCATTATACCTTTTATGGCCTATTAATTTGTTACCATCTATTCACCTTTGTTGATGAAATTTTAATTTTGCCCTTGCTTGAGCATATTGTAAGAATTGTATAAACTGCTGCTCCCTGCACTGACAAAAAGATCCTTTTAGAGTGAACAATTGGGAGCTCATTTTATTTCTAGAGCACATTTAAAATAACTTATGAATGAGAGTTGTCAGACATGAAATGCTGTATTAATTAAATCTTTTTCTAGTCTTTTTGCTTCTCCAGCTAAACCAACCCTTTAGAAAAATACACGGCCACCTTAATTATAGAGGAGAAGACAAAAAGTATCCTTCACATTCCTCCGCCTGAATAAGAATAAGAACTCAATTCATCTATATAATAACCCCATTAGCTGCTTAACTCAACAGTGCACATGGGAAAATTTTCAAACCGCAATGTAAAAAGTGTTGATTGGGTGGATCGTTTTCAATGTTTTGTTCTTCTAATGTTCAAAATGATCATTTTAATAAATCTGATATATCATAACTAGTAGCTTTAAAGCATTTATGACTTATGACAAAAGTTTTGTGTCCACATCAACTAATACATCTTTATCTTTTACTATCTAGCAACAGTACCATTCAAAAATAGATGATTTGATTGACAGCACTGTAAAAGAAATCATTTCAATGCTAGTTTCAAAGGTAATGTATTATTTATTCACCTTTTTAAATCAAATTGAAAAATTATTTTCAAAC
>NW_017731909.1:1014849-1017751 GCF_001890085.2 Hipposideros armiger | reverse complement strand
GAATTGGCATCGCATAGAGAAAAGACGGGATACACACCAGAACAATCACAGAGCTTTCCTCTGGGTGGTGGGAGTAGAGTTGATTAGGGGGTTTTTTTCCCCTTTTTTTTTTTTTTTTGTATCTTCCAAATTCTCTGGTAGCAGACCTTGATGTGGAAAACAGTTACAAAGAAAGATAACGTTAGAATAGCACCACCTCATCATTTGTTCTCGGTTCCCTGGCTTCCACCCCCGCACATTCACATAACATGCCCTCCCCACCAAGCGGAAAGGGAAACGGTGAACCTGAAAACCACCCAGGAAGTGGGAAGACAGGTGAGCCACTGGAGAGTGAAGCTCCTGAAGGGAGAATAGTGAGATTCCCGCCCTCCCAGGAGCCAGCACAGCAGCCAGCAGTATACACAGCCCACTACAGTGCAATCAAGTCAACATGCACCTTCAGTGTCTGTGAGCCATCCAGGGAAGTCTTATCCAGGTGGAAACTCCCATCAGCCCAGCTCTCCTGTGGAAGCTGTCTTTTGGGAGAAGGGTGCGTAACGCGAGTCACTGAGTTGTGTACTAGCATGCGATTGATAAAGGGTTAAAGAGGCAGCAAGGAAAAAAGGCTGTAATCAGTTTGGGGGTGTTTTGTGGGGAGAAGAGGAATGCTGCAGAGGAGACAGGCCGGGCTATCCATCGTCTACATTCATTTGTAGCAGAGTAAGACATTTACATTTTTCTGTATCAAACACATCTGTTCAATTAAAAAATAGTATAGTTGAGGTAAGTAAGGAAATGGTGTTCTAGAGACCGGCGCTATCCAATGGAACTGTCTGTGGTGATAAACATGTTCATACTGCACCATCCCATATGGTAATTACTGCCACATGTGCATGGAGCGCTTGAAATGTGGCCGGTGCAACCGAGGAACTGCAATTTTAATTTTACTATGTTTTAGTTCAAATAACCTAACGTAACTAGCTATTGTTCTTGGAAATCAGGTCTAACTTGTAGTTTTCCTCTGTGGATCCTTTGTCCTGCGGTCAAACAGCACTTACGAATAACCTTTAATTCTTTGGTTGAAAAGTATAAAATAAATTAATTGGATATTTTGAACCAACCATCTTAAGCTTCCATAGGTGATGACAGTAAGTGGTGGTTTTTATTTTATTAGGCAAAGGTAAATACGAGCCTGTAATACAATTCTGAAATATTAGCATGCCAAAAAATTACCTGAGTTCTTGTTAAAATGCAGGTTGCCATGCCCTGCTCCCCAACAATTCAGGAGTGCTTGGGAAGAGGGGCAGGAATGTGTGTGGCTAAGCAGTCACCATGGTGATTTGGATGTAGGGGTTCCTGAGCCAGACTTTGAGAAACACAGCTCTGATGAATGTGCATCCAGGCTGTCATGGAAACTACCTTGAAACTTCAGTATATTTAAAAACAAAACAACCGCTACGATAGCATGTTCACATTTGTTTCCACCAAAGAAGAAATGGCTTGTTTAAAGGAGATGGTTATGCAGTACCTGCTGTGACTCAGCCTCTGGGCTTATTTATTTCATTCAAACCACATAAAACCTAGGAAATGGGCATCTCACCCTGTTTCTCAGATAGGAGCCTGATCCTCAGAGTAGTTTAGTGAACTGACCAGAGTCACACACCTAGTGAGTGACACAGTCAGGATTCCAGCCTCTGAGCTGCAGATTCTTAATCCAGGGCACTTCCTGCTTCCAGATCTCCAGGAAATCAGCAAAAAGCGGAGACTGGAAAAATTCAAATATGTAACTTCTTTTTTTTTAATTAGTTTCAGGTGTACAAAACAATGTAATAATTAAACATTTCACCCCTCCCAAAGTGACAACCCCCCCTCCCCCAATCCACTGCCCCACTTCCCCAAAATACATATCTATTCAATTCCATTGACTCCACTCGCACACTGTAGTCCACATCCAGTGACAAATATCAATGTGTGTGTGTGTGTGTGTGTGTGTGTGTATATATATATATAATATATATGTATGTATATTTTGTGCATTTCTCTGAGTAGTAAGAAAAAAAAGGAAGAATGGATCCTAGGTGAAAGGATATTAATGCACTTGATATGGTTCCAAACTACCTTCTAGAAAGAGTGCAACAATTTATCCTCCCATATCAAGGAAACGTGCGTGTCCCACCTCATCTTTTCTAAAACTAGGTGCTAGCTTAAAAACATACATGCTAATTTGTTAGAGAAAAATAGTGGGTATGAATTAAAATATCATAGCAATATATTCAACTTCCTAACTCCTTAATTATTGCAAAAAAGGATTTATGAAAGACTATACACTTTCCCAGTAAGAACATATAGATACAGATATATGGGGAGATATATATATACATATACACACACACACACAGAGGGTGCCAAAAAAATGTATACACATTTTAAGAAAGGAAAAACTGTGTTAAAATTGTAATAGTCAATATATGCTGGTAACAGGGCTGGCTGAGTGGTGTGTTGGTTAAGAGTTGGCTTGGGAGCGCCAGCTCTGAGCAGCAGGGACCTGGTTCGGATCCCACATGGGCCAGTGACACTGTGCCCTCTACAGCTAAGATGGTGAACAACAGGTCCACCTGGAGCTGGGCTGCCATAAGTTGCTGGTAACACCATAGGCTGCAGTGGGGCTGCAGTGGGCTGCCGTAAGCTACCATGAGTTCTGGCAGCCTGTGTGAGCTGCCAGGAGCCGCCGTGAGTGGCCGTCCAGAGGCAGGCAACTGATCTGCCTCACCCAGGAAGAGCGCAATGATAATACCAACATGGGCCAGTGAAGCTACGTCCTCCACAACTAGACTGAAGAAACAAGGACAGCAACTTGTCTGTTCCCCTTCCCCGATTCCCCAATGCTGTTCCCTCCCCCAATTCCCCAATAAAATCTTTAAAA
>NW_017731909.1:1006282-1014823 GCF_001890085.2 Hipposideros armiger | reverse complement strand
TCTTTAAAATACACACACACACACACACACACACACACACACACACACACACACACACACACACCGATAACAAAAGATGAATACAACCCATGTTTGACTTCTGCAATTACAAGAGGTGCTCAAAGTAGTTACCATCAGCCTAATTTTAACAGTTTTTTCCTTTCTTAAAATGTGTATACATTTTCTGGCACCCTCTGTGTATACACACATATATTCTTTCTGATAACCTAGAATATTCTTCCCTGAATGTCTCTTAAGAATAAGATGGACAGAGGACATATCTGACCTGACTGCTTACATGATATAATTAAAATACCTTTCCAACTCAACCTGGTGAGAGTAATTGGATTAAATTTACTTTTTGAATCAAGGCCATGTATCAATAGACAACTGTTCAAATCAGGTATGTGCTTAAAAGGAATATTATGGGGCCGGCCGAGTGGCTCTTGCGTGAGCTCTGAGCAACAGCGGTTCGATGCCCAGCCCGAGCTGAGTTGCTGCTAAGCTGCCAACAGTTGACGGGATGGCTCAGCTAAAAAAAAAAAAAGGAATATCACACTATTAGGAGCCATTGACAAAGAGGAAATGCAGAAGAAGACAGGTCACCCTATTTGTGGGGTAAGGGGAAAAGGAACAATGAGAGAAGTGTGGCAAATTCACCAACATCTCGGCTGGGGGTGCTATTTTGGAAGTCGTCTTAGATACTTTGCTGAACAAGGTGTGTCATGAATAAATCCATGCTGTCAGATCATCGTATCCATCCTTAATACAGATGTGGATAATCTGGAAAGACCTTTAGGACTCAGTTGGAACAGAAGTTCTAAGATTCACAGTCGGATTCACAGAGAAGAGAAGATGAGGAAGACGCAATTGCATTGTATCCTAACATTCAGGAAAGGAAACCTATTTCCTTCCAGCCCATGGTATTCTGGTTACATGTGGACTTTTAACAACATTGCTTAGTCCTGATCTTACCAAATATAATACATCTGCTAATAGATATCTCCGGCCCGACTAACGTTCCCCACCGCCCCCGTCCCCAAAGAAAACCACCTGGAGTTTTATGATCAGTCTTATTTATGATGGATATTTTTTCCTGTGCAAGATTTTATAACACAGATATCCCATGTTCATTTCATGAAATGTCATGACTAAAAAAAGCAAGAATTGTGTTTGAACCCACCAAGCTATAGCTGGAATCCTCCCTGTCTTTTATCAGACTTTGAGTTTCTGCTTTCCACACATGTACAAAAATGAATCTTACACCTGTTATAAAATGCTACAGAAAATTTAAGCCAACGTGCCTTGTGGCGTACTTTAGGTTTCATTCTACTATTATTTTCATCTTTAATTTCCTTGGATGCATTGTGAGGCAACGTTGGTAATTACCTAGACAGACGATAGGTGTTAAATATTGTTCAAACAAACCCAGTAAATGGTATCTACAATAAAGAGCAGGGAAACAAAGAGAATAGAGTGTTTCATTCCAACCCGACACCCTCAGGAGAACAGAGTGCACAAGGCAAACCCATAAGTATTTATATACTCCCTGAGCTGTACAGAGAAAGATCGCAGGAAGCAGTTAAAGACACAGCAACTAAACCCAGCACTTAACTGGATTTCTTTGGAATCTTGCTGTTTTGTGCAATTAAAAGCCAGATGGAAAATATATCATTATTAGTCAACCTTGATGTTAATAGAGTTCAGTTTTTAAGGCTTTTCTACCATGCAGACCTCAACAAAAACCTTACAAAGAAACCCTTCCTGTAGGAATGGCATAGCTCACCCGAGTGATCCCAGGGAGCAGCCACTGTTCACAGCCATGTAAGCACTTCGAGTCTCCTTTGTATCGCGCCTCCCCGGGGACTGTTTGGGGTTGGGAGGAGCCTAAGGAGAGGCTCTCTTACTATTGTTAAAATTGTCACAAAGAATGCTGTAACATGAATACAGCAGACTACCCGTCCACACATAGGATGTCCTCAGATATAACCCAGTGCTGCTTCCGACTCTGAAGAGAGGACAAGCCGGACAGATGCCACAGCAGGGAAACTCCTGCCCTAAGTTCACAGGCCAATGGGCTTCCCCCAGGGTCATTTTATCCACTCTGTGTCTGCTGTCCTGTGGCCTAGCTGCTGCGCCACCTTGTAAATGAAGCTTACCCAATATCCTCCAGTCGAAGTCATTTTTTCCCTTCTCTAGTTTTGGTTACACTGTTTGCCCATCTGTACTGGCCCATCACACTCTGCCTTGTGTCCTGACCAGTTGTATGCATGTCTGTCTCTCCCGCTAGTTTGCTTATTCCTCGAGGGAAGGGTCTAAGACTCATATTTGTTTGTATTTCCCAGATTAGGCACTCAATAATTACAACAAAATGACATTTATGAGCACGTTACTTATATCATCTCATTTCATGCTTACAATTCTTTAGCATGATGGTAACAAACATGGGGCTTTGGAGCCAGACCACCTGTGTTCAAAGCCTCCCTCCTCTCCCATCAGCCAAATGGCCTTGAAACACATGGGTTTCAATGTGGGTCTTCTGACTTAAAGACAGAAGAACTCTGTTCTACCTCCACAGATATCATTTAATTGAATTAGACCTATTCACTGGTCATCAAACTCATTATTACTCCCTATCACTAAACAATCCTAAGGCTGCCCCCAGTAACTCGTGACTTAACATATTTAGGGTTTTAGACTTCTATAATGGATAGTGATTTAGCTAATCATATCAGTGTTCATTCTTTTCATTTCTTCAGTATTTTGACATTTTCACAGTCCTTTCATGTAAGTCATCTGCATACCATCCTTGTAATGCGCAGGGCAGCTATCATTTTTTTTCCACTTTATTGGTAAATGCAGGGAAGCTAGAGAAGCGAAATGTCCCGACTATCATCTCATGGCCAAAAAGAGGCAGAGGTGCAACTTGAACTCACACCTTTGAAATCCATGCACAGTTTTCTTGCCTCTACCTCGCCTTGTCCCTCAGCATCACTCCCAAGTGCAAACATATATGAGGTTGGACAATTAAGTTCGCGAACTCATCCTAGAAAAGTGCTACAAACCTCATTGCTGAATATCACTATGGTCACCTTCGAAGTACTCCCCTTGGGAAGCTATGCACCAGTGCTAGTGCCTAGTCCACCCTTCAAAGCAATTTTGGAACTCTTTCTGGAATGGCCATCAGAGCTGTCATCATATCACCCTTGATGTCCTGAATATCATCTAAATGTCTTCCTTTCAGTATTTCCTTTATCTTCAAGTAAAGATAGAAGTCATTGGGGGCCAGATCAGGTGAGTAGGGAGGGTGTTCCAATACAGTTATTTGTTTACTGGCTAAAACTCCCTCACAGACAGTGCCATGTGAGCTGTTGCATTGTCGTGATGCAAGAGCCATGAATTGTTGGTGAAAAGTTCAGGTCGTCTAACTTTTTCATGCAGCCTTTTCAACACTTCCAAGTAGCAAACTTGGTTAACTGTTCAAATGGTGCAAATTCATGATGGATAATCCCTCTGATATCAAAAAAGTTTAGCAATATTGTTGCAACAAGTTCGTGAACTTATTGTCAGACCTCGTACTCACTTCCAGGCGCCAAGAACCAGGTGCTGTGCTGGAGCCTTTGGTGGTTCAGGTTGTCCGGTAACCATAGCAATTGTCGCTCTCCTCCTGGCACAGGAGATCACCCAGCACACGCCGGCTTTTCAGATTTGAGTTACAAGAGACGAGGCGTTTTCCACAGAGGGCCATTAACTTTGGAATTCCCTTCCCCTGGTCTGACATAGCCCTGGAGTATTGGTCCTCTGGGTCTTGGCAAACCACATCAAGTTGGGTTAGCCAGCTGTGATTGCTAAGAAATCCTAACGGGCAGGAGGAAAGCACTAAATTGACTTTTAGTTGTGAGCAATTGTAATTTTGTCGTTTTTGCTGTTTGTATCCCTTAAGATCACTAACCAGCCGTACATAATTCTCATTCTTTAAAAAATAAAACTTTAGTCAGCAGTTTGCATGGTTTTGTTTCTGTGTTCTTACATCAGGTCGCAAATGATGTGATGGAGAAACCTATAGGGAAGTCCCTGTTTCTTTTGCGTAAACTATTTTGCAGTAATTGACGAGCCGCAGAGCAGAGATGATCTCTTGTGCACTCAGTGAGTTCTCTGGTCATCAGAGACCAATAAGCCGTGTCCCTAGAACTATTACCACTTTGATGAAGAAGCTGCTATGTGAACAAAGACCAGCCTTCATTAATTTCCCTTTTCGGATTTAAAAAACCTTGTCAGTATTTTCCCTGTGGGAGTGTGTAATTTGTCAATAGTGCATGATTTTAGTCAAAAAAAGGAAGGATGTAGGGCAGTAGATCCTTATTGATATCTCGTATTTGTCTTCATGCCAGACCTTAATGTTTCCAGTCAATGAAATAAAATTCTCCACAATTTTAATTATTTTGCAGTATACATGTCTTCACTTTCAACTCATAGAAATATAAAATTTTAGAAATGTAAAACGCTTTTGAGATTAATTTTAATTCTGTATACACCGCCCCCCCAACACACACACACAATCACACTTTAACTCATGGAGAAGCCGATTTGTACGGTGGTTGGCCTCAGCCCCCATAGTAGTCAGTACAGAATCAGGATATAAATTCTCAGTCTAGTGATCTTTCTTTTGTACCTTGCAGTGTGTGTATCTGTTTTAGCTCCCTAACTTCTTTGTAAGCTTCTGAAAGCAGGGTGGTCCTTATACACCCCAATTAGAACTGTTTGATAAGTGCTTGTTAGCTAATGTCAGACTTCATTTCAGTGTTACAAGAGCCGCAAATGTTACACATTCCTTTCCTGATCGGCCCTTTTTTAGTCAACTTTTGTAGATAGAAAAAGTTAGGAACTGGCCAAGTGATATATGATAGAAGGTATTTAATTAAGCTTGATCATCATTTCTTCTAAACTTCTATATGTTTTTTATTGAGGTATAATTGGCATGTAAGATTATATTAGTTTTAGGTGTATAACACAATTATTTGATATTAGTTTACATGGCGAAATGATCACAAGTCTAGTTAACATCCATCCCCATACATAGTTACGATTTTTTTTTTATTGTGATAGGACTTCTAAACAGCTATATTGAAGCTGCAAAAATGTTTTAAAGGCATAGTCTCAGGAATTTAAAGTTATTTACTAATAACTAAAGTTATTTACATTTTCTCACATAGGAGTCTGGTCACTACCAGACTCCTATTAACACATCATTGTCCTGTCCTTAAAGAACGTGTATATTATTTTCAGCTAAGGGCAAGACCTTAGTGTTTATCTTCCAAATGAAAAAGGAAACATTGTAAGTCAGCCCCTCAGCTGCGGGAATTGTGGATTTCTGTGCCTTGGAAGAAGCTGGTCCAAGAAATCCTTTGCCCTGTTACTAGTTTGTATGCACAGTAATTTTCTAAACACTCACCATAAACTTTTTATAGTTTGTTGCAGTGTTGGAAGGGGTGTTGTCGAAGCTGTCAAGATATGATGAAGGCACGTTCTTCTCGTCCATTCTGTCATTCACTGTAAGCATTTGAATGAGCTCTCTTCTGCTGTCATTTGTTGTCCTAGTACTTATCTAACAATTAAGAAAATAATTCTCATAATTATCTCTTTTCTGCTTAAGGTGAAAGCAGCTGCAAAATATGTTGATGTGCCGGTAAGTATTTTTTATTTGCTTTTTAAAACTACATATAATTTTTTTTAAATAATAATTGTGGTTCACCATGGGTTTATTTCAAATCTTTAAACCACTGCCATTCCCTCAGGCAGCAGTTTATTTTTCTTAAGGGCTGACCCTCATAACAAGGCTTGGCAAGGTTATTTCAGTGTACTCTTTTCTGTTTAACTTTGGAAGTCTTATTACGGAGGTCAGTTCATCGTGAGAACATGTCGGCTCAGGTGCAAAAGGTATAGCACGGTAGGTTAGGGTAGGATGCTTCACACTATTTATAGAAAAATGCTCACTCTCCCATCCCTTTATATGAAAGATGTAACAGGTTTCTTATAGGAGTTAAAGTAACAATAAAGATGAACCGGTTCAATCAAAGAACTAATTTTCTAAATAACAAAGGTGTTAGACATCAATATTCACTTATTTTAACATTTGGTTCTTCACAGAATTCTTGGGAAATAATTTGTAACCTGTAAATTTGCTCAAAAATTAAGATACCGTGGAAGGAAATTATGAAACTTACTTAGCTATGACGAATAAATGCACATTATATATATATATATATATACATATATATGTATATATTCAACAAGTTAGTGCAGCATTTGTAAGTTGATAATCATAACAAAAATTAGTTTTTTCCTTAAATCCTATTAAGACATACAGGGCCTGAGGTGTTCTGTGTAATCATGTATCTTGGCATATGTATGAATTTTCAAAGAATTAGAGCACAGTGGAAAAAAACTTAAAATTAGAAGGCATATCAGTCATGTCATCTTTGATGGAGCAGCGTGACATCATCGTTGGCATAAATATTAGTGGTTTGAGTCCTGGCAAGCTTTGTACATCAGTTTTAGGTGGCTATTATTTTTTACATGCATAACCGCATTTTGTACTATGAACTAAATAGTCCCCAGGTTTATTGCTGCTATAGTTGTTAGACGTGGGCAGTTTAAATGAAAAGGCCCTGACTTTCCAGCCTTTGCATGGGGTTTCTTTGGAACAGGGCTTTTTGATTTTACAGATGATGCCCCAAAGAAGTCTTGGCATACTCCTGGTCTTGTACCGAGAGTCAGAAAACCATACTGGGCAAATCCGCAGAAATAATCCCATGTGTAGGGTTCTGCAAAGCGGCAGCTCAAAAGAGAGAGAAAGGGAGAGTGCAGGGGAAGAGCTTACAGTTGCCGTCGTAAAGAGAAAGAGACGAGTAATCATGGGAACACGGGAACTTAATCAGAATGCCTAACACATGTTTTATAGTATAGTTTTCATTTTATTTTGAATTACAAGTGGAACAGCACACCGTAATATTCCTGTTCTTTGGGCTTTTGAAGTTCTTAATTTGACCCACTACTAGATCTGTTTGACCCCATTGAATTTCAGGCTTAAAAGATACAGAAAATGGTTCATTCACTCTCATTCTCAATGTAGAAGCCTCCTGCCCTGATATACCTCACAAAGATTCATTCAGGCTTTTAAATTTTTTTTTTAATTGGGGAATTGGGATGGGAACAGCACTGGGGAATTGGGGGAAGGGGAACAGACAAGTTGCTGTCATTTTGTTCTTCAGTCTAGTTGTGGAGGACGNTGTAGCCTGTTTGTGGTGATGGCAGCCCTGGGGCTCTAGAACATTTTCATAGGCAGAGAAAGCTGACGCAGTGGTATCCAAGGCTCTCTGCTCCCAGGAGTCTCCCATGGTTTCCTATTTGATACTCCAGATATCTTTGACAAAACTACAGCCTTTCATTGTATGCATAGAGGTGAGGCATAAATGAGTGTTCCTTTGTGTGATTGGATGATTTGAAATCCCACTAAGGTGAAATAGAACACCGCGGTGACATTTAAGATCAGGGTCTGACAGGGAACCAGAGCACCCGAGCCTGGGCCCGAGAACACTGTGAGCGCTGGGCACTGAGGACAATGAGCAGAGACGATGGACGTGCTCCAAGGGGCACTTTTAGATGAACAGATACATCCTTTGCTCTCACAGGCTCTTTCTCGGAACCCAAATCAGGTTTCATAAAACAACTGGAGGAATGTACAATAAGCAAAGGAAAAACCACCCCCAGTTTAATTAACAAAGGACATATTGTTTAGAAAAGAAAAAACAGAGATGCCCAATGAGCGTTGAAGGATGTTAAGCTTTATTCATAATTTAAGGAGAGCCAAAGAACTACAATTAGTATATACTATTTTTCTCTAACAAATTAGCATGTACGTTTTTAAGCTAGCACCTAGTTTTAGAAAAGATGAGGTGTGACACGCACGTTTCCTTGATATGGGAGGATAAATTGTTGCACTCTTTCTAGAAGGTAGTTTGGAACCATATCAAGTGCATTAATATCCTTTCACCTAGGATCCAGTCTTCCTCTATTTTTCTTACTACTCAGAGAAGTGCACAAAATATACATATATATATACACATTGATATTTGTCACATTTTTTTAATGAAAAATTAGAATCAATTTTAATCTCTTAACATAACGGGAATGCTAAAGTATGGAACAGCTATATTAAGAAAGTGTGCTTTTGAAGACTATAATGATAAAGGAAACCTTTCATACTATAGTATTCAGTGAAAAAAAAAAAGCTGAATATTTAGAAATGTAAAGTATGATCTGAATTGGCATCGCATAGAGAAAAGACGGGATACACACCAGAACAATCACAGAGCTTTCCTCTGGGTGGTGGGAGTAGAGTTGATTAGGGGGTTTTCTTCCCCTTTTTTTTTTTTTTTTTTTTTTAATCTTCCAAATTCTCTGGTAGCAGACCTTGATGTGGAAAACAGTTACAAAGAAAGATAACGTTAGAATAGCACCACCTCATCATTTGTTCTCGGT
>NW_017731909.1:995760-1003787 GCF_001890085.2 Hipposideros armiger | reverse complement strand
TTGTTCAGCATCTTAGCTGTAGAGGGCAGTGTCACTGGCCCTCATATGTGGGATCCGAACCAGGGCCCTCTGGCGTCCCAAGCCAGCTCTTAACCATTACACCACTTGGCCGGCCCTAAAATTTTTTTGATGACTGCAGGCTCACCATAAGACAGCCTCCCCTTATATATAATGAGTTGAAATTTTATAGCTCTCTGAATTCTGCCTTGGTTCTGATCCCTCTTCTGCAGGATAGCCCTTCAAATATATCTATTTTTTAAGTGTATTGGGATGACAATTATTAGTAAAGTTACATAGGTTTCAAGTATACAATTCTGTAATACTTCTCTATATATCACACTGTGTGTTCACCACCCAGAGTCAGTTCTCCTTCCATCACCACATTTTGATCCCTTTTACCCTCATCTACCACCCTCTCCCCCCTTACCCTCAGGTAACCACTAAACTATTGTCTGTGTCTGAGTTTTGTTTCTTCATTTGTTTTTCTTGTTCTTTTGTTGTTTGCAGTTTTATATCCCACATATCAGTGAAGTCATATGGTTCTCAACTTTTTCTGTCTGACTTACTTCGCTTAGCATTATTTGATGACACTTATCATGCCTCTTCTTCCCAAAAGATATGGTGGCTATTCCATGGGATATCATGTCTGAGGAATCCTTATTTTCTATGTGAAACATCCTCAGCTTTTTCCCTGAACTCACAAATTAAATATTTATTTAACATGTACTAAGTACTAGGCCTGGGGTATGCATGATGAAAATAGACATTCCCTGCCCTGCCCACAAGCTGTTCAGGATCGCGGGGATGAGCCTGTCTGTTCAGCAGTGATTTAGAAGAAGGGAACTCAGGCCTGGCACAGAGAGAGCTGGTATTCGAGGTGAGGACCAGCTTGAAAATGTCCATATTAGCTTTCCAGACAGGAACACTAGGCCAAAACCAAATATTCAGTAGGGTTCAAGTATTACTTTAGAACTATCCCCCGAAAAAACAAATATACTGCCTACCTATAAGACAGGGAAGACACAGACGATAGCGGGTATGCTAAAAAGTTGTGTGAAAAATCATGAGAGGCAGTAATGTGGGGTAGCTGCTAAAAACAAACCAACCAACCCACGAGGTAGGATGGACCAGACCTGTGGAGACACAAAAGAGAAGCTGCCCACCCAGACTCAGGAGCCAGCCTGCCTGTGTTTCAATTCTTGCTCCATCACCACACTTAGTGTCAGTATGACCTTGAGTACCAGGTTGGTCTTTTTACAGCTTTATTGAGGTATAATTGATATATTAACAACTGCACATATTTAACATGCACAATTTGATGAGTTTGGATGTATTCATGTACCCATATGGACACCACTTTCCTTATCTATAAAATGAAGATATGACTATACTTCTTCTAGGCTTGTTGTTAAGCACTTTTCAGCATTCCTGGAATGAATTTTGTGCTCAATAAAAATTATTATACATTATTATTATTGATTATAATAAAATCAATTTTCCAGATTCTAAAAAAATTATTCCACTCTATACTGTATTGATCACATCTGCATTATTATGGGCAAATCCATCTTTCATCTTTCAAAAACAACATATACGAGGTCTGACAATTAAGTTTGCGAACTTGTTGCAATGATGTTGCTAACCTTTTTTGCTATCAGAGGGATTATTCATTATGAATTTGTACCAACTGGACAAACAGTTAACCAAGTTTACTATTTGGAAGTGCTGAAAAGGCTGCATGAAAATGACAAAAACGTGCTGAACTTTTCACCAACAACTCATGGCTCTTGCATCACAACAATGCACCAGCTCATAAGTCACTGTGAGGGAGTTTTTAGCCAGTAAACAAATCACTGTATTGGAACACCTTCCCTAGTCACCTGATCTGGCCCCAGTGGCTTCTTCCTTTTCTGAAAGATAAAGGAAATATGTATTGAAAGGAAGACATTTTGATGACATTCAGGACATCAAGAGTAATAGGACAGCTCTGATGGCCATTCCAGACAAAGAATTCCAAAAGTGCTTTGAAGGGTAGACTAGGCACTGGTGTCGGTGCATAGCTTCCCAAGGGGAGTACTTCGAAGGTGACTGTAGTGATATTGAGCAATGAGGTATGTAGACTTTTTCTAGAATGAGTTCTCGAACTTATTTGGCAGTCCTTGTATTATATTAAAAGTTATGCCACTCACTGCCAGATATGGTACTGAAGATTTCTGCATAATGTAAGAGTACGACCAGATGACATTTAAGGTCCTTTCTAACTCTGAATCTGCAATTCTGTGCTATAAGTCATATTAATTATGGTGCATTTTGGGGGGCGTGTGTGTGTGTGTGTGTGTGTGTGTGTGATAACTACTGAAAACTGTTAACATTATCACACACATTGCATATGATCTCTGTGCTAGACAGAGAGGTGACACAGCTAAATAGACCTGGAGGACATGATAAGGATTACTGTGACCAAGAAAAGACCAAGGACAATGAGGCAGCAAAGGAGAAATTCCCCACTGATTGGCTTCACAGTGCTGGTGCCAGATGCTGGTTGTCCTCCTGAGAAAATGGAAATCGCTTATCTTTCTTCTGTCTTCATTAATAATCCTCTCAAATGTTCTGCATTCTTTATGACACTTGCCAAAGAGTTGTCATCTCCCAACTCCCCAAAATGTGGCTTGAATTCAGCCCTATATTGTATGGATTTGATGCAGACTCCACAATCTCAGTTCAAGCCCTGCCTTCACCCCTGCCAGCTGTCTGACCCATGGGCTTTCATTTTCCCACCTGTGCAATGAGGATAATAGTATGATCTCGGTACTGCCTCCCACACTAGGTTCTTCAGGGGATTCACTGAGGATATTAACAGGAAAGTGCTTCGTAACATAAAGCGCTATTACAAGAAATATGGTTGTCATTGCTTCTACCTGGAACGATGCTTCCTGATCCTGTGCATTTCTCTACAGTTCCCACCCCTACTTCAGAACATAGGCACCGTACAAAAGAAAACATTTTCCACAGAGTGAAAAATATTTGATTGTGTTTCTTTAATTTCCTTTTATTTTAGAATCATATGCACCTGGCATATATCCGTGGTGACTTTTAAAGGGACAGTTGTTCAGTTCACTGACAACGGTGCTTTCTCTCCTTGCTCTGCTTTCTTGCTTCTGATATTGTTTATTACTTAGATAAGGCCACTTGACTACTCAGTGGTTTACATAAGAAGGAGAGCCAGGCAGAACATAGGGAATGGAGCACCTGCCCACTGGGGCATACTCACCTGGAGAGGGAGTGATGCAGGCCAGAACCAGAGCAAGAGTCTTACCATTATAAGAGCGGGGGCGGTTGTGTATTGTACTTCCTAGGTGAGTGGTTTGCTTCTCTCATCTTTATTCCTTTGTTTTTTGGCCTGTCTGCCTCTTCTTTCATAAGGTAAATCCTTAGACTACTTCTGGACCCTGACAGTCTAGCATTCTCGGGTCTCCTTTAAGCCAAAAATCTGAAAGGTTCCAAATTGGGACTAAGTAGTCACAGTCAGTCTAAATTTTAAAAGCTTAATGAAATAATACCCACCGCATTTATATTTCACTTCAAGGCAGTTTCTGTAGTTGATAGCATAACAACTATAAATAGATGAGAGAAAGATTAGTGGACAGTATTATAAACTGGTAGGTTTAACACCTTTGTCATCATTACAGTCATTACTCATGAAAATAATAGCATAAAGCTATATAGTATGTGATACACACATAAGCACATTTCTTATCTGGAATCCTGGATCAGGAGCTATTTCTGTAAACTCTGAGGCATTAGTGATCCTTATTATAAATCAGCAATAGCATGAGAGATACTAGATGCCCTTAGTCTCACATGGACACGGCATAGGAAGATGAAAACAGATCCCCAAATCTCATTTGGAAATCAGCCTGCCTGCCTCTTTTCCTTAAGTGGCATTGCGGCCTAATATCTTAAAGTGTCATTCAGTGTCCATTTTAAATTTTAAATAACCTCCTCTGTGGGAAGATTTCCCCCAGTGATACACCAAAAATATATGAACATACTAATGCTTAGATCTGTAAATGCATAAACCATGTCACTGCTTCGAAGAAATTGTGGGAAGCATTTATGTGAATGTTAAGAACGAATTCAATATGCCTGCTTGTTACAGGAGCATTAATGATAGCAGATTCTGGCTTCAGATACGCTCGACAAAATTATGGCAGGAATCTGTCTATACTCAGGTATAGACAAAAATACCCTTCCTCAGAGGAAGAACTCTGGAGTAACGGAACCCCTCTCCCTTAAAAGTGAGACTGAATAAAATGCCACATTTAAAACACACATGTGAACATGCACCAAGCCTAAAAAATGTTTTCAAAAGCACCTGGATGCCAGTGTCTTTAATTCAGAATTTCCTTCCCAATTTGGAGATAAAATATGTAATAGTATTGTATATGGATTTTGAATACAGCTAGATTTCACAAAGAGAAAGGTGACTCCCTGCCGCATCACTGTTTAAAATCATAGTTAGGAATTCTTCTAAAGAACAATGAGAATGTTTTTATTCTCATTGTACACTATTATTAGATAATTCTGAATATTCTATATCTTTCTCAAGTTTTCATTGTTTACATTTCTTCCCTTTTCCCCCACCCACTCTTTTTGTGAATTATTTCTCTTCCTGGGCTTATATAATATTTAAGTTGGCGTAAATATAGTTGAAGGCTTCAGTTCTGTGTGTTTCCTTTTAATTTTTTTGTGTGAATACAATATAATTATTCTACTTAGTAAACTTGTAATAAATGTATATATATACACACACATATATTTCTATTTACATCATAATAATCATAGCTATACTCAAAATCTTGTATTTTTTAAAGTATTTGAGAGCATATAACTTATATAAACTGCTCCAATTGCTTTTGATGAAAAGCTGAACTTTAAGAGCATTTTTACTCATATATAAAAATGTAGGGAGCATTTTCTCAATCCGTTGCGATTTGGCTTCCCAGCAACTGTTGAGAGTTTGGCTCAAACAAACTCCTATAAGTTTTCTCTTAGGCTGGATATTTTTCGTCAACATTATTTGGCATAGCCGACAGGATTGCAAAGAAGCCCACCCAGGAACACCCTGCGGACCCAGATGCTCGCTCGGTACCAGCAGGGACCCATTGTGCCTCACCGGCTCCCTGCTTCGCATCGGGTGAACTGGGCTGAGTTTTTCTTAGAATTCTGGACCTCCCTGTTTTAAGGTAGGAGCCCTGACTATTTGAGCTGTTTCAAAATCCTTGAGGTGGCAGGATTGCGATAACCCAGGTTGAGCAGGAGAGTTAAGGTACCTTTTGGTGACAGGGCCCAGGTGAAGGACAAGAATTAAGGTAACTCTTGGAGAGGAGAAACGAAATGGGTGGCTGGTTTTAATTTTGGCTTTTCCATTGGAATTGGTTACTGCGAGTCTGAACAAAACTTTTTGCCCGCTAAATGAGAGTCTGAACTTGTTCAATTCCAAAGATAAGGGGCATTCCCTCCAGCTCTAATTTCGGGTATTCTTAGGTGACTCGGAATCTTTGTGGAGGTGTTTTAGAGGACTCCTCAAAACGTGCAGTGGCCCCGTAGGGAATTCCAGCACCACTGTAATTAAATTTTGGACTTGTCCGGGGAAGCGCTGGTTACCTAGCACTCCAAGTCCTCACGGTTGTGCTAGACAGCTGGGGAGAGAAATCAAGGCACGTAAGAGGGTTGAAGCGACTCGGGAGGTGACAGCCCCTTGGAGCTCCACCCATCAACAGCACACTTCAACCCACTACCTAATATCACTACATATTTGTTCAGACTCTGCAGATCTCAAATGAAAACTAAAATTAACATGGGAAATCGTGCTTCAAAGGCCGACAAGCTCCCAGGCCCCAGGCACCATTATTCTCCTGCAGATAGATGGACAGTTCCTAGGTGTTTTGCAAGCACTTACAGACATGGAAAGATTTATCTAGAGGTGATAGCAACGTAAGATGGCCAAAATGGAGCTCTTTTGACATCGAAATATTTGTGTGCACAATTAGAAAAGGCTGGCTTAAAAATCAAACTAAATAGAATGGGAGGCTTCCCTCAAGTGACAAATAAGAGCCTCTAAAATGGTTCAGGGAGAGTTCTTCTCTCCAGGAAGTTAGTAAGAAAAGTTTAGAGACTGTCTCTGAACTACAGTTTCTGAAGCTGCTAAATGACAACACCCCACTTTTTCCTCTTTGACTGTCCCAATATGTGCTTTCCTTGCCTGGACTTGCTCTCCTTTGCCTCTGTCTCTCTTTTCTGCACCTCTGTTGCAGCTCCCTTTGGAGAGGAGCTGGTCTTGGGTGGAGGGGAATCCGTGGTTGTATGCAGGCAGAACTAAGAAATCTAAAGAGCCCCCCAACCCTGTCTGGGACCCTGTTGACTTCGCAAAGAAATTTGAATGAAGGGTTAGAAAGAACATCTAGTCCTGCCTTTTCTGATTTATTCCAATGAATGCACCTACTGGTTTCTGAGAGCAGAGCAACTGAATTATTTAAGGTTTGCTAGGGAAACTCCTGTAGAGGAATGTGCTTTTCTTATCAAGCCAGGTCACCTTAAGGATTGCAGAAAACTAAAATAGGATTTAGAAACAGAAAGGAAACAGAAGCAAGCATAGGGCTGCTCCAAGAGCCATGAAGACACTTGGGCTACTTTTTCTGTTAACCCCACCGGGCTAAGTTGCCCTCCCCCTTGGAGTAAAGATTCTGTTCGAATGGTATAGGGACATCTAATCAACTGATGTCTGTTTTGACATCAGGACCTGTTCCCTTCCAACTAGGAAATGTTAATGGGTACCATATATTTTTATTACTTAAATCTGCCCCAACTCACTTGATAGTGTGAGACTGTCTAATCAATGATACTCACATAGCCTCCCAGAAGGGTGGAATGTATTTAGGACTAAATGCATCAGAGTGGGGAAATAATGATTTTAAAAGAGACAAACTAAGAGGAACTGGGAAAGTTATAGAAAGTGTGTAAAGGAAAATCTTGAAAGAGTTTTATGTATGGTTAAGCTAAATGCGATTAAGTAAATTTAAATATCAAAAGTAAGCTGATACAAAATTAAGTTTTCTATCTCTACTAAGCAAAACAAAGTTTGTTTCAAGACTATTGGTCTGCTATTGATATGGAAACGTTTTCTGCCTGAAAGGCAAAAATTATTTGTCATCAAAATATTTCTCCATGTTTTATATTGTGTTAATGAGATCTTTAGTTACTCAAGGGAACTAAATCTAAGAACTAAGTTTTGCTAATAGTTATGTAAACTTTATATTTTAGGACTGCTGGAGTTCATATTCCCTCCTAGGTGTTAACAGGCTGGCCAGGTTTTAGACAGGCCAAGTCCAGGGCCACCTCAGGGTCACCCCACCAGCCCCAGCAGAGAAAACTAGTCTTGTTACTAATGGAATGTTTGTTACAGGATGTTCTAATACAATTTTAGGCTTTTTCCAGTACAGATATTGATTGGCAAGATTAAGTCAGCCACTATTGAAATAACTATTGATAATACTTTGCCTGTATCTAATATTTGCCAATATCCTTTGAGGCCTGATACGCCAGTTTGAATTAGCTCATTGTACAATACTGCCTTTTAAAAAGGCGGGGTGGGGGGGGGCTTATAATTCCATGTATGAGCGCCTGTAATTCTCCTATCCTTTCAGTAAAAAAACCCAATGGGAAAGGATGGAGATTTGCACAAAATCTCAGCTATAAATAGATACCCTGTGGCTCTAAATTCACATACCCTATTGTCAGCTATTCTTGTGTGTATTGCAAATATTTTTCAGTGATAGATTTATGTAGTGCCTATTTCAGCATTCCTGTGAAAAAGACAGAAAACATCTCTTTGCTTTTTCACCTGGGAAGATCAGAGTTTACTTGGACAGTAATGCCCCAAGGGTATACAGAGTCCCATCTATTTCTCTCAGATACTAAAGGCTGATTTGAATAATGTTGAATTTCCCAGAAATTCTACTCTAATC
>NW_017731909.1:992271-994240 GCF_001890085.2 Hipposideros armiger | reverse complement strand
TTCCTCTCTTTTTAAACAGCATGTTCATCTCCGTTAACTAGTGATTAACGCTTCAAAAAAATTGCTGGAGTCTGCGCCCTTCCTTAAACTCATTCACTCCCTGGTGTATTCTGTTACTTATGAAGCCAGTGTCAGAGGAGCGTACCTCACCACATTCGCGTCCTTCTATAGTTGTTGATTTCTTCATGCTGAAGGGGGAATTTTTTATATCTTTGTGTCCTTTTAAGACAACTTCATTAGACATATTCTGTTCTTTTCTGAATAGAATTAGAAGTAACTCAAAAACCTCTACTTTGTGGGGCAGCCGGTTAGCTCAGGCGGTTAGAGTGCAGGCTCGTAACACAAGGTTGCCGGTTCGATTCCCACATGGGCCAAGGAGCTGCGCCCTCTACAACTAGATTGAAACAACTACTTGACTTGGAGCTGATGGGTCCTGGAAAGACACACTGTTTCCCAATAAAATTTCTTTAAAAAAAAAGAAACGCCTACTTTGAAATAGAAATTACTACCCTAATAAGCAAGATGAAGACGTTAGTTCTTAGCGAACTGAGGCTCTCAGTGGTTTTAATGGGAGTAATGAAAAAAGCACTTACTCTCTCTAAATGGTATTTAATATATGGCGTGCTTGCTATGTGGTTTTTGTTATTTTCTCATATTCATTAGGAAAACTATAATTTAATTGCCAATACAGTAAAGATTTCTAAATATAGCTCTCTAGAATACAAAATTCTTGATACAAACTCATCCCAAATCTACAGTTGTTGAAGTTTAACAGGCTGCTCCTTTGATAAGGTTGGTGGGTAAGGTTGGTGGTCACTCACTTGTAATGATATTCTGTCTCTGTGATGCCATCACGTGTAGTCTTTTCATTTACACTCCAGGAAACAAAAATTTCACAGAATGTGCTTAGTTATTTGTTTTTTATTTCAACTTTCTTAACAAAATAACATGTAATGATGGAATTAGAAACAGTGACTTCCAAAGTATGCGAATTTTACCGCCAGAAAACTGTCTTTGCACAAAGGAGCACTGAACCAGTGATAATGTCTTCTATCCAAACACATTTGTACTGTAAGTAGAAACTGTTTAAAAGGAAAATTACATCTTTTTCAGCAATTTATCAGAGATAATTACCCTTCATACACCAAAGGAAGGATAAAGTGTTTTAAAGAACTATAATTCTAATTGGTAAATGTCACCAGCTGTTGCAGTGACTCTTCCTTGTGTATATTCTTTTAATGATTATAGTCTCATGCCACAAGCTACATGAAAATATATTCACTAGGTGTGAAATTCCCATATGTCAAAGTTTCAAGAATAGATAAACAGCTCAAAGATAAAGGAAAAAATAATGCTAATGAGGAATGTAAGAATTCTAGGTTTTGTTTTCTAGGTAAGTGGATCTTAATTTACCAAAAGGTAATAAAATGTAATTTCAAAAAGGAAAAAAAAAACAAACAAAAAAGATAGAAACAATTTGCTGAAATAAACTTTTAAATGAGGTGTACCTCATACCCTCAACCAGAGATTTTTATTTCCTTAGAAAGTTGTAGAACAGACTTCAGTATTGTACCCCTTGGGTTTGCCAAAGGGCAGAGTATTTGGTTTTCTTTTAGGCTTAAACTGTAGAGTGTTGTTACTTTTAGATGGTGGACAATGTTTCATGATTTCTCATGTTATCTTGAAAATGATCAAGGAGACAAACAAAAAATACCTTAGAGTCTATGGAAAGTGTTTAAAGCCATTATTCTCCAGCCTTCCTGGCCATAACTTTAGATCCAGTGAGTCTGATGGGTCAAGTGATTGACCAGATCAGGGGTCGGCAAACTGCAGCTTGCGAGCCACATGCGGCTCTTTCGGTATGTACATGTGGCTCTGAAGTAAAATTTAAAATGAAAATAAAACTATAATAGTTTCATTTATAAAATTTTCAAATATGTTATTCACATAATGTGGTGATTTCATTTGT
>NW_017731909.1:946285-991606 GCF_001890085.2 Hipposideros armiger | reverse complement strand
ATTGTCTCCATTATGTTTGGAATATATTACCTACATCATTAATAGAAGCTCTTGAAGAAAAGACCAGTGAAGCCATTTATATAAATACTTGTTTCAAACTATAACTGATAACTAATTTTGTTATAACATCAGGATTATTTTTGAAAGGTCCCTTGAATTTATGTGTTATGTATTTATAATACCTTTAAGCTAAACATAAGAGCAGTAAAAACTTGCTGTCATTCTCATTACTGAGAAATAACTTTGTTACCAAAAAATCAAATTAGATTTTATTAATGAGATATGCTCATTGCCTGCATACTGGTTAAGAGATGGGGAGTTTTATCATTGTATATAAAATATTCTCCCCTCCCAAAAACAGTGGTAAGAACTTTCCTTCATTTAAGGAGAAGACACTTACCACTGTCCTAGTATCACTCAGATATATACCTTGAGTTGTTTTTGCAGAGGATATAGATTATTTAATAGTTAAAATTTAACTGTTTCACCTACTTGCCTTGCAATATTTACTTTTGCAAAATGAGTCTGTTGATAGAGGTTATAAGTACATTCTATGAATATGAAATAAGACTAACTGATTTATTTGGGCATCTGTTCTACAATTTTGTTATTGTTGATGCTATAATCTAATCGAATAAATAAATCAATATAAATTATGACTCAACCCCAGGTGTAGATAATAAAATACGCATTTTCACGAACTAGTCCAGCTAGCTGAAAGCCAAGAAAGAACTAAAGATAAGTCTAGAAGGAAAACCCATCAGGTGCCGTTCAGGTTGTTGTCCCTTCCTGACTGACTTGGTAGGCACTAAAGCCAGGAGGAGTTATATTATCTGCCCCATCTCCTCTAACATTAGAAGACACTAAATGTTGGATAACTTTGGAAAGTTATCAAATCCACACCTTTGGCTCTTCATCAGAGACTAGGTCATCAATTCCCATATTGCATTTCTAAAATAAAATAACTCCTTGAGATACTGTTGATAAATATGAAGAGAAGCAATGGATAATGCACAAAATTTTAGTTTAAGTTTCGCTTTGTAATGCATTAAATGTTTTTTGCCCAGTATCTTCCTAATAATGCTTTATTCAGGTTAATAAGAAAATTTAATTTGTATTCCTTGAGCACCCATAATTGTAGAGGAAGGCAACTCAAGGAAAGCTAACATTTTTACTAAATAGGTAGGTAGGTAGATAGGTCAGTAGATAGATAGATAGATAGATAGATAGATAGATAGATAGATAGATAGATAGGCAAGCCAGAGACGATGGAAAGTAAATTGTATTTGCAATTAGGAAATGATTGCATGTAGGAATTTTTTGAAAAATTCATTCATTTATACTGCTTAGCATATTGACCCTTCAAGATAGCCATTTTTTTAAAAGATATCTTCTATTATACAACCATATATTTCTAGCCGTTTTAATAATGATGGATTAGTATGACCTCAAGTTATAGACAGCAGTGATAAACTTATTTACTTTATGCGTTTTCCTGAAAGTGCTCATTGTTGATTTGGTCTTAAGCGTATTTTTCTAGTGCAATTTTTGAAATGATATAGTGACTGATTTTTCCAACAATTGTGATTAAATAATATTTTCACCATCAAGACCTGATATTATTTTATTTCCCATGCTTTTCACTCACAACAGAAACCAGGAATGGATCTGGCCGACACCTATATTATGTTTGTTCGGCAAAACCAGGATATTCTTCGAGAAAAGGTCAATGAAGAAATGTACATAGAAAAGTTGTTCGATGTAAGTAACTACCCTTGCAAGGTATGCTGGCATTATTGTCGCTGTGAAGGGAAAAGTTGCATTTTGATGGTATATTTGCAAAGCCAATGCTCCTGTTTTGATCCTTTTTCTTCTGTGCAGCTAATATAGTTGATAATTTTATTTCATTGACTGCTGACAGAAGCTTTAATTGGCTTATTTTTGCACATGAAAACTGTCACTGTTAGAATGAGCGACTCCAAAACCTTCTAAGGTTAATTTTAATAAGCAAGATGATAATCAGTTTATCACTGTGTACGACATCATTTTGCTTGCCTTTGCAGCATTCCATAAACAGAATCAGATTGTAACTATAAAAGTTTTCTCAGTCAGTAAAATATTCTTCAGTTAAACAAAGAAATAAGTGGCAGAAAGCCAAATATCTCCCACTTTATTGTTGTTGAACATTTTTACCTTGAGTTACAGCACGGATGTATGCTAACAGATAGAATACCGCAGTTTTGTCAGTGTGAAGGTCTTCATTTAGGCCAAGTAACTCCTAGAGATGGGGGACTGTGATTGTCAATTCCATGATCTATCATCGAGTGTCATTTCTTGAGTATCTATAAAGGGAGACTAAGAGAGCAGTCCATTTCAATAACAGCATTGGCATTCATTTGTAATTATTAACAGTCAGTTCAAAGGAAATGGTCTTTGCTTGTGACATAACTTTGCATAATTCACTACAATGCTGATTCTGAAATGTAATATTTGCTTTGGACTGTATTTATTTACGTACATCTCTGCATTTTAGAAGTGCTTTTCTGGCAGTTGCATTTAATTATGCAAGTTGCTGCAAATGTTTTCATAACAGCAATTCACGGGCTTCATGGTGACACTTCAGCTGTGGCAGTCACAGAAGATCCTCCTACACCGCCATCTCCACCATGGTCTGTCGTGTCAGTGTTCTGTAGCTGTCAGATGGGGTGGTCAGAATGAATCTTATCTTCCATACTTTATGTTTCTAGCTTCTACCCAGAGTGTTTTACAATAAAAGTATCATCTGTTTTAATAAACTAAGTGTTAATATGTGTGAAAAGAATGATTTCCTAAAAGCTTTGATGCCCTGCAGGGGTAGAAAAATTATCACCCATCCAGCTGGCTCTTTCACAAAATAGTGAAGCCATATTAGCAATTTCTGCTTCCGTTTGGTATTGCTTTGAATTTACAAACATATGTTTCACTTCCACGTTCTCTTACTTTTTTTGCTTATGTGGTAATTTTCAAAAATGTAGAACAGAAAGGGAAAGTTGAATTGCTGTTATTCCCATTATGTTTCTTCTTAGTGTAGCTAAAGCACATATTCTGGCATGAAAAAAAGGTAGAGTCATTCTGGAAATAGGCCATCGTAGATAGAGTGAGTGAGTGTGTGTGTGTGTGTGTGTGTGTGTGTGTGTTTAACATCTTCAATTTTTTTTGTCTTGGTGACCTATTTACTACAAAGCTTGCCATCAGTTCATAACTAAGGTAGTTTTTTTTTTCCATAAAGATATTCCCCACTTCAACACCCCTTCATTCACCAACCTTCTTTTGAAGACTTTTTGTGTGGCAGCCATAACAAACAAAGCTAACTAAAGTATTGTGAAGAGGCCAACATTAAAACGATGTGATAGTTTAATTGTCCTAGTTATATGTACTTTCCTTCAATGCCTAAACATTTGACACAGCTTTGGGTTTGGTTCTAGAAGGAACCCTTGACAAGCAAGCATTCCGTCTTGGTTCCGAAGGTTTGGTCATTTTGCATGTCCTCAGTAGAACATAGGACTTGTTATTTGTCAAAGAATTACAATGTCCTTAAACATTCTAATATTTTTAAATTGTCCTTTTTTATTGCTGTAATTAAAAATAAAAAGCAGACTCAAATTCTATTGCTATGTCATCAAGAATAACATGTAGAAGGGGGTACTAAAACCCTCCAATTAGCCAAGGCTGAATTTGCCTCAATTACAGTTAGTAAATGAGAGGTTATCAAGTATGTGTTGAAAGGTGAAGTTGGATGTGTATCTTAAGTAACAGATCATTACTGAGAGACGTTAGATAATTATTGGAAATCCACTTGGCTGGAGCTTAAAATAATATTGTTAGGTGTCAAACAGCTGAAAATAATGACCCTATAAATACTGTTGGTGACCTTCATCTATTACAGATAAAAGATTGAAGAGAATAATTTTATTCAGGCATCATGACAAACTTTTGCTATTCTAATTAAAAGACTTGCTGAGTACATAAGGAAATGTATCAAAATTATCAAAAAAAAAAGTAATAATAGCCTTATCTGTCACCTCTGCCATTCCTGGGGCGCCTCCACAGACCAGGAAATGTGCTAGGTACTTTACCATCATCATGTCTAGCCTTCTGGGCTAGATGCCATTGTCCCCATTTTATCCTCATTTTCAGTGTAAGGAATCTTCCACTCAGAGAAGACAAGTGACTTAAGTGTTGAATCAGACTTTGAAATTGTGTCTTTCTGGTTTCAAAGTCCATACTTCACGCTACAAAATTTGAAACAGTAAAACGTTGTTGTGGAAAGAGGGCTGGACCAGGAATCCAGAAACCTGAGTTCCAAACCATAGTTCTGCCATTAATTGTGTGAGTTAAGAAGTTAGGTTGCCTGTTTTAAGACTCAGTATAGTTAAAAAGAAAATAATTAATTAATTAATTTTTTTTAAAAAAGACTCGGTATAGTTAAGACACATAAACTGAAAAAGTTGGTCTGGAACTCCAGAGAGTTTCTGAAATCCCTTTCAGACTTGAAACCAACTAAAGTAAATTAGTTTTAATTTTAGCCATGGTGACAAAAATTACTGGGTTGGTTACATGCTTAGTGCTGCACCCCAGAATAGCAGTTCTTAAGTTTTTTGTGATGGCCAGGTGAAACCAGGGTAACCACCCGAGCAGCAATAGTAAATGCAGTGGATAAGGAGGTAGAAAAGAGAATCTATATACAAGAATATCTGTGCCATACAACCTTCAATGTATCTACCACCATGATTTTGAAACCCAAATTTAGAAAAATAGTTGCAACTCATATAATCTGCATTCATGCTAACTTTTTCTGAGTGACCAGAATATTTTAAACAGAGACTGTCCTGCCTCTCTAGTGGTCATTGGTACCTATGCTAAGTTTTGAATCTACATGTTAAATTTTCTTTTTCAATTAAAAAAAATATATCTGGGTAAGAGAAATCTTAAAGGATGTTCTCCTACAGGAGGAAAAATGGATTCACCAAAAGAAGGTTTTTCTGCTTTGTAGGAGGCAATCCCTTACCCTGATATTCTTTTTCTTACATGTAAAACGCCATTGTCAGCAGCCTTTTTAAATTTTTTATCAAATAAAGACCAACTACAGCTTGTCTTATCCCAATATAAAAGCATGACAAAGGTTTTCTAATTCTTAAATTCCAGCTTTGTAATGCCTGCTGTGATGTTCCTTTCCACACTCCCAGGTTTCAGGACACACAGTGCCAGCCACAGGTGCCCGTGTGTCAGGAGAGACACTGGGAGCATCCCTTGAGAGCTTTGGATCTCTAGGTTGGCAAATGGTCATGTTTCAGAAGTCAAAATTGACATCTATAGTAATTGCCGCAAGAGCACCCTCTGCGGTCATTTCCTAGTGTCCAAGAATATTACAATACCGAGGCACTGAAGTGCGTCTAATTGTGCAGGACAGACACCAAACCTACCTCTCTAAACCTTTGTGTATTTATTGGGCACTGCCCACCTTGAGTCCCTTTGAAACAATTTCATTTTAGCTCTCATGTTGCTGAAGACACATCAGGGTGTAGTATTTAATTGCTAAATCATGCAGATTAAACATTCTCTTGTATTATAAATTGATTAAATATTTAATTGTTGAGGAGTTTCAAGGACTTTTTTTAAAATATTGTTGTGTCTTATAAAATTAAAAGTAATTCTTTAAATGATAATCAATTACATTCATCTAAATAGTGTTTTATTATATAAATGATTAATTTTTCAGGGCTTTTCTTGAAAAGAATTCTTTTCAGTAAAGAAACTCAAAATGAAACTTTTTAAGTAAAATTGACCTAAACTATATATATGAATTAATTCAGTAGCCATTTTAAGATATGATAAGAAAAAAAACCCTGAAACTATTACAGGGAACTGTGCTTCTCAAAATAAAACTAATTTTGCACTTCTAAGCACTTGTTTGTCTCTGGACTCCCAAGTAAGAAAGAGGGAAAATGCTCAGAGTTTTTAAGTTTAGTGTTTCACATCAATGCCCAAACTTTTTTATTTGAGAATTTATTCATCCTCAGTAAGATCAATACTACTACTCTAATACCTTGGTTTGTGAGCATAATTCGTTCTGGAAACAAACTACTCGTATTGCAAGAAATTGCTTGTTTACAACATTAAAATGTATTCGAAATGTTTGCTCGTCTTGTAGAACATTCGCAAACCATGTTATTCGCAAGGTTTTACTGTATTCTAAATTATTTAAAGATTCAGTTTGTCATGTTGATTCCCCAAGAATAGTTGAAATCAACGGAGCATGGGTAAGAATGACTGTTTGATAAGGCTTTCCTTCCATAATACCCTCGGTGCTATGTATTTAGAACTGACAGTCCACTTTTTTAGTCATATTCCTTGGATGAATTTCTTTGTATGTATAATCTTTACTAGGAATGCAGGCTGGAATCTATTAAGGCTGAAAACTTCTTTACCTTCTTGTGTTTTGTAAAATTCTATGATATTATAGATCTATTCTCTCGTATGTGAATGTTGATTTAAAAATAGCAGCTTTCCCCTTTTCAATGATCTTTCACTCTCAAATGACTGGAACGTTGTTATATAGGCGACATAAATTAATACAGATTTCCATGACAGAGTGTTTTCTTTTTGGTTTTGTCTCTATATAAAAACAACTCAAATATAAAACATTAACTATGGGCTCATTATGCCCAACCATGATTTTCCTATCAACACTCAAAATTAAATGTTACTATCACTCATATCATAACCATTATTATCCTTTCCCATCAATAGAAAGGGATGGGTGATATAAGTTCAATAATATACTTGAGGCTATTTGAGATCATTTATTTCTAAACATTATTTGTGTACCCTGGTGTCTCATTGTCTACTAAAAGCAGATATTAATGCAAAGTTTGACTGTGTTTGATTGTGTTATCAGAGCAGCGTTTCATACATCTCACATCTCACAGTTTTAACAGTCTTATTTAGCTGCTTTAACATGTCGTTTACTGGATTTTTTTTTTTAGTTGCATATATTCCTGCTTTATTTTCCTACAGTGTTTGGACTCATACTGAAGTTCTTTGACCTCTTTTAAGGCAGCCTTGGTCAAACCTGCTCTGTATATTGTCTTGTCTGCCTCAGGAAATGCCACACAGACCTTGCTCCTTCGTGATTTTTTTCCCCCTCCAAGTTTGTTTCTCTTTCAATCCTCTGCTCTCAGATTACATCTGTCTGGTTCATTTTGTTAATCATCCTTATTTTAATGTAAAGTTATTATTTGTAAGTGTAAGAATTTATAAGAGGATCTACTTTTGATGTGTGGTGTGTGCCAAAATAGCTCTGGCAAGCCCGGACGAGGCTCAGAGCGGCCAGGGGCCCTCATTTGAATCAAAAGCTGTTGGTGAATTAAAACCTGAGAAACTTGAGAGAAGCGTGCCTAATTGCCTAAAAGAAACTCAGCAAGAAAATGTATTGTAGCGTGTTGATCTGATTTCTTTGATAATTCCAAAGACTCCTCAAGAAGTATGTGGGCTTCTTACTTATGTTCTTGAAATGTGATCACGGAACACAATTGTCATTTGGCACATTCCCAGCAATACACATCTTTGCATGAGGCACCTGGACATATGTGGCAGGTCTGGGAGAATCAGCTAATTAACAACACAGGCTTAAACAGGCACCTCATCTGGCAGTGCAGTTAGTTGCCTGATGGCGCTCAGCAGGGTTGGGTAGTGCTTTTTATTTTTCTGTCCTAATGGTCTGCTGCCCACCTAATTCTGCCTTATTGTCAGTCACTACTTACCCCAGCTTGGGGCCCTCCCAGGAGGCTAAATTATTATCAAAGGATTAGGGAGATGTAGCGTTGCAGCCCTGACATTTGTGATTACTTGTCTATGCCAGAACACTAATTAGCTGTGACTAATTAAGAAAAATGTCCCTGCCATAGAAAACCATTTAAAAGAACAGAGAAGAAGAAAAGCAATTCAAAAGCTGAGCAGTGCTCTGATTTGCTGATGCTCTTTAGATTTCCACCAGAGCCTGAACTCACCTTTAATGGTGCTCGGGATTAAAAAAAAAAAAGTCCCACATGCGAACTGATCTGAGGTTTTTGCTTGAATAGGAAAAAAAAAATGATTGCTGATCACCTAAACTCTATTAGCCATGGTAAAATGGCCTTTGATGAAGAGAAGAGAACAGAAACTTTCATTTTCATCCGGAAATGTTTCTAAACACCAAATACGTAAATATGTATTGGCAGTGAATCACCCGAACCAATAACAATGGCTTCATAGTCATTGGAGAAATTCAAATATTCTCTCTATTGATTTGACAAAAGATAGTTGAAATGCTTGTAAGAAACATGTTGAGCATTTCAGAAGTTATTCAGTAGTGACTTCTTGCCACTTTCACAGTTAAGATGGCCCGGAAATTCTGACTTCTCCACACAGAGCGCCACGTTTCTCCATGGTGACTTTGCATGCTTGCCCTGCAACTGTCCACCAATGACTTATTAATGAAAATACCCCAGCCTCCCCTGAGACCAGCATCTCTATCAGTTGACCAGTGTGATGTTTTCAGAGAACTGGTGATAGCTACTACCCTCCTCTTCAAACCTAACTGCATCAGCAAAATGACACATGGTTTTAAGACCATTTCTGCTGGGGCTTGTTGAACCACCCGTCCACCATCCCCTCTGCTAGTTTTGCCCTGCAGCACCAGCGTCACCATTCCCAAGTGGGCACAGCAATGGCGGCCAGATTACCGCTATTGACTGAGTCCAACTAAAAAAAAAATTGTGTAAGGAAGTAGCTATGGTGGTAAAACTATTATTTGATGTGTTTGTTAAATGCATTAAAAGGCAACTATAAAGGAACAATTTTCAAAGATACTTATAAACACCTAAACTTGAGAGAGAGCCCTCAGTGTCCTGATCTCAGCTCAACCCTACAGAAGAGACCATCTAAATGTTGCTATCTTAATAGGGGCAGAGAATTTTGCTTGAAATCAAGAAAGTTCTAACTCCCTACCTCACCTAAATTCTTCATGCTGTTTTTTAAACCCATTTCCCCTTTTCCTCTCAGTGGAGAGCAAAACGTGGGTAACCAGCATCCTCTAGGGAATAATCTTTCCTATATATGAAGACTGTTATTAGCCACCTGTCATGGGTGTCCATCCCAGGACAAATAATCCCTATTTGTTTAACTTCTCTTTATAGGCCCCCTTTCCAGCCCTTTAGTCATCTTTGTAGCTGCTCTTTCAAACTTCTCCAAGTGTTCTCTGTCATGCTTAGGGTTTAGGGTCAGGAATAAGATGCAGTCTTTGAATATGGCTGAATTAGAGTGTTTCAAGCTTATTCCTACTTATGCGTTCTAATACATACTTTCCCGTGCTGTTGCTCTACCGATCCTCATAAATTTAGTTCCGTATATTCTCCACATCTCCTCTTGTTGACATTTTCCTCAGTGACTGCCTATCTTATACACACACACACAGTGTATATATGCATTGATGTAGAACATTCATGCAGCTGATGTTTTGAATGCATGATGTCTAGAAAACGAATCCGATTCACCATTCAATTACTATGAGTAAGGAATGGTAGGGGATGGTGGGATTACAAGGTTAGGCATTGGTTTTATCCCACATAGTTGGATATTTCTGTCACAATGACTCAGTAGGATTCTAATTAGAATAGGAAATTGAAACCCCTCTTATTAATCATTTATTCATCTACCCAGCATTTATTGGACCTTTATTTTCGAAAGACCACATATGGCGTTAGAGGCTGAGAAGATAATGTGACGACACATGAGAGACCCAGGCCCGGCCCTAAGGGAGCTTACAGCCTTAGGACCAAACAGGGCTTTTGAAAAAAATGTTAATTTCTACATTAAAATGTTTCATGTTTTCATCTAAAAAATAGGTATTAGCAGATTTGTTTTTCAAATGGATGTACTATGGAGAACTAAAATTCAGTGCCCTTTCAAAATAGATAATAGTGACTACCTGTAAAATTTTGTTTGTTTGTTTCTCCCTGTTTCAAGTGGATGATTGGAAACTTGCCAAAAGTTAGGGCCAAGGCAAAATTTGTACCTAGCTCTAGTGTTGGCAATATGAAATGCCACCACTGTGAGATAAGGGCACACTCTCCCTGGCTACCCTTCATGGGTTCTTTCCTCAAAAGCCAGGCTTACACCAGCTCCCAGGAGAGTCCTAATGTTCCCTCAGACCAACGTCAACGCTACCACAGTGGTGGTATTTTTCTGCTCCTTTTACAAAACCGCTCACAAAGCCAACAAGTAGCGAAGGGACCCCAGGACATGTCGCTTAGTGGGGGAAATGCACAGGCAGCACTGCCAGCCATACCCCACATCTGCCCTGGAGCCTCAGATGACCCCCAGGAGTGAATACCGGTACCCTGAGCACATGCTAGCGGGCAGCCCCTACGCCATGACAGACTCTGGCGGGCACAGCAGCAGCTGGGCATGTAGTATCATCACACCTGTCATTGTGTGTAAGTCTGTGTGTGGGCACTCATGGGTGGACATAGACAGGGGCTGTTAGTGGACAGTCGTTTCTCCTTTATTTAATTCATCACCTAAAATGGAATTAGTCACCTTTAAAGCCCTGTGTTAGTCCTGTGTTAAATTTCTGTAGCCAAATGCGGTGGTTTGCTTTTTGGTGATTTCTACAACTTTAACATCTATTAAACCATTGTTCTGTTAATGAAACATTATTTAAATCAACAATCTGGCTCTGTTAGTCTTCTATCCTTTTTCTGTTGAAAAGCTGCCCTGTCACACACACACACACACACACACACACACACACACACACACACGTATGTATATGTATTGGGTTGTCGGAAAAGTCATGATGCATTTTTGCAATGAAAAACATAGAAAAAATATGTCATGACTTCTGACAACTGTATATAAATATATATATGTTATGCATATATAATATATACTATATAATATGCACTATATATATATATATCACTTTATATTTTCAAATATATTCAATGCCATGTGCCAGACATTCTGCTAAGGACTAGAGGTATCAACAAAAGTAAGACACTGTTGCTGCCTTGTGAATACTCACAGCCCATTGAGGCAGACATATAGCACATTGTGCAATGTTTTTATAGACACCTGTCCAAAGTTCTGGCAGCAGAAAATATGGGAGCATCTAATTCTCCCCAGGAAGAGACAGCATTGGCTTCATAGCAGACATAATAGTTGAACTGAGTCTTAAAGGCCGAAGTGGATCTGGCCGGGGAAACATACTAGGGAATAAAAGTCCAGACAGAGGGACTGGCCCAGGAGCCATAAATACAGAGAAACCCAGCATCTAGCAGAGCAGCAGGTCAATCAGCTTGCTGAAAACGGTTCCCATGGGGGTGCCCTATGGGCTGGAGAAGGAAAGGTTGCTATTTAGTCCAGTCCCTACAGCATTCATGGAAAGTCATTTTGGGAAGATTGTTCTCCATTTTGTATAAGGAGACTGAAGCAGGAAGACCTGTTAATGGTAAATTCTCAGACATAGGTTTTATCCCAAAACAAACTTGTTCCATTCATAGCAGGTCCAGAAGTCTAATTTATGTTTATCCAGATTATTATTTTCTTAAATGCAATATTGACCAACATTTTATCTGTAGTATTCAAAATAAGTCATTCAACCAGATGAAAAGGTCATAGTGCCCAACTGAACCATCCATAGACTAAGTCTGCCCCTCAAACTGGTACCTACACCAATATAACCGGATGGACCATTGGGTTCATTTCAGTCAAAAGATTTGTCAAACTCGTATGCATCCCATCATTTGATAACAACTGATTATCAGAAAATTTCACTATAATCACTAGTCTTTTTAGCACAGGAGAAGAGTCACAGAATAAACTTACAGAGGCACTTGCTTGTTTGATGATAATGAATAATAAAGAACAGTATTGATTTTAATCCTCTTTGTGCAGTATGGAGAAAGATAAGCTAGTCTAATAATATTACTTCCAGGACATTTGGGAATGAAGGAAATTAGGATTAATGAAATTATAGTGAGTGGAAAAGGGCAGGTCCAACTCCCAATTTATTGAACTTATCTTGTAACTTACTCTGTTTTGTAACTGAAAAGGATCTAATTCATCTGGAAGTATCTTGGTTATTACATTCAGATTTTTTAAAAAGAGAAAGCATGAAGAAAAAATATAAGAGTAGGAAAGTTTTTTCAGCATTCAACAAGCATCTTTCGTTCCCTGCTGTTAGCACGGTTTCCATTTTCTCTTTCTTAACAGACGTCATAGTGCTCCTGAACTCTTCTTTACAGACTTCCTGGCAGAGTTTTTAAAAACGCAAATCATCCTGAATATGAGGTTATTGAGCATGAAAGAAAAAGACATGAATCAAATACTTCTCTGTTCTGTGTTTTCAAAAATAAAGAAGAAAGCTGTAAATCTAGATCAATTCCCCTTTTGAATGAACCAAGGATCTTTGTCCACATTGTACTGTTTTGTTACAGTGAAAAAAATCCTTCCCAGAATTCCTAAACATTTGGGTGTAAGGCACTTGAAAACGTTTTAAGGGGGCATATGGGAGATGCATAGCACAAGAGCCATTTGGTTGGTTATCCTAACAGGAAGTGTGTTTCTTTAAAGAATTTATTTACATTACATATTACATTATTGGGTTTACAAGTAACTTTGGTCTTTGGAAACATAGATTGTGTTAACTTACAAGAAAATGTGGTAGACTTCTTTGACAAAATAAGTATCTCCTCTATTACTTCACAATCCTGTGTTATGATGACTATCAGGAACCACTAGGAATGATAGAGTTGTTTTCCTAGTTGTCTGCTAGAAGCATCAAATTTCCCTTAAAGAATCAGAGGTTTTAGTAACAGAGCAGACTGTTTTCTAGAAGGAAATGGAATAACCTAACAGTCATGAATACAGACTTGGAGCTTAGATAGCCAATATAAATTGTAATCCTGCCACTTACATTTGTATAAACTTGAATGAATTGCTTAATCTAAATTCAATTTTCTATCTATATAAGCTCAGTTTCCACATGTATAAAATGGAAGTAATAGTACCCATCCCATCAAGGTAAGAATTAATTGAAATTTTCACTGATGTGCTTGAACTTCCCCTGGAAGATTAAAAAAACATACCCTATGTCTTTATAATCAAAATTCATAAAAATAATAATAGTAAGAATAACTGTACCTCACAGTTCTTTATCTCACTTATTCCTTATTACACACTTTGTTCAATTTTTATTATATGTCTGTACTTCATTAAAATGTGTAATTTAAAAACAAAATAATAGGTAATAGAAAGTTCTAGGGTTCTCAACTTGCATTTTTGGAGGGAAAATGCAGCTATATTTAATCAGCATATGAAAAGCAAAAGTATGGCAGTTTGGCTTCTCCCTTCAGTTCATTTTTACAAGAATCACAAGCTCTGTTGTTTCTAATCACGCCCTTGACTCTGTCAAACCTAACTTCATAGTGTTCCTGGAGATCACCAGAACCTTATTGCTTTAATGCTAGATTCATACCATCGGTCCTTCCCATCACAGATGAGAAAACTGAGGCATAGAGAAAGCAAGTGACAGGCTAGATCAAGCAAAGAGTAGTGTGAAAGGGCGCCAGCCCTACTTGCCCTCTCAGCTTCCGTATCCATTTTCTTTCCGTTGGGTGTGTGGCTAGCCAGCCCTCAGCGGCATGTCCACATGCAAGCCTCCATCTTCCCCCCATGAATGGCTCTGGGTCTAGCTGACAATGTTGATAGGCGTAGGTTGGGTTGAGCACTTCCTATATTTTAACCATAATCAACTGGTTTCAGTTTTTCGGTGTTTTTCTGTTTTGTTTTGTTTTTAATATAGTCCTTATTCCTATTCTAAGCCAAAAAAAAAAATTCACACTTAAAACCCAAAATGCTTGTGTTTGGGGTTCTGTTTTGTGGAACTAAATATGGTCATTTCAGTGGGAGGATACCTTGAATACAGGGGGGGAAATGTTAGTATTATTGTAGCAAATTTACCAATAATATAAAATTTGCTTTTTAATGTTTAGAAATGGGAAGTGGGTGGCCACATATTTAGTTATATTAAATAGATGTACTGTTGACCAGAGGAACATTAAATGTACAATGAAGCATTTCTATTTACTTTTTAATATACTGGTTGAAACTGTCAGGCATTTACGTTTTAAATATTTTTTTGCTCTCGGAAGCTATGAAATCATCCTCAAGGATGCCGTATATTTATCAAACTTATCAAAACCTTCAGAATTTCAAAAATACTATTTGTCCTTTTATTCCATTCAACTTAGCATTTAAAAAGTACATATTTCCTAAGGTGAGATTTTCTAGATGGTGTTTCATTTCAACAGTGACACCACACTTGTAAAACAGACAGCTTCTCTTAAAATAAATGAAGAAATACATACATACTGTGGAAATTTAGCCATTCCATATCTTAGTGCACTCAACAGCGTTGGTTCCGTTTTGTTATTTTTTTCCTGTTGCTCACCTATTGAGTCAAACATAGCTGGAGAAGAATGAAAATATATCAACTAGTTGTACCAATTCATAATCAATAAAAAGCTAAACACTTAAGCAGAAAATATGTCACAGATTTGTTCCCTAGCAAAGCAGCTATTTTTACCTTGCCATCATCATCAGAAGCGGCATTCTGACAGAAATCATTTCCTTGAAGCCGCCGTGATATATACCCTTATGTGGTCTTGTGATTCAGATTTAGGAATATCGGCCACAGAGGGTCGAAAGGCATTGTGCATTAGTATGTATTGAGACCTCATTCCAGGTGGCCAGCAGCTGGGCTTTTTAAAAATAAAACTTCAGAAATAAATGTGAAGTGCTTGTTTCCAAGCAATAAGCTTTATATTTAACTGAATCATCCTCAAAATGTTACACATTAGGCAGAAAAGGGACTTGTGCATATTAAATATATTTGTTTTGTGTTCCCACTAGTCAACAGAATAATGAAATTCCTTAACTACTTCTCTTTAACTTGCCCGAAGAAAGCACGGTATGTTGCTAAATCTCTTTTCATCAGTGCTGCGGAGAAACAACTTTAATCCTTGTTAGAAAATTGCCGAGTCTGGGACTGACAAAGAGCTCATGCTTGTTCCATTGTCAGGGCTCCCCGGCCCCCAGAGCAGAGCCCTTTACAGCTGCGTGGATCCCGCCCGGCTCAGCTGCACTATTTAGGAAGGGAGGTTTGTCAATTTCTATTGACAATGGAGAGAGTTTTTCAGGGCCTGTAGCAGTGCTGACACAGTTGGGGATCAATGCCAGCCATTCAGACTGCACCCTCTTTCATTGCTTTGGTTTGTTAATTCAAGACTAAAGGTCCACTGAGGGGGTTCAGGGTGTTTAAGAAAGCTGATGAACTGTTTAAGAAAGCTGATGAACTGCAAGCGTTTATAGCCCTGGTGTGGCAATTTCCATAGTCAGTGGCACCTCCTGGCACCGAGGGAGCTGTGTCCTTGTTGACCCTCTTGTTATTAAAAATGCACAAGCGCTGCGCTTCTCAATATTTCAACCCTCTTTCATTGTCAATACCACCTTCTGAGCCCCTTCAGCTTGTTGCTTGCTCTAAAGATCTTCTTAGATTGGGTTTGAAAACTTCACCTTAAACACTAGATTAGACTGATGTTCTGTTTTCCGTGCTCCTGTTGATTTGTTGAACCTTCCCAGGGCTGGAAAGCAAGTAGCAGCTTGATGGGGAGATGGGCTGCTAATATGATTTACCAGTCTACAGTCATGCACAATAAGTGTGAATAAATACAGGGGTCTCGCAGAGTCAACCCTAGCCTTTCCTTCCCTTTCATTTTTGCTTTAAAAGAGATAGCTCAAGAAAATGAAGTGAGTAATACATGCCCTTACAGGAGTTGAATGAACCACAAAAAGAAAAAAAAAACACCATATTTTTGTTAAAGTGGTAGACTGCTGTCATGCATTGATGTAAGGGGGGGAAAAATGTAGAATATACACTTACTGCTTTACTCCTAAGTAGACCAAAGTGAAGAAGACAGCATAAGGCCCCACCCGCAACTTCAGGGCTAGCTGCCCTGCCCCTTCCCCGCCAGCCCCTAAAGGGGAAATGGAAGAGTTGACCAAGTTGTCTTATAAATTAACTTTTCTAAAATGAAAGGACATTTTCTAACACTTTACTGCACATTCACCCTTTTCAAACATTTTTGTTTATTTGGGGAGGTTCGTTTGGTTTGGTGGGGGTGGGGAGGGCAATGAAGCTACTTTACCTCTGACCTTTTTTCTCAAGATGAAAAAATGGGAAATTCTAGCACCCAAAAGGACCATATCAATTCCAGCACCAGAAATAGGAAAGTGCTAGCGACTTCTGTCTGGTGATTTTGTTGGTTTGTGTGTGTGTGTGTGTGTGTGTGTGTGTGTGTGTGTGTCCACGTGTCCACATACAAAAAAGAAGCAGCCCTATAGGGGGTATTTTTGTCAGCTTATTCTTAGTAGCAACATAAACTCTGAGCTAAGCTACTGCTTTCTCTTAATTTGCTTCATTAAGCTGAAGTTCTTCAAAATACTTTGACATGGGAACCAAAAAATATGCATAATCTAATACAATCATTTTTCTTACAGAATTTTCCTTATAGAATAATTTGCTTGTCTTTAAGATAATGGTAAAGTAGCTTAAGCATTTTACTTAACAATAATTATTTTTCCTCTAATTTTAGATCATTTTATTGCCAAATCGTTTTTTTCTAAAATTTTCATTTTGCCATTTTGTGTTAAAGAAATTATCATATTAAATGTCTGTGTTACATTAGATGTCTTTTTGATTATTACTTCATCATAAGTATATACATGTAATGGGGAAATGGAGTTAATTTTAAATTATATAAGGATTTTTTTTTAAGAACAAAGCTACATATGGTGTAATTTTAAGAGTACTTTCATTTCTCTCAAATTTTCATACAACTTACCATTTTATACTAATTTTACAGTCAGAGTGTGTTATGCTAGACTTCATACAATATATATTTTGTCCCACCCAGCAAAAAATAAAATTTATTTTGTATCCCTTACCGAAAGACTATAATTTAAGAGTCATAATCATTATGACTACCTTTTAGCTTTCCACTTATCTGGAGAGTGATGTAGGAATGAGGGTCTTAATTCGGTATACTCAGGTTCAAGGTAACCAATACTTGTGTTTACCTGTATTAAAATAGAACTCAAGATACACCTGAAGCTAGCATAAAATAATATTGAATGTCAACTATAATTTGAAAAATATGTAGTCACAGAATGTAAAGTACAGTTTAAGGAATATAATCAATGGTACTGTAATAGCTATGTACAGTGTCAGATGGGCCGTAAACTTGTTGGGGTTATCTCTTTGTGAGGTGTGTAAATGTCTAATCACTATGTAATTTTGTACTGAAACTAATAATAAAAAAATAATAAAATTAGAATTAAATGCTTGAAAAAAGTTGAGGCTATAAATAATTTGAAATAAGGAAGCATAGGATTTAAATGACATCAGAAATAGAGTATAAAAGATTTTGAGATTTAATGTGTCAGCCTAAGTACTGAATCATTACCAGTTCATTTTTTAAGAGTTTAGGAGTCTCTCAGTTTATAAAACTTACTTTTGATACTTATACATGTCCTAAAAATTAAGAAAGTAATCATTAAGAAAGAGCATACTTGGGTACATGAATAATATATTTTTAAAATCATAGTCTATCCAACATTTTTAAACTTGAAATGTTCATTCATCCATTTGCTATTACAGTATTTAGTCAATCAGTTCTTCATTTTACTTAGCTTATCTCATTTATGTTTTTGTGTTCAGTATGCTAGCAAATTAATAGAAATAAGTGATAAAATATGAAACGAATTCATTTTTAATTTATGCTTAAAATACCATTTCTTATACTAAATGTTATTAGAACAATGTCCAGATCAATTTCAGACTTATTTGTATCGCTAAGATTTCTCTTAGAAGTTGAATTTACTGTTTTATTATGTGAAGGAAAATATTTAAGATTTTTTTTTTCTGTGTTCCAGTACCTAAGAATATTCACACACACGTGTGATCGGTAGTGTCACTATGTTTGTTTACGAAAAAGGCACAAAATTTCTTCTCTTTCAAAAGCTCTTTTCTCATTTCCTTGGTACTGAATGGACTTTGGTATTTCTCACGGTTTTCTGTATGAGTAGTATTATTACTCTTACAGTATCACCTAAACCTGGCTCTGGCACATAGTCACTGAATCCCTTAAAATGTCACCACTAATGGCAGATTGCCTTTTTTTGAAAATAGAAACAGAATTCTTCCTTTTACTATACATACAGACATTATGTTTGAACAAGAAATTACATTAGAGAAGAATTTCAGTTTTCCCCTCAAGAGAATTGTAATAAACAGGGGAAAAAATATGAACCATGTGAAAACACTTGCAAACTGAAACAGATCTTTGTGTTTTGTAATTTGTAAATTGACATCTGTTTTGTGATTCTTATAAGACACAAGAATTCCATCCTGATAATGTTCCTTTCTAAGAGCTCAAATTTTTATTTCAGGTGGTTTTTAAAAGGTCTTGGAAAATACTTCACAATCGATGGTAGCTATATGGTGTGATTGAGGATTACTGTTTAGTAAGCGTGGGCATTTTTGCCACCCCTCCTTTAAAATGCTATTTCTAGGCATGGACTGCACGCATTACCACATCTACTCTTTGATTTTTACATAACATACAGGCTAATAGGAAACTTTCCTGTGAAAATAACGTACCTGCATTTCCTGCTGTTTGGCAGTCCATTCAGTTCCATAATATGTATTTAGTACCCATTGTTACGTACAAATTACAAAGCAGGCCGCTAGGCTGCAAGTGCAAAAAACAGTTTCCCATGAATATGTTACAGCTGAAAAGACTGTAATGTTAATTCATGGAAAGAACAGCCTAGGTCAACTTCGCAGATTTTCTAGCAAAACATGCAATTCTGTTAACAGGAAATTATAGCATTATTGACTTCAAGTGCTGATCTGTGGTCATTTCAGAGTGTTTCATTACCCCCTCATTACCGAATCTGTTAAATGAATACTGCAGAGGCTTTCTTTTTTGTTCTCCTCCCCTCTACCCCTATCCTTCTCTCCAGCAATGGTACAGCAGTTCCATGAAAGTCATTTGTGTGTGGTTGGCTGATAGATTAGACCTCCAGCTCCATATTTACCAACTGAAGACGCTCATCAAGATCGTGAAGGTAAACAAAATGTGTTTAGATGTGAACTGCCCAGCACGCTGTAAAGAGTAATGGCAAGATATTGACATACAAACAAACAAAAAGTCGTATTTGATATAACATAGTGGATGTAAGTCTTTCAAAACATCACCTTTAGCTGAGGTGCTGCTTTTACTTCCATTTTCAGTTAGATGACTAAATAAATATAAACTTATCTTTTTTTGCTCTAATAAAGAAAAAATATTTTGTTATCAAGTAATCACAGTTTAAGATAATGTACATAAAGCCTGTAGCACGTTTACCTGAATGTAGTAGGTTCACAATAATTTTGTATTTTCTTCAATATAGAAATGTTTTCTCATAATCCATTTCCTCCATATTTATTAGGATGGTATATCGTTACGAGGGCTTTTGAATTGTATTTGCCAATAGAGTAGGGAAAGTCTCCATATTTTGTTATATCCTGATACAAAAGGAACACATTGTCGCTGCCTGAATTCTTTTGGAAGCTGCTCCTTCCTGTATGTAAGACTCAGTTTCAGCCCTGGGGACCATCCAAACTAGCAGATGTCACATCAGTTCAGCGAGGCCATTTTGACTTTTGCTCTTCAAGAGGAAAGGTGATAACATACATGTTATATTTAGTGAATAAGGGCTTTAAAATAACATATTCAACATAACTTTTCACACTTTGTAAATTCTAGTGGCAGCATCAATTTATTGGGTTGTTGGAAAAGTGATGACGCATTTTTGCAACAAAAAACATAGAAAAAATACGTCATGACTTTTCCGACAACCCAATACCCCAAGTATAGCTTTTTCTTAAAATTGAGATAAATCCTACGTGATGGCTAAAAACATAACTCTAAGCTACTGAGATCCCTGTTCCTTTAAACAGGTGACCTTTACTTCCAATTTAGCACCATTTATCTAGTTGGTACATACAAATATATATACGTACATACACATATATATAAATATACCATTTATATATGTGTGTGTACCTGCATATATGTATATACGCATTTATGTATATGTGTATATTTCTGTGTATGTATATGTATATATGTGTGTGTCAGCATGCACGCATGTGCACACACACACACACACACGCACACACTCGTTCTCAAAGTGTCCTTCCTGACCTAGCACCATCAGCATCACCTGGGAACTTGTTAGACATGCAAATTCTTGTCCCCTACCTCAGACCTACTGAATCAGAAACTCTGGAGAGTGGGGCCCAGCAATCTGTATATTAACAAGCCCTCCCGATGAGACTGAGGGATATCAAAGTTTGAGAAGAACCACTGTGTTACGCCATTACAGAAAGCTTCTGTCCACATTAAAATATTTGCCGTCACTCTCTTGGTTCTTGCAGTCTAATTAGAATACAAATTATTTTGTGCCAAAGACACAGGCTCCCACAGGTTGGAAAGACCCACACGTAGGAGAGTTCTGTTCCAAAGTAAGAAGTTGGCAAATCTGGAACGTAGCTTCAGCTCTCTAATGACACAGGAATAGCAATCATGATTAATCATAAATAACCAATAAATTATAGCCATTCACTAATGTTTAATACTGTTAAACGCATTACATTTCAATGGACAAATACCTTTGATCCAGCACACTTCTCAGCAGGTATTATTTAGTGTACAAAGAAACTGAAAGCACGCTAAGATATGTTCATATTTCCTGTAGTTTCCCTATTGCTTCTTCCTTGTTTCTATAAATGTGACTTGGAGAGCTTTCAAAGGAAGTCTGTTTTTCTTAAAAAAGAATCGGGATAATCTGAGTTTACCTTCTAAATCTATGTATCTACTAAGGCTGCAGTTGAGACTGTTGGGATTAGCTGGTGACCCTTATGATCAGCCATATTTTCAAGCTCACACTACTGTGTTCAGGATGTCAGAAAATACATATTCAGCCGATGGGAATTCGTTGATAGATTAAGCTCTTTGTTTTTAGAATAAAAATCTTAATTTTTTTATTAGCTCATTATTTGTTTCTTTCAAAGTCACTTCTTGTCTCATATTCACACATGACGTTACAGTTAAAGATCAAGCCCCAGTGAATATTTTAGCGGAAAAGAACAATTAATAATTTCATGAGTTGTGCTGTGACACTGCCATTGTACTCTAAGCCAATCAACTTGTCTCATTTTAATATATTGTTTACTATGGCTGCCAAAAGTCAAGACCGATAAACATGATATGAAGTTTCAGGAATATGTTTGACTTTCCATGGTTTGTTTTTTACATGCAGATCCCCAGACTTAGCCAGTGCTTACTTGGGCTGATGCATTTAATCAAGCCATAGGGCTTTATTTAATAATTAAACATGATTATGTTCACAATGAAAATCAGGATGAATTAATAATTTAATGTTCTAATTGTCTTTTCGTACTTTGAATATAAACAGACTTTAATCAATTTCACACAAAGATTGATCGGTCTTCAGAGCCTGTGTGGTTATGTTTACGTTCCAATGAATTTAAGAAACTTCAATAACACATGTGTAGGATTGTGAAAGCCCCGGACTAGGCTTCCCTTCCCCCCAGATCACTTAGACACGGCCTGCGTGTTACAGCTGAGTAGTGGCCAAGCTCCTGGACCCTGGCGACCCTCACTACTCACCAGCATTGTCATCCTCGGATGCCCGGGAAGACCCAGGCACCATCAAAGTTTATCGCCGACTTTGTCCCACAAAGACACCTAGATGCTAATTGGTTTCTTCATGTTTCTCACTAAGAAAAAGCAAATTCCAATAAGATTTCCAACCGAATATTGAGGACTAAGAAGTGATTTGCAAAGTTTTAACATCAGAGCGATCTATTTGGGGAGGGGAAAATAGAATCCTCAAATAATCACAATGATGGATTTGTGTTCTCCCCAGTGGCCATATGGCAGTTAAAAGCAGTTAACATAGCTCAGCTGCCTCTATCCCTGGGAAAAAAGAAGACAAGTGAGCAGCCCTCTGTGGCAGGCACTTGTCTTAACTAAGAGCCAAGCAGAACCACAGGGGCAGCCAGACAACGTCCAACTGCCAGTAGATTTTAGGAATTCTAAAAAGAGAGAGAGATTGCAAGGATACCTGCCCTTAGCTCCCCTAACTGCTTGCTTCTTGCTATGAAAATAAATCGGAGAGCCTTCAGGACTGCGAGTCCACTGTACAAATCTGTCCTGACCAACTTATTGATAATTAAGCTAAGTCTAAGGAAAGTCATTCCAATAAAATCAGAAAGTAGGACTCACAAACTCAGTATATAATTGTCAGTGGGCCAATAATACTTTATACCAGATACGTCATCTGGAGATGAATATTTTGTGTGCTTGATATGCTTTAAGCATTAGACACTTATAGGCTTGAGCACAAATTCATATGGTAATAACACCATGTGTTATCAGTTACCAAATTCTCTAGACAAAACTTACCTTTCAGGATTCTTTCACGGGTTCTGATGCAAATTTCCAATCACCTTAGTAATAATATGCTTGCTTACCAGCTTAGAGAAAGTGAGGATGGTGGGACGCATGTGTCTTAAAACAAAATATTTGTTTTATTTTGCCTTTGTCCTTGTTGATTTTAAGAATCACTATAGAAACAATAACGTATTTCTTCTATTTTGGACACTGAATTATAATTTACTATTTCACAAAAATGTAAATACATGTTTTATTAGCCCACGTACGAATGCTTTGTGCCAGAATTTGACAATTCATATTCCAAGGGAATATTCCAAGGATCTAGGCGAAAATTGTTTTGATCATTTAAGAAAACCTACCCTCTAAATCTACATTTTACTTGCTGTTGAGATACTGACTTCAAATACCGTACAGTGTCCCTCACAGCTCAGTTTATTTTTGGATATTGGTGAACTTTTCAAATATGAATTCTATTTATAACAAGTAAGTATCCAAATAAAAAATTATTATCTTCCATACTCACTTTTGGAATATCAATTATGAAACTTTGTACGACACCTTGGGGCATAAATCAGATGAAAGAAGACAGGAAGATAATATGAAAATACCAGTGGTCTCACTACCTTGCCATGGTTGTATTCCTTCCCAGAAGCCTGTTAGTAAGCCAGGCATGTATATCAGGGGAATTGAGGTGCCATCATCCGTACTTCCTACCTCATGTGAATAGCACCTTTAGCCTTTAGCTCAATTGTCTGAATGTTATTATATTTTCCTTCCACTGTGTTGAGTGAAATCAAGCATCCTTTAATGTTAATTTCTAGCTATTGAAGTTGTAATATTGGGCCTTGAAGACAACATTTCTTCTCATTTGACTTTTTTTTAATCTGTTAAGCACAAACCAAAATGAAAAAAAAAAATTAAAAAAAACAAAGACTACCAGCAATCAGTGGCACATTGATGGGTCCTGATACTTTTGGGTCAGTCCATTGAAATCTGACTGCTTACTATTGTAAATCTAACATATGACAGTAAAAATATTTTAAAGATAATTAGCTTTAAAAGTGGCCTTAGAAGTGCCTCTGCAGAATGGAATATCTTCATCTGCTGTTTCCCCATTGAACTAATTCTAGACTTTCCTACAACTTTAAAAATCAAAATAAAATACCAGTCTTGTTTAGTCATAGAAAAATCCCACGTGAAGAACAATCACACTTAATGAGAAAAGTAAAAATTAAGGGAAGCTTTATAGGTCACATGTCTTAAGTGCCACATAACCCAGAGTTCTGTTGTTCTTGTTGTTTTTAAGAGTCACTATAGAAACAATAACATGGTATTTGTTCTATTTTGACATAAAATACACCAAATTATAATTTACTCTTTCACCAAAATGTAAATATGTGTTTTATTAGCCCAACTGTGAACACTTAATGCCAGAACTTGACAATTCATACTCCAAAGGGATTTCAAAAGGAAAGGTCAGAATTCATACAGACATGTAGGTAATTCATAACATTTTACCCAGTGGAAATTTTATAATTCACAAATGCTGAAAATGCAAACTTCTTTTACTGTTAATAGGATTAATCCTCTCCACACACCTCCTCAAAAAAGCTAATGCATTTTATAAAGTATAAGGTATTTTTTAGTATTAAAGGAAAGACTCCTCAATTAGAAAACTAAGCATTTTTTCATATTCAAAATGTACATAAGTACGTGTCATTTTATCTTTGTTACAGGTTTTTCAAGTAGTACATTCTATGCAATTAGTAATATTTTGGAGAAAAGCTCATTTATCATCGGATGGTTTACAAAATATTGATCAATTCAGTCATTCTAGCTTGAATAGCACTCCCCAAAGTCTCTCATTTCACTTTCTTCCCAGAAATATACCAACAAGATGATTGAAAATCTGAATCTACTAGTGGGTTGTCCAAGATCATTTCTGAAATGCCAGTTGAATATACGTACATATAGGCATCCATATAGACCTCTACACATACAATCCATAAGGTGCCTAAGCAGATTATCTCTTCTTCCTCCAGAAAAGCTATAGGGACTTCCGGTTGCAGGGTGTATTGGAAGGCACACTGAACAGCAAGACCTACGATACTCTGCACAGACGGTTAACAGTGGAGGAGGCTACAGCCTCTGTTTCCGAAGGAGGAGGACTTCAGGGCATCACCATGAAAGACAGCGACGAAGAGGAAGAAGAAGGCTGATGATGTGCAGCCCTATAGAAGAAAAGAGGACCTTGGCATTGTTTCTTTTGTTCATTGTCCTTGTTGTTACATTGTTTGGCCAAATAAAACTGCTTGTATTTCACTCTACATTTAAAAAAATAAACCTGGAAGCAGATATAAAGGGGAAAATACCAATTTTGGGGGTTTTGTTTTGTTTGTTTGTTTGTTTGTTTGTTTGTTTGTTTGTTTGTTTGTTTGTTTGTTTGTTTTTAACAAGGTCTGTCTCTTTTGTGTAGCTTGACCTCAAATGAGCTTTGGCTTTGTGATTAAAATGTGCACTTTTTTTTTTAGTTGACTTTTTTTTTCTGTCATCACATCAAAGGAGTGTCCTGTGTGTGAATAGAATATGTATTTCTCATAATACAATATTGTGAGAAGAAACTACTTCTAATCACTGTTCCAGCTCTATCATACCCGTGTTAAAACAGTCTGTATTTAACATTTTATCATGTATGTGCAAAGTTTGTTTTGCAGTTAATTTGCCATTGTTGTGATGTATGTAAAATGTTAACCTTGGTTGTTCGTACTCTGAACTGGTCTTCAGGTGTATTCCTGGGCTTACAGGACCGCCAAACCTAAACATAGATAGATTATTCATTGGGCTTGTGTCCTGTTCTGCTCTGAACATTTCTTCTATCAAGTGTAAAAAATCCCAAAGTGTGGGCTAGTAAGTGTGCTGGCATCAACATACTTTATTCTCCTACTTATAACAGCTTCCAGGCAATAAAAGTCCATTTAGTCATAACCAGTTCTGTATTTATTAGACATTTAGATTAAATGCAGTAAAAAAGAATGTTTGCAGTATTATAAACATCTCAACAATTTGGCTCTGTGCTTTGTTATTTTTGTCTTGTTTACAATCAAATTCGTAAAAGATATTAACACAGCTTTGCACCTAGTAGGCAACACATTTTGCTAAAAGAGATATGACAGCGTATTTCATGGCAAAGGTCATGTTGACTATATCCTCATATATTGTGTATTATTAGTTACCATTAGCAATTAATGGTAACTAATAATGAGTAAGATGAGGAATGCTAGTAATGTTAACTAGTAATTGACATGTTCAAGTTATTTCTTCCCCCAAAGTATTTTCTTGCAACAACTTTGAAAGATAAATAATAGTATTATGCTTTATAATGTGTCTGTAGTTTTTATTTTTGTACTTTTTTCCTAAAATATGCTGGCATACTGGGCTACTGCATTCACTCATAAATAATATTTAAATGAAGTAAGTTAATGCAAAATAAGTGGAATTATCCCTGAATTACATAAACCTAAGTCCCGAAATTTTGGAAGTGAAACAACTTGTTGGATCTCCAAATTCACTCTCCCATTGGTGGTGTAAGTGGTCTCTAGGTACCCAGACTAGCGCACAAAAATCTGTGTATTCCACAGTTATTATATAATGTCATTTCAGCTCAATTTCTGGGTCCTAGAGGTAAGCGACCCTGTGATAAACATGAAAGGAGATTTCTCCCCCTTTCCTGGGTTAGAGATGAGCTCTACCACCTCTCAGGATTTTTTAAAGGCAGCTTGTGTGGGAATGCTCACCTTCCCTGTGTTTTCCACCCTCAGGCTCAGTAGTGTCCTTTCCTTAAGCCCTGGGGTGTCCTGTGTGCTCCCCTAGACTCCCCAAGCTTGCTGCTTCCTGCACAGTTCAAATTGCTCTATGCTTGGAAATTACCCACCCTTCTTTTCCTTTAAATAAAATGTCAATTTCCTTGATACAGCTCATCTCAAGAGTAATTGACCCATTTTGTCCTCAAGTATGAATGATTGTTAACTGCCCTCCTTAGCCGTGTGTGTGTGTGTGTGTGTGTGTGTGTGTGTGTGTGTGTGTGACTGTCTAGCCAATAGAATTCAGAAATGAAGGGGAATACATGTATTTGAGGGGAGAGTACTTGGGGTCAGCAGGAGGTTTTTGCTGATGGCCTACCCTATTTAACCTGCCTGCTGGTTCTATTTGCCGGTCAGCATCTTGGAGCTTCTCTTTAGATTTGGGTGTTCTCTGCTCCTGCCCTTCTCTACCCAGGTTTCTAAAAGCTCCTTCCCAGCCCAACCTCCAGTGGCTCCTGCAGTGAGGACAACAGCAGTCAAGGGCAGGGAGAGGAGGTGCTCACAGTTTTATGAAAACTAACTGGACTCTCCTTGGAGCCACACAGAAAGGTGTGTAAAGGGAAATGTACTCTATATACTCACTCTGTAAAAGAATGAAAAGTTTTTGGTTTTGTGCCCAGAAATGTTCTTTAACATACATAACTGCAAATTGCTTGAAATGACTTAATAATTGTTCATTGGGGTGTGTAACTGTTAGGGTGAGTGCCCAAGCATCTGTCTATTAGAGGAAGCCAAGTGTTGTTATTCTTTAAAAAGTTATTTTTTAAAAAACAAATTTAATTGAAACCTAACAAGTCTTGCAACGAATGATTTTTGAAATGAAAATCATTTTTAACTCAAAAGAACTAGCTTTACCCTCCTAAATAGCTTTGGGGAAGGGCTAAAAAGTACATTCTTTGCACAGTTTGGTGAATGACGCTGGAGTAAATAACATACAGTCTAATGTCCAGCCGGGATGCGCGCGCTAAGTAACACGTCTAGAAGGAAAATTTGTCCACATACTTGCAGGAGAAAAATCATAATAATGCCTTTTCCCGGAAAAGGAAATACCCACCTAGAGCTTAAGGTAAACCTCTTGGCTCCAGCTGTGGGTCGTTCTTGCATTCGCGGATTTTTCTACTTGAATTCCCCCTTTAGTTCTTGTTCATTGCCCCTCTCTGGAGAAAGGGTTTCCTGCTACTTTTGCATTAACCACCCCCGTGCAAATTGCCTCGGGGCTCCCCCCAACTCCTCGCCACCTCTGCCCCCAAGGTCATAGCCGGACCTCGCGGCGACCAAGGATGAGAGTGTCCGCGAGCCCTGGAAAGTGTGTTGGAACGGCAAACAGGTCACACGACCATCGCTGCTCCTGGAGTCCCGAAACCCCTGCTGCCGCGTTCTGTCCCCCGCCCCACAAAACCCGTCGGGACCCCAAGCCTGGGCTCCGGGTGCGCAGGCGCTCGTGGGATCCCCACGGCCCCGGGCACAGCCCCGGCCTTCCAAGCCCATTCTGCCACGCGTTTGGCAGAAGGACCCGAGGGAGAGAGTAGAGCGACAGCGTGGTTGGTTTCTGTTTCTTATTCCGAAAACAGAAAATGGAAATTTCCCGGTCCGGGTCCCTAAAGGGAGGTGATAGATCGATGATCCAGAGAGATGTTCACGCGCGGCTGGCGGCGGAGCATTTACTCGTCCGGAGAGCAACCTAGTTGGCCCCGCGCGCTCGGTGTCGCTCTCCTCCCAGCAATCCCAACCCCCATCGCCAACCCCGGTTGGTTTTGTGCGGACTTGGAGGTCGGGTCTGCGGAGGGGTCGAAAGGGCTGTGCTCAACCTGTCTTTACATTGAGTCTCCCTCCCACCCCATGCCCGGGTCCTATGCAGGGAGACGCCGTGAGGAGTGGGTCTCCTTTTCCCCTCAAGCCTTGCTCGCTGGAGGGCAGGAACCTTCGGGAAAGGCCCGCAGTTCAGTTGGCCCCAGTACTTTGCTGCAGATGGAGTCGAGCCCAGGGACCAGGGCGGCCAGGCGGATGTGAAGAGGCGCTGGGACCCCGCAGCAGCGACGTCCCCGAAGCGCGCGGCAGGGCAGGTGCCCCCGCAGGGAGCTCGGGGTGAGGCTTTCCCCCTAATATTGGCTGCAGGATGGGGTGCGGAGCTTCCTTAAGCTGCAATCTCTGTGACATGAAGTAAGATACTTAAGGGAGCAGAGGCGGGTACGAGCTCTGAGCTCCAGAAGTCATGCGTGACGGTCACCGCTGCCTCCTCCGTGTCAATATGTGATTATTTTAAGGCAGAAGTGGGGCACTGGAGTTTGAGCGTGTACCGAAAGAAGAGGAAGTGAGCAAAGAAGAATTCGATGTGTTTTCCAAACGAAGAAGACCCCTGATTTAAAGAACTACCCAGAAAAGGGTGCACGTGACACAACTTGGGGAGCAGCCCTGAAGAGCCAAGGCCTTGGAGTCAGAAAAGCCCGGGTTTGAATCCTAATGGCTGCCCCTGTTCTTAGTGTCTGAGCTCTGTGGCCTCTCTGTAAAATGGCACTTAATAAGGAGGGGGGCTGCAAGGATTAGAGGCATGTTACAAGTTGTGGCCATTATTAACTGTATTTTTTTTAAATTAGGAATGGAGTTAGGAGACATTGTGAGAGGCCTGCCTCTGCCAAGCCACCTCTCACCGACCATTCTTCCGGGGTTGGCACAGAGTCCTTCTAGAATAGATCACAGTCAGCTCGGTGGCTTCAGCCCGCCCCGGGCGTGTAAGTGGACTGGCTAAAATTGTCCAGTTCCGGGCTTATATATCCCGTCACCCTAGTGGGAGGAGAGGAGGGGAGGGGGTGGGGCAAGCCGACTTCTCTCTCCAGAGTGGGCCCGCATTGCTGAGAGAGAGCTGCCCCTGGAGCTGCATTTGGGAAGGGAGGCCGCTGAGACCTGTCATTGGATCCACATGAAGACGATGTTGACAAGGGCTGTGAAACCGGTCGGGTATGGTCCGGGAGGTGCCAAACCACAAGCGAGGAATCCCAGGCCCCGGCCTGTGTGCCCAGTGGGTTGCATTCAAGAGTTTCTGGGACAAATTGGTGTTCATTCATATTTTCCAAAGTTTAAGGAGGCCTAGAATGGAAGCCTGCGTCTCAGACCAGAGATGCTTGGAAAAGGCGAAGCAGGACCGGGAGAGCATTAGAGGAGGCTGCACCCCCACCCCTGCGCCCCAAGGTGACCTCAATTGCGACAGAAGGACCAAAACGCTTAGGGCTATACAGCCAGTCCTGCCCCGGTGTGCTGAACTGACAGCCCTTCGAGGCTGTCGGTACAACACTAATAGCGTGGAGGCCCAGCGCCGTGCGGAGGGCGCGCCCCTGGGTCCCGACCCAGCACATCTGTGGCGAGGGAGACGCGCGCCCTGATGGAGCTGGGGCCAGGCACGCGGCGGCCTGGAGGAGGCAGAAACTGATCACTTGCGAAAGGAGGTGATATGGCACCCTGCTTTGGGCGGGGGCTAGAAGTGGGGGTTTTTTGTTTTGTTTCGTTTTATGTCGGAGAGATGTTCACCATCTCCATCAAACCCCTAAAGGCAGCTTGCCTACAGCTTCTGAGTTCCAGGTCGAGGGAACAAGGTTCCACCCCAGCCGCCTAACTCCAGAATACCATGAGGCTATTCATCTCCCTGTACTTTGCAATATTACATTAAGGGTAGCTGTATTTGTGTGCTTATTTGTGGGCAATAAAAAAAATTAGCAAATAAACATATGCTAGATTTGTCCCCAATTTCCTTCCACGCTGTCCTTCCCTAGGATCAGTGGGTCTCTGGTCAGCGAGGAAGGGAAGAGTTGATTTCAAACTCAAGAGCTGTTAGGCGGAGTAGTTACTCTTCCCCAGGCCCTGGCACAGGCTTGTGTATGGAGTCTCTACACGCAGTATGTGCCTTTACAAAAATTGAAAGTGGAGAACTAAATTACTTCCCTTTCTGCTTGAATCAATTCTGGTTTGCCTTTTCACACAACCTGCCCCCTGACACCCCACAAGTAATGCCTCTGGCGTGGGATTGGCAGAAAGAAAACTTTAAATGCTGAGGATTGTTGTTGCCAACATTTCCTTAAAATGACAAGCAAGCAAAACTAAGTGTTACTTTGGAAGGAGATTTTGGTTGGGAGGTAGAAAAAGTTCCATTAAAAAGGAGTTACATTGTCAAAGGTCGGAACCCAACAGAACTGGATTTCAAACAGTGGAAAGTGAAACATGTAAGGCCAGGGTAGCAGCAGATTGTGGCAAGAGAAGGGCTTTTGTTACGTCCTCTCCCCCCCCCAATTCCCCGAGCAAAGCTGGATAATAATTTTTAAAACACACTTCAAAGTTGCTGTATTGAAGAAGCTCATTCATTGTCATTCATTCCAACTGCCCAGTTTTTTGTTACATTTTGTGATTGCTAGGTGAGTTCTTTCATATCATTAGGAGTCTATCAGAAAGTTGATTAATTTTAGAAATGCATAACTGCTTCTAAAGAGATGAAATCTTTCATCAAGCTGGGATTTTTGAAAGGCTTTTGTGAAATGTTAATGCGTGAATCTACAGAAGAAAATGTTCCCTGGGGTATTCAGGACTGAACTGTGAGAGAGCCGGCCCCCAAAGATAAGGAAAGTCCTCGAAGTTGTAAGAAAATAACTCAGGAAGTGTGATTCTTTATGTGTACTTTAACGTTTCCATGCAGATCACCAGAAATCAAATCCCTGAGCAGAAGGGTTGTTTTTAAATCCAGTTGTCTGAAAAAATACTGTGGAGAAATTTATAGCTTAACTTTTTAACAAGGTGATCGCTAGCCTTTCATATGTAAAGTAGTTTTATGTTTAAATCTCTTTTCAATCTCAAAGCTGCCAGAGAGTGAGGTGGGCTTTGATTTAGTCCCATTTTACAGAAAAACAATTCAAGACAAAGGGGAACTACCACAGTCTGTGGTTAACAAGGAGTCCACTAGCTGTGTGGCCTCCCCAAGCTTGTGCACCCGGGCTAGGGGACCGTGCGGGAAATTGGCTTCATTTATTCCAGCCATCAAAATGTCTGGGACAAATTGGTAGGAGGACTTAGAAAGAACTTTCTTAGAAAGGAGGAAAGGTTGCTCTTGATTTCAACAGCTGACTGAAGAATCCAGCGTTAAAGGGGTGGTAGGAGACCCAGGGGAGGAAAGGGGATTGATTATATTTTACTCCTTATGGGCAGCAGCTGGGATCCAGGTAGGGGCAGAATTCACTGCACACTTCAAAAAAAATGGACCTTAACTCCCCCTAAGTTCCTGCCCATACAGGTTTAATTAAAAGCTCTAAAAATGAATCGAAACAACTGCAAACTACCGATGGATGAGATTGAATGTCAGAGAATATGGTCAACTTTGCACATGGGTTTTGCAGAGAAAAGGGAAACAGGAACAACAGTAAGATATAGAAGGCAGAGAGGAAGGGGACGAAAGACTTCGGTTTCTGATGCCAGCGATCACTGCCCCCACACCTAAACCAGAGGGGAGGGGGTCCACCCACTGCTGGACCGCTGGACGCACTTGGCAGAGGCACATCGCAAAACCAAAGAGTACCAGGACCGCTGTGGCCCTCATGGCTAATAAAAGGGGACACTGGGATCCCACAAACCTTGTCCCTTGACTTCCTCTTTGCCCCTGCGCTCCACAGAGAATCATTAAGAAAACCGGTCGTAGGGCTCCCGATTTTGAATTTACTAGTGACATTTGAGATGCGGGGTTGCGGAGGGTGGGGGGCGGGAGGAGGTGTTTGTGAAGGGATCTAATCTTATAGGCAGCGACTGCAATCCTGTATGTTTTGTAGCTGCCACGTTTCACTTTTCCATCTTATATTTGAGTTGGCCAGTTCGAGCCCGCTTGACAGATATGTCTCTCAGTAGATGTGGCCTTCATATGTTTGGGGAAATAATAAATTGCAATTTCCTGTTCATATTAAAGGATATTGACTTTGCTTTCTCAAATAAAACGTTGATGTCAGCCAAATAAAAGGGGAACAAATCCTTTGGAAAATAAGGGATCCCAGCTATTCGCATGTCCGCCGCCTGTTGAACACAGCAAACCCTCTTAATTTTTAAAACTCCTTTTGCCGTTAGTCAGAAATCGAAATCAGAATCATGAAAGCCAATTCCTCTTTCTCTCCCTTTTTCTCCCCCTCTGCCTATCCCTTCAACAGTGGTGTGAAAGTTCAGGTATTCTCTGTCATGAGTAAAAAGCTCTGGAAATCTGCTAAAGTGCCAACACTGGGAACATATCCAGGCCCATGGTGCGAAAATGGAGTATGTGCTGTTGAATTATTATTTTTGTCCTTGAAGTTTACAACTACGCCCTTATATTATGTAAATTTCTGAGAAGCTGTGAATCACAGGGTTAGGTAGAGGAGGTTTTCTTTCCCGCTCCGTTTGCAGCAGGAACAGACCCCATTCAACTCTTTGAATGATTCACAGCCTCGTTTCTTCTTCCGGCTTTTTACCCAGAACCACCTTCCCTCCCCACTCTCGACCCTGCGGACCTGCAGGGTCGCAGGGCCGCCACCCCAGCCCCTGGAGCAGCGTTTGTGACGTCAGCCAGCCGGCCCCTTGAGGTCACCGCGGTTCTCTGTTGCCAGCATCAACACCGACGCGGGGCGCTTAACGCTTCACGGCGTTTCTTGTACCTTCTTCCTCAGCGAGACCAATGGGAGACTCTGAGGGCGGACCCACTGTTGGTGGAATTCTAAGAATTAACTGAACTTAAAAAAAAAAAAAAAGCTGGTGGGGAGAGAAAAAGGAAAATGGCATCCAAATGAATCCAAACTAAGAAAGCAATAATGTAACTTTGTAAGAGTTAGCAAGATGCCTTAATGAGGGATCAAGCCTCTTGGGGTTTTCTCAGCATGGATGTTAAGGCTCAACTCTTGAAACCTGACGAGCGCCTGTCGTATCTGGTCTGAGAAAGCCGGAGAGAGGGAGGGGGTGGGTCACAGGGGAGCATCCGCCCCCACCAAGAAAAGGCGGCCGGGCGGGCAGGGGCTGCGAGTGTCCTCCTCTTCAGGACCAGCTCGAGGTGGCCGCGGGGGTTTTGTGCTCTGAGGCCACTACCCCGTCTCCTCTTTGAGAAGAACAGCTTGACAGAGAGCTCAGGGACGGGAATGAAAAAATAAAGTGGGGGGTGGGGCCAAGATGGGACGGTGTAAGGGAAGCGTCTTAAAGAGGTGCATCTAGTTACAGAGTTCTCTCGCTTTTCCCGGGGCCGTCAGGAAACACCAAGCAGTTCTAAGTACTGGTCAAACGTTTTGGAGGGTTCGCAGGGGCGGGAAGGGGGTGGGCACACAAATACAGCACAAGACAACGGACACGGTTTTTGGAGGCGATGCTCGGAGGTGCCCCACCCCCGTTAAAAATTGGCTTAAGGAAGTGTTTTCCGGAAACTCCAAATGACAGGCAAAACTAATAAAAAGACGCTAGTTCCTTCTTGGGCGTGCCCAGCGTCAAGCTTTTTTTCCTTTCACCTGCCATCTAGATTAAATGACCCTTCAGTGACACCCTGAGTCGGCAAAGCGCGTCTGTTAGCGAACGTCATGTTCAAAAACTTTTCTAACAGGACTTCTCGGCCATCTGTTCCTGGGTCTTTAAACCCGATCCTGCACCCCCTCCGGAAACTCTTTGGAGTTTCCCCTCCTTCTCCCAGCCTGAGAGGAGGGGGTGGGGCCGCCGCGGAATCCATTGGGGTGCAGCGGAGAAGGGAGGGGCGCGATCCAGACCTCCGGGCCTGCAGGGGCACTGGCGGGCGGGAGGCCAGTGGCCAGAAGGTCCGGGGCGGCGACAGCGCGGCGCTGGCGGACCCGGGAACGGGAGGCTTCGCCAGGGCCCGGGAGCCCCGCGGGACGCGCGCCACGCAGCCGGCGGGCGGAGAGGGCAGGAGGGCGCCCAGCTCCTAGCCCCCTCCCAGTGACTGGAGCCACCGCCCCAGGTCCCTCCAGGCCGTCTCCCTGAGCCTGGTCGCACAAGGCCTTGCCAACGTCATTTGAGTTGTTTAGGACTCGGGAGCAAGGACCAATAAGTGCAGAGCCCGGCCGGGGAGAGTTGTCAGCTTCTCTGTTTCATTTCGGGTTTTGGTTAAATGGCTCTGCTCGCGGCACCGCATCGTGAGTGAGGCGGGGCGCCTCGGCTCCCTCAGCGGGAACACGGTTCCCCTCCGAGGCCAGGGCCAGGGCAGCTGAGGTCGCAGCGGAATGGAGGTCCAGGTGGCCGCGGGCGACGTGTCCGCGCGGGACGCTCCCAGGCGGGAGCGACCGACGGCCGGGGTCCAGGAGGTAACTGAATTTATAAACGGCTCTCAGAGATTTCTACTCAAGGATTTTAATTTACCTCGATTGCTTCTCCATTTTTTAAAAGCTTGGTGTTTGTTCTATGTTATTTGAATCGTTGACTTTTATTTCACGGGAAATAAGGGAGAAAGGCCGAAAATAACATTAAAACTGCGCTAAACCTTGTGGGTAGTATCAAGGAAAGAGTTGCGCTGTGTGTTGAATAGTCTTTATTTTGACCATCAAGTGAGTTTTTAAAATTATCTGGGGATTGCTGCAAAAACGCTCCTCAGCCGATTGGTCTATGCAGCTCTCGGGGTAAGGCCAGAGCGCACATTGACGGTGTCGTCTTCTAATAATTCACTTCCCAGGTTTCAGTGACACCGTTGTAAACTGCAAGCAAAACTTTGGTGTTTTTTGTTGCTTGACTTCTAGGCAGCTCCTTATCTAAGTTGGAGAAATGGGGTTGCTTGTTTATACACTTCTTTTTCCATCAGTCCAGCCTTGAGTCGAAGCCCGGCTGTCCGGAGGGAACACACCTTACAGGCCTGAGGGAACGAATGAGAAAAATCCCAGCATTAGTGGAGGGGCAGAAACAAACCCAAGGCAGGTTATCTGTGTCTGTAAGGCCTGCGGGCTCATTAACAGCTCTCATCTTTGGGGCTCATCATTTACTTTTACAAACTGTTTTCATGTGTAACATTGTTTGGACAAGAATGATTTCACTCGGTTTAAATGAAATACTAATATAAAAGAAAGAATAACAACGAAGGTTTAGAAACAAACAACAAACCACTCTCCTACCTCTCCTTCCCCAAAAGAAAGGACTGAATTAACTGGGTCCCTCCTATGCTCCTGACCTGTGATACTGGCCTTCGCACGCGATCCAAAATTAGCAAGAACTCTTTATTTACTACCAAACTGACTAAAAGCAGACGAGTAGCCTTAAATCAGAACTTGTTACCCACGTGTTTGTTAAATGCTGTAAAGTTAGTTCTCACTGTGGATTCATTAATACCCAACAAGACTCTTTCCTTGAACCTTGCAGACCCTTCCTGTTTGTACCCCATTTCATCACCCCATCTCCATCACACAGCACCAGAAATAACAAAAGACCAGTCGGAGATAAAGACTGAGCAAAACTATAGAAACACTTCGGAATGTTTTTCCTCCCCTAGAAAGAAGGTGCATTGCGTTTGTTGCTATTTATTAAACAAGAAAAAGTGTAGATGAGTCTGAATGTCTGGGGGGGGGTTCCTCAGAATAATAATCTTCTCTCCTTCCTTTAGCTCCAAATAACTAATAAGAAGCAAAGAGAAAGACTGTTGTTTGTGATGAAGAGATGGGGGTCTTGCATGTTGCAAAGGCCTGAAAACCCTGAACACATGACCAGGGATGAATTGGTGCGTGTGGCAGAAGACTGAATATGTTCTAATAGTCCCCAATCCATTTTTTTAGTTTAAAAAAAATTCAACAGTGACTTATTAAGGAAGGCGACATGAAAGGTTATGAGTTATTTGGTCATTGATGGCTCTATTATACTGCCTTTTAAATCAGGTTGAAATAATCTTGACCAGAAATTGCATTTACTAGTGACAGGGATGTAAATACATAGCCTCTAAAAATTATTCAAATTCTTGAGTAACATCAAGAACTCAGCTTAGGGAGCATTGAAATCAAAATGAGATGCCCTAGAAAAAAAGAGAACTTTAAATTCGTTTAGAGGAGTAGAGATTTTTGAAATTTTCTCTGAAGGTCTTAACTCAGAGTTTATCTGCTCTCTCCATATCAAGGACTGCTCTGCTTCCTCGGAACATCTCATGCAGGATAAAGCACACACTTAAAACTCGCCTTCAATATGGATTTAAGTGGGTAGCAGGGCAAATAAATACTGTCTTTCCCGGTTGGAAAGGGGAGGGACCCTTAATCCTCAACACTGATGAAAAAGGGGGGGATTATAGGATTCTGCAAGAAAAGCCAAAGAAACTAAAACTGAGTTTCTGTTTTGTCATTAACAAAACAAACAAGGCTTCCTTGCATTCTTTTGATAAACAATTTTTTAAGTGTTGAAGAGCTTTAAAAGTTTCTGCATTTTCCAATTATGCTCTGCTTTTATTGGTGGGTTTTTGTTGTTGTTCTTGTTTTTCAAATGTGTTTGGGTGGAGGAAAAGTACTGAATAGATTAACAACGAGAGGGAGGCCCTTCCTAAACACATTTTGCATTTTGTTTAAGACAGTCCTTATTTATATAGAGATACCTTTAAAAATGAACGCGTTTTAGGTTACATTTTTAGTGAAAAAAAAAAGCTCATTAACAAATGTTGGAATACCAACACCTGGATTTATAAAGCAACTTTCAGCCTTTAGGATTAGGAAGCTCAGCTGTATGTTTTAAAGGAAGGGAATAATTGCTACTTTGCGATATTTGTTACTCAAATGACACTACACTCTCAAACGCCTGTCAAAAAGGCAAATCGTGAGAAGACCGGTGAACAGCAAACTGCTGAAATACTAACTATGCAAAACATACATACCCCTCAGGCAATAATTTTCCTTTTCAGTTCAGTGTCCACCGAAGGAGAAATTTACAGAGGTCAAATCAAGACTCTTTTGCCGTTAAGGAGGAGTGGGGGAGGGGGACGAGGGGAGAGGGACGGACACGCGACAAACGTAAAGCCAACTGGTGGCATTCAGTCAAGAAGGCAGGTAACACTCGGGAAGCGGGTGAGTTGTACAATTCAGCTGGGCGCTCCAAAGCTTTCCGGAGCCGGGCTGTGTTCGTGCTTCTGTGCTTTTTCCTTGAAGCCTGGCCTTATGTTGCAGGGGTGCCCTAGGAGGGGAACTTTTCGATGTTGGGAAGCTGCAGGTAGGAAAGGAAACCCGATCCGTCCCAAAAGGCAGCAATTAAAGTCTTAACCGCGACCCATCTGTCGTGGGACGACCCCCCACCCCCACCCCTTCCCCTAAAAGCTGTACGGCGCTCTTTGTCTGAGCAGGAGGGGAGGAGACAGGTTTTGCGGCCCCAGCTGCAAACGGAAAGAAAATTTCCAGCCTGGGCGAACGATGGCTGATTGCGTCCCGGCCAAGAACCGCTCTTAAGCGCCGCCGGGGGGTGTAGAGCCTCTTCCCGGATTCGACCCGTGTCCTTTGCCTCTTTCTGCGCTTCTCTACCGCTGCTTCTGTCCTCCCAGCTCGAAGCCACCCCGAGACCTGACACGAGGCACTTCCAGGCCTAGTTGCTAAGGCCGGTCGCATCCAGACCTTTCCCCAACCTGGCCCTATGGTTGCTTTCAACTTCCAATAGGACTCAAGTCTCCTCCCCCATTTCCTCGGCAATTGGGTTTCCCCATCGCCCATCCAGCTGCTGTCCTTCGGCCTTGGGCATTCGGTCCAGCCCTCTCAGCTCGCCGGGCGGGGACCAGCCAGCCCTCACGAAAAGCCGGAGTGAGGGCCCGTGGCAAGTGCTGGGCAATGAGGCAGGGAGGAGGGGACACTTTGAAGTTAATTTCCTCTGTTTGGGGTCCGACTTCGCATTTTAGGGTGGAATTGGCCAGGGGCTCAACAATCCCAGGGCTTCGAGCCGGCTTGCAGCCAGCCTCCCACTGCCGAGCCTTTCCAGGGCTCCTGCAGGAAGAGGACGCCCACACCCGCTTGGCTCGATGTCGGGCACCCGCCACCACCCGTTCTACACGCACCCACTCGGAGGTAACTCACCAGGTAGATGCCACCCTGGGTTGCGACGGGCGGCCACTCACAGGAGGGTGCAGGACGCAAGGCTCTAACGGGCACCTCTGCGCTCTTCCTCCGTCTCCAGGCGAGGGTTCGCAACGGCAGAGTTCTCCCAGCGCAGCCGCCAGTTCCCCGCCAAGTCCCGGCACACCTGGATCTGCAAGGTCGCCGGCTTGCAAAGGGGAGTGACAGGGAGGGCGCGCGCCGCTGCTCCCTGCGCGCCCTGGGCCGCGCCCGCCTAGATGGCGAGAACCCGCGCAGACGGAGTCGAAGCCACTGGAGTCTTCCGGGAACACTCCCTGCACTCCACCGCTCCTCCCTGGGAGTTTTGGCCGAGGCGCCACACATGGAGGAAGGCTGGATGGGGGGCGTTCCAGGAGCATGGTCTCCAAGAGTTCTGGGAGGCGGCAGCGTGGCTGTGGCCAGGATTGGCTCGCTGGCGGGTCTCTGTGCTCGCCGCCGGGCGTTGTACACAAATCCTAGCTGCAGCCTGCGCCGCTTTGAGGAGGCTTGCGGATACCCGCAGTACGGAGGTTGTGGGGGAGGGAACCAATAAGTTGTTTCCCTTCTCCGCTCTACATTCAGAACTTAAAATGCTGCGAGAGAGCTCTAGTGAGCGCAGGTGCTTAAAGAAATACTCTTTCCGGGGCTCTCAATGGCAACGCATAAAGCGCGCGCGCGTCTGTTTGTGTGTAGCGGGGGTGGGGTCCGGCCCTAGTCGAGGTTTCTTTTGGCATGACACCCGCTTATTCCTTGCACCTCAACTTTGTGGACGGAGCGTATGTCACATCGTCGAATTTACAAAACCACAAACACCTAACAAGCCTCCCAAGGCCTTTAATTCTCAGGGCCGTTTGGGGAGGCCAGTTACCTGCTGGCGTCTTCCAAATGGTCCAAACTCAGTTCGAGCCGCCAGGACTCCCGGATGCCGGGAGCACTCAGCCCCCTTTTCTTTCCCTGAGGGCAAGAAAGAGCTGCATAGGAGGCAGCATGGCCCAGACCCCCGCCCAGCTCCCGCCGGCGGAATCTTGCGGGGAAAGCTGGGATTTCGCTGCCGCTGACATCCTGGCCGCGGCTTTCTGGAGCTTGGCGTTTGATAAATATAGCCTGGCGTTTGCCCCTGAATTAGACTCCGTTTCCTTATTTAGCTTTTGCACAATGATTTTAGATGATGTCACTTAGAGCTAAACGAGAAAATTGATCTCAGATTTGCTTGGCCTCTAAAGCCTGGTTAAGCAGATTGAGAATTAAAAAGACAGAGGAAAAAGCAAAGAGGTGGGGGGTTGGGGTGGAGGGGAGCGCAGTGTGCGCCCGAGAGTGTGTGCGCGGAGGGGAGGGCGCGCGGCGCCGCGTAGAGCGCCCCCGCCTCCTCTGGGCGGGGGAACCTCACTCACCAATGAAAAGTAGTTACTGACTGCAGAGAAAAAAAAGTTTTCCTGTTGACTGTTGGAAGCGAATTGAGCAATTATCTAGTTTACCTTCTCCTCTTGGAAGTTAACGATTGGCGAGATCTTGGCTGCGTTATTGACACAACACTTTCTATTGATAGAAATAAGTAGTGATTGTCCCCGAGTCATTGGTGCGCCAAGAACTCTGCGATGGGCTGGCAGGAGTCCATTGGGCTGGGCAGGCAGGTTCGGCTGGTGATGCTGGGGAGGAGGAGGCGGAGGCTGCTGGTGGTGATGGTGCCGGTCCCCCTCTCCACAGGTCTGTGAGAAGCAGGGAACAAGGCAACGACAGCGCAGCCCGACCCGGGCTGACGGACGCTGGCGACTCAGACATGGACAGTAGCTGCCACAACGCGACTGCCAAAATGTTAGCGACTGCTCCGGCCCGGGGCAACGTGATGAGCACCTCCAAACCCTTGGCCTTCTCCATCGAACGGATCATGGCGCGCACCCCAGAGCCCAAGGCCCTGCCTGTTCCCCATTTCCTGCAGGGAGCCGTGCCCAAGGGGGACTCCAAGCACTCGCTGCATCTTAACTCGTCGATCCCCTGCATGATTCCCTTCGTGCCTGTGGCGTACGACACGAGCCCCAAGGCGGGAATGACGGGCTCCGAGCCGCGGAAGGCGAGTCTGGAAGCTCCCGCGGCGCCAGCAGCGATGCCGGCAGCGCCTGCGTTCAGCTGCAGCGACCTGCTTAACTGCGCACTGAGTCTCAAGGGCGACCTGGCCCGCGACGCGCTGCCGCTGCAGCAGTACAAGCTGGTAAGGCCGCGTGTGGTCAACCACTCTTCCTTCCACGCCATGGGAGCCCTGTGCTACCTGAATCGAGGCGATGGCCCGTGTCACCCGGCGGCCGGCGTTAACATCCACCCGGTGGCCTCTTACTTCCTCAGTTCCCCTTTGCACCCGCAGCCCAAAACGTATTTAGCCGAAAGGAATAAACTGGTGGTCCCGGCAGTGGAGAAGTACCCCTCGGGAGTAGCTTTCAAAGACTTGTCCCAGGCTCAGCTGCAGCACTACATGAAAGAGAGCGCCCAGCTTCTGTCGGAAAAAATCGCGTTTAAAACCTCTGACTTCAGCCGAGGCTCTCCTAATACGAAGCCCAAAGTTTTCACTTGCGAAGTGTGTGGAAAGGCAAGTACTAAGAAGAAAGGAGGTCTTCCTCCTTCCCTCCCTCTCTCCCGCTTTCTTCCCTCCCTTCTTCCTTTCCTTACTTTTATTTTATTGTTATTATTTGTATGCACTTGTTGTAAGGTGCTCTCCGCCCTCTGCCCGGTTTGATTTCACCGTGCTTGTGGGCTAACCTGTTGTCTATGTGTTTACCTTGAAGGTCTTTAACGCGCACTATAACTTAACCCGTCACATGCCGGTGCACACAGGAGCCAGACCCTTCGTTTGCAAAGTGTGTGGAAAGGGCTTCCGGCAAGCCAGCACCCTGTGCAGGCACAAGATTATTCACACCCAGGTGTGTGCCTCTGTCTCGAGTTCACCTGGTTTACTTCGGAGCGGTTTGTAGAAAAAATGGCTGATAAACTCTTACTCTTTAGCGTAAGGGTTGTTTAAAGCGTGCTGGCTGAACGCGGGGATATGCCGCGTATTGTTTGCCTTTGTTCTGCTACAGAAGCATGAGAGGGAGCATTACTCTGTTTTTGAGTTTGTGGGACTCCACTTAATAACAAAGTACCTTAACTTCTCTGCTTTTCCTCCCTTCTTCTTAGGAAAAACCTCACAAATGTAACCAGTGTGGCAAAGCATTTAATAGAAGTTCCACTTTAAACACGCATACCCGAATACACGCAGGCTACAAACCCTTTGTATGTGAATTCTGTGGCAAAGGATTTCATCAAAAAGGTATTGACCCGGGGAGGCGTTCTCTTGCACGGTATAGTCTTACCGAAAACCCTAATCTTTTCTGGATATTTTAGAAAACATTTTTTTAAAGTGCAGCTAGTTTACTGGCGCATTGGGTTGCCATCCCAACCACCAACCCACAAGTCTCATTAGTCTTAGAGAAAGGCCGTGTTCATATACCAAGGGGATATTTTTCTTAACCGCTTGTTCTTGTTTTACATAATTGGATTAATAAATACATATTAAAACGTGGAGGGACCGGCCTCATAGTTGAGGTTTAAAATTCAGCATGGGGAGAAGAGTGCAGGCCCCCAGCGCAGCCCTGCACCAGCCGTCGGAGCGGTGGCAGCTCTCCCTCTTGCCACATTGTCCTTCGACCCGTGCACTCCTCCCTTTTTCAAGCTCTCTTTTCAGATCCACATCCTTGTCATTTGTCTGTTTCAGGGAATTACAAAAACCACAAGTTGACCCACAGCGGGGAGAAGCAGTTCAAGTGCAATATCTGCAACAAGGCTTTCCACCAGGTTTACAACCTCACCTTCCACATGCACACCCACAACGACAAGAAGCCCTTCACCTGCCCCACGTGCGGCAAGGGCTTCTGCAGGAACTTTGACCTCAAGAAGCACGTCCGCAAGCTGCACGACAGCAGCTTGGGGCTGGCCCGCTCGGCTGCTGGGGAGCCAGGCGCAGACCAGCCTCCTGCTCTGCAGCCGCCGCCCGCCGCGACGCTGCCACCCCCTGGGCCCCTGCAGCCCGGGCTCCATTCCAGCCACCAGTGATCAAGGCCAAAGTCCCTCCCCAGCTACAGCCGGAGTACCTACTACTGAGGCAGCGGCAGAATCGAGGTGGACCTCCCAATCCGAGCTGGTCTGCACAGCCCAGGGCACTTTGGGTCCCACACGTTGGCGCCGACCAGACAAGCCTCTATGTTCCCCGGCTTTTCGCCTCTTGCATGCACCTGCTAAATGTTTCTGTGTATTATATTCTATATAGGCACTAACAATTATGAGGAAATTTGGGGGTTTTGTTTGTTTTCTTTTTCTTTTTTTAATTTGGGAAGGCTGTTCATCTCGGGCGGAGAGGTGGTGTCCGTTTTGTTTTTTAAAAACAAATTCCTGCTGTATTTATTGAGATCTGTATTATCCTACCCGGGAATGCTGCACCGTTTTAATTTTATTATTGTATATACTTCCATTGTGTTGATTCTGCTGGTTCAAGATGCCTGCCGATTGTTTATTATCATTTCCTTTCCCTGAGGTAACAAGCGCCGAGCGTATGTTATATACACAAACGCATAGGTGAGTGTACCTGTACAGGCACATTCCACACCGGGGAGCACAGACACCTGCACACACGTCAGATAAGGGTGGTTCATTATGGATGAATTTGAATTTTAGTTTTGATTCTTGCACGTGAAAATGGATTCATTGACTGTTGGAAATAAATATTTGGAACATGCTTATTTAATCAACAGACTTCAGGACTCTGTACCTGTTATTCAGCTAGCGAGCACTGCTTCTGACCCCGACATCCTTCCTCCTTTTTAAAAAGTTCAACCCTGGGTTAGTATCATCTAACGCTTGATCTGAAAAAAATCACCAAAAACAAACAGTAGTCTCTCCAAATAGTTACACTTTGGTAAAGTAATGACATTTGATAAAGTTTAGAGACGGAAGATGTGGACTTTTATAACAGACGCAATCTGATGCGTTTGAATTCCTCAGTGAAATAGAGACAACCTGTCTAGGTGGTGAGTGTAATATACATCCCCACCCGCATTAAAACCGTGCCGTGTAGAGGGGTATCTATTGTTTGCATCCTGAAGGTATATACTGCCTTGTACACAACTGGCAAAGGACGCCTCTGCGCTTTTAGGTGTGTTTATCTGTTTATAGACCAATATACTTCCATTCAAGGAGGAAACATGGGTGAAAACCAAACTGTGGCGGGTGCCAGGTCCTTGAAATGCTTCAAGTGTTAATCAGCAGCTCCGCTGTGATCTCGGGCTCTGGTGTTTTCTAACTGCAAGTCTCTCCTGTTTTCTTGCCAAAACAGTGAAACAACTGCTAAAGACTTTAATTAAGAGGGGTAATTAGTTCAGATTTATCAAAGCCGGGTTGTTATACTATTAGCTGCTCAGTAGAAGCTGCCAGACAAGCTCCCAGCCCAGCACAGCCATCCCGCAGCAGCGGGGCCACATCTGGGAGAGAGGCTGGGGGGAGCGGGCTGGAGGGGTCCCCGCGGGGCCAGCCCAAGGGGTGCGCCTCGGCCCCTCCCTCGGCCTCCCGCTCCCGCCAGACCCCGCAGCAGCGGTTATCCACAGCGTTTCCGCACCGCGAGCGCAGCCCGGGAGAGCCCCAGGATTTCGTCTCCGCGCCCGGGGCAGTGCGCCCCGACCATGGGAAGAGCTTAGGTGCGAGGAGCCAGTTTCAATGTGCGGTCCCGCCACGCTTTTGTGTGCGGCGCTCAGTGAAACGGGCACGGGGCAGCGACCTGCGGGAAGAAAGACAAGAGATGGGCCGGGGGCACTGCAGGGTCGAGGTGGCGTTTTCCTTAGCAACCAGAGCCCGCATTTCGAGGCAGGGAAGGATTCACCGCTCCGTGTGCCGAGAGCCGACGGCCCGAGGGGCTCCCCGGAGGCCCAAGAAGCAGGAGGCGACCGCGGGCGAGTGGGTGAGCGGTACCCGCAGGACAACCAAGCCATGTCCCACCTGGGCCCCTTTCGGGTTGAGGAAGCCGGGGACTCCGGGCGCGGAGTTGGGCAGCAGCGTTCCCCAGAACTGGGACGTCCTGATTCCACGTGCAGACGTCGGGTCTAGACCCTGCTCTTGTCCCAGGACTCGCGACCTTTGTCATCCACCCACCTCAGGCCCCGTGGCTTTTAAGTCCCAGGTCAGCAATCAGTAAATAGGATCCATACATGTCTGTCTCCCTGACCTCCCTACACCCCACCTTTTCCTTTGCTGAGACCCGATCCGTGTTAGATTTGACTTCGGAAAGGTATGGATAGTTTTGGAATTCCATAGTTGGGTGGATTGCGAATCTGCGTGGCTGGTAGATGGGCCATCTCTCCCTGAACACCGCAGCCGACTGGAAAATCTTGTCCCAGGCCGCTGGCCATGTTCCCACACAGCTGCCCACGTCACAGGGGGAGTTTAGGGAAATGTCCCCTCGTTTTGGAGGTGGCTTAGTCGGATCTTGAAAACATTTGTTCTCTTTGAGTAAATGAAATGAGATCAGGGGCCATTATAAAGGGCAGAAAATGGCCTTTGCTTGTTGAACTTATTCTTAATAATTATTTGAACTTCTCAAAACGCCAGTAAGTAGTTCTTCCTGGCTTTCCAGGTAACTGGAAAAGAAAATGAACATGGTTGAGGAAAATTACTAAACCACAAAATACTTTCAGCCAGGAAGTCCTCATAAGTGACAGTCCCACCTTCTAACACACGCCAATGTGCTTTGACTTACACTGAAGAAAG
>NW_017731909.1:937616-946244 GCF_001890085.2 Hipposideros armiger | reverse complement strand
AGAGAGAGAGAGAGAGAGAGAGAGAGAGAGAGAGAGAGAGAGAATCTGTTATTGTAAGTTGGAATGACTCTATATAGGTCTGATTTGAGATAGTGTGACAGTGACAGAGAGGCAGGCAAAAGGAAGTGGTTATCTGTCTGAGTAGCTGAAGTGGTGGTGATTAAGTAGAAGGAACCAAAAGGAAATTCTCTAACATAAGCATTCAAGAGAATTACCTGTCAGTAGGCGAATTATCAATAAACTTGGATTTATGACAAAGCTGTTAGAGCTTACCAAACATCAAGGAGAAGCTCCTCAAAGAGAATTCGACTTTAGAGATAAAGTTGGGGGGTGGGGGTTGTAAAAATTGATGAAGAGGGATACTTAGCTAATAGTCAGCGAATGACCTTATAATTCTTTCCCCTCCAATGAATATTAAAAGGTGATTTCCCCCCCTTAACTATCTAACCTGTGTGCATGTGTATCTGCGTGTGCATACATACATGTTTATGTTTGTTCATGAAACAGTTACCCTAAAACTATGAATAGCAAATTGGTTGAGCCAGTCCACTTTCTTTTTTAACAGAAGTTAGCCAGAAAATTCATGTAAGGTGGAGAAGCCAGTGTTCAAATTACCTGCAGAGAAAAATGGTTTATCTCCCGCTCTGTCTGTCGGAATTAACTTTTGGTGCAGAGGAAGGTAGGCTGTAGGGCTGCAGGGATCAGCTCTAGACATTTAGTGGCCAGGGGACTTAGGTTTTGCTCCGTTCTGGAAATCAGAATATAGAACAGAATTAATAATGTAAATAGTTAATTCCTACCAATTTTATTTTAACCCAGAAAGCTAATCCTGGTTTTCAATGACTTCTTCCCAAAGGATACAGTTTGCTTAGACTTTCAAAATTTTGGTTGAAGAAGTAGTTATTGTGCAAGATTAGGACTGAGGTGTCAATTTCTCAGTAGTAAATGAAAACAGTTACTTGTTAGTGGAGTTTGAAGCTTAGTGAGTTTCTAACAGAACTCTGTTCCTTCCCAAATGTGGAAGAAATGAATCCATCAGGTAAAATGGAATCATAATTCCCCAAATCTGTGCACCCTGTTTGATATAGACTCTTTTATAAGTGGCAAGTAGCAATGTCAGAAATCATTTGTTAGATGTGGTGACAACGCAAAGCATTGACTAAATCATAACAGTAATAGGTATGATTTGTCTTTAAAAAGCAGTCATCCCCAAATATACAATATAAAATATAAATGATCTCAAGTTTGAAATTAGGGAAGAAACAAAAAAGTTTTCTTTATCACTTTATAAACCCTTGTAATGGGTAAATCTCTGTTACACACAAAGTTTATAATGTTAAGAGATCACGACTCACTCTCTTACCAAACAGTACATGAAAATTCGAGACAAACTTAAATCTCAACGGGTAAAAATATGATGTTGTTGACTGGTCCCCCCAAAAATTCTGAACCAGTTAAAACACTGTCTTTTTTTAATGTTTTTGCCAAAACCACAGATTATTTTCACACAAAAAAATTATGTGATTTTATTAGATCAATTAAAAAACAAAAATAAACCACGTTTTTTAGTAGAAGATACCTTATTATGAAGTTCATTGTTTCTAGAAACCAAGGTATATGTCCATTCAAGCTCCAGGGAAGACTGACTAAAAACAGATAAAAATATATCAGTCAGCACACTGGTCATTCAGGTACTGGTGGTGTGGGAGCCCATGCCAGTTCAAGGCAGCATATGTCATCTCACTCCAGGCAATGGAGAAGGAGAAGACGAAGTCTGGCATTTAGATGACCTCAATAGAAAAATCTACCCTTGTTATTATATTTTTCTGCTTGTATTGTGACATGTTGCTCATAATAAACTTTGAGGAAAAGTCGAAATCCATCATGCACTTGAATGGGCATAAAGTTATCACATATAACCAGATACTTTTTTTGTTCAAGTTTGAGGTGACATTGGTGTCAAATGAAGTCATGGGTTGCTGTCTCCATGGTCTTATGGAGATTAAGTTACTAAATAAAGATGAAATAAAACTCTGCCTATACACGTCTCCAGGGCTAATATTTTGCTGTCAAACAAACAAATATTTCTCCTGGTGTGGGAGTGGGGAGAGAAAGCATGATGGATAAGTTCCTCCTGGAGCTAGAAATCTCTCACGAAATGATGCACAAATTTCCACTTTGATTTAACTCTCTTCTTCTTGATAACAATATTATAGTCTTGTCATGTGTGAGAAATCTAAAACTTCAGACCAATGCAGAGCCTTCTAATCACAGCAACTAACATGATGATGTCTTTTGATAACCCGCCATAGAAATGTGATTTGTTAATTAAATGCAAGCCAAACCTGGAGGAGGTGAACTGTTCCACAAATGTAAATTGTTTACACAAATCTCTGAATAAGATTTGCATTTTTAAAATTTCAGCAAACAACAGAGTTTGGAACAAACCTCTGCAGGATTAACAACACAGTTTCTTTAGCAAATAAGAGTAAGGGAGGGAAGAAGAGGAGGAAGAGAGCCGCAGAAGTGGTGATGAAATGAGGAGACAAAAGGAGTGGACGGGGAAAGCAGAAGGCGGAGAACTGGGACAGGAAAAAGAAGAGAACCCATCACTTAAACGAGCTTTTCAAAACAAAATAACCAACTGCTACATGCGATTCTTTTTTCATCCGAATTTAATCAAGTAAACTATAAAAATACAAGTTATTTATGGCATCTGAGTCTGTTGGAAATTTGAATGCTGACTGATGTTTAATAAAATTAATGAAATAGACTTAGTTTTTAAAAAGATTTTTATGAAAGGTATAGCTAACATACAAGAGTATACTAGTTTCAGGTGTACATCACAGTTATTCAACAGTACCCACCTGGCACTATACCTAGTTATTACCACATTATTGATTAGATTCCCATTTCTAAAGAAGTGGTCATCATGATGAGTCCAGCAACTATCTGACACTGTCCCACACTATCAAAATATTATTCACTATATTTCCTATGCTGCATATTACATTCCCAAGATTTATTTGTTTTATACCTGAAACTTTGAACCATTTATTCCCTTTTGTCTTCCCCCCTTTTTCATTTTTTCGATTACAGTTTAACATTTAATATTTTATATTAATTTCAGGTATACAGCATAGTGATTAGATATTTATATATTTTACAAAGTGATCCCCCTGACTAGCACCCACCTGGCATTATACATAGTTATTGCCATATTATTGGTTATAATACTAATGCTTTACTTTACATCCCCATGACTATTTTATAATTACCAATTTGTATTTCTTAATTCCTTTACATTTTTTAGCCACTCCCAACCGCTTCCCATCTGGCAACCATCAAAATAGTCTCTGTATCCATGAGTTTGTTTCTGTTTCATTTGTTTATTTTATTTTATTTTATTTTTAAAAAGATTTTTATTGGGGAATTGGGGGGATGGGAACAGTGCTGGGGAATTGGGGGAAGGGGAACAGACAAGTTGCTGTGTTTTTTTGTTCTTCAGTCTAGTTGTGGAGGACGTTGCTTCACTGGCCCAAGTTGGCACCATCACTGCGCTCTTCCCGGGTGAGGCAGATCAGTCGCCGGCTTCTGGACGGCCGCTCACTGTGGCTGCTGGCCGCTCACGCTGGCTGCTGGCTATACACAGTAGCCCATGGCAACTCACTGCAGCAGGGGCTGCAGCCCAGCTCCATGTTCAGCATCTTAGCTGTAGAGGGCAATGTCACTGGCCCTCATATGTGGGATCTGAACCGGGGCCCTCTGGCAACCCAAGCCAGCTCTTAGCCAACGTGCCACTTGGCTGGCCCTTGTTTAATTTTATTCTTTAGATTCCACTTATAAGTAAAATCATATGACATTTGTTTTTCACTGTTGGATTTACTACACTCAGCACAATATCCTCTAGGTCCAACTATGTTTTTGCGGATGGCAAGATTTCTTCTTCTTTTTTTTTTCCTATGGCTGAGTAATAGTCCATACTCTATATGTACCACTTCTTCTTTATCCATTCATCCACTCAGGGAAACTCAGGTTGCCTTAATATCTTGGCCATAGTAAATAATGCTGCAATGAACATATGAATGCACATGTCCCCCACAAAGTAATGTTTTGGGTTTCTTCCAATAAGTATCCAGAAGTGGGATTGCTAGGTCCTTCTTTGTCTCTTGTTATAATCTTTGTTTTAAAATCTATTTTGTCTGGTACAAGTATTGCGACCTCATCTTTTTGTTTGTTTGTTTGTTTGTTTCCATTTTCATGAAATATCTTTTTCCATCCCTTCACTTTCAGTCTGTGTGTGTCTTTCAATCTGAAGTGAGCCTTTTGTAGGCAGCATATGTAAGGGTCTTGTTTTCTTATCCATTCAGCCATCTTATCTTTTAACTGGAGCACTTAATCCATTTATATTGAAAGTAATTGTTGACAGGTATGTCGTCATTGCCATTTTATTATTCACATTTTTTATTTTTATTTTTTCATCTTAAAAAATTCCCTCTAAGATTTCTTGTAATTCTGGTTTGATAGTGATGGACTCCTTTAGCTTTTTCTTGTCTGGGAAGCTCTTTTTCTGTCCTTCAATTCTAAATGATAGCTTTGCTAGGTAGAGTAATGTTGGTTGTAATTCCTTGCTTTTCAAAGTGGTGAACTTTGAATATTTCCAGCCAATCCCTTCTGGCCTACAAAGTTTCTGTTGAGAAATCAGCTCACAGTCTTAAGGGAGCTTCCTTGTAGGTAACTAACTGCTTCTCTCTTGCTCCTTTTAAGATTCTCTGTCTTTAACCTTTGGCATTTTACTTAATTGTTTTGGTGTGGGCCTCTTTGGGTTCATCTTGTTTGGGACCTCTGTGCTTTCTGGGCTTGCATGTCTATTTCCTTGCTAGGTTAGGGAAGTTTTCCATCATTATTTCTTCAAATTGGTTTTCACTTGACCTTAGCCAAAAGGCTGAGAAGTGATCAAATTGATTTTCAATTCTTTGCTCTCTCTCTTCTCCTTTAGGTACCCCTTTAATGCAAATGTTGGTTCCCTTGATGTTGTCCCAGAGACCCCTTAAACTCTCCTCATTTCTTTTGTTGTTTTTTTTTCTTATTGCTGTCCTAATTGGGTGTTTTATGCTACCTTATCTTCTAAATTGTTGATACGATCCTTTGCTCCATCTAATCTACTGTTGATTCTCTGTAATGTACTTTTCATTTCCATTATTGTATTATTTATTTCTGAGTGGTTCTTTTTTATGTATTCTATTTTCATTTTTATGTTTCCTATCTCTTTGTTGAAGTTCTCCCTGAAAGCATTACTTTTTTTTTTAATTTATTTTTTTAAGATTTTATTGGGGAATTGGGGAAGGGGAACAGATGAGTTGCTGTCCTTTTGTTCTTCAGTCTAGTTGTGGAGGACGTCACTTCACTGGCCCATGTTGGCATTGTGATCATTGCACTCTTCCCGGCTGAGGCAGATGGGTTGCAGGCCATTGGAATGCTGCTCATGGCAGCTCACAGCAGCTCTCACTGGCTGCCGGCCACTCACAGTAGCTTATGGCAGCCAACTGCAGCCCCATTGCAGCCTATGCTGACCTCAGTGACTCACCGCAGCCCAGCTCCAGGTTGAGCTGTTGTTCACCATCTTAGCTGTAGAGGGCAGCGTCACTGACCCATGTGAGATCTGAACCAGAGGCCCTGCTTCTCAGAGCTTGTGCTCCCAACCCAACTCTTAACCAATGAGCCACTCGGCCAGCCTGCCTGAGAGCATTCTTACAACTAGTGTTTGGAACTCTGCATCTGGTAGATTGCTTGTCTTCATTTTGTTTAATTCTTTTCTGGAGCTTTGTTCTGTTATTTTATTTGGGACATGTTTCTTTGTCTCTCCATTTTGGCTGCTTCACTGTGTTTGTTTCTATGTATTAGGTAGAACTGCTATGCCTCCCGGTCTTAGTAGAGTGGTCTTATGTAGTGGATGTCATGTGGGGCTTAGTTGCCCAGTCGTTCCAGTCACCTCAGTTGCACACTCTAGGTGTGTCCCTTTTGTGGGTTGTGTGTGCCCTCCTGTTATACTTGATCCTTGGAGGCTGTTTGCATATCAATAGGAGGGATTGACCCTCAGGCTCATTGGTTGTGAGGACTGGCTGTGATTACAGTGGAGGAGTTGTGGTACAGGGGCTGACCCTACAAAGCAGGATCAGCCTTAGCAGGATTTTCATGCCTACCTAATCCATCCCTTGGATGTGTTGTCTTTGGGGGGGTGGCTGGATGATGCTACAGCTCATTTCAAAGCTGTCCATTTGGCGGGCCAGCCCCAGGGCCACCTGGGAGGGGACCCATTGCTGGTCAAGTTTAGCTGCAGCCTGTGCTCCAGTCAGGGCCACAGAACAATCTACAAATCATCACCTGTGCCATGCTTAGAAGTGCTTCCAGAGGTCAAGACATGAACTAAGGCCAGCTGCCACTAATGCCAGGCTTAGGGCTGCTCAGCCAGAGGTATGAGACATGCTCAAGCCAGATTCTGCTTGTCTGGATTCTGTGAACCTTTGAGAGACCCTAGAAAAGTGTACAGCATGAACCAAGGCAGGTGGTTTTTACAGAAAAGCCACTGGAGCAGCTTAGGTGTGCCCAAAAGTTGGGTGGGGTGTGGTCTCAGAATTACCTGGGTGTTGCAAATGGATGGTGTCAACCAACTGATGCAGACCCAGATACGGCAGCATGCAGGAAAGTGGGGTGGGGGGCTCAACAAAGAAACAATGGCTTCTGCCAGCTCCTCAGTCTGGGGGAAAGCTGCCCCTCCAGCCCTCATCCTGACAACTCAGTTCCCTGTATGTCACTGGTGCCTCTCCAGCTGCTACCCCAGCGCTGGAGCTCAGAGCGAGTGATTCCGTTGGTGGGTAAGTCCATGCACGGTCCCTTTAAGAGGAGCACCTGGAAGTGTAGCTGGCCTCCATCTAACTCAGCCACATTCTCCACTGGTTTTCACAGCCAGAAATTATGGGGACTTCTCTCTCTCCCGCACTAGAATCCTGGGCTGGGGAGGGGCTGGAACCACAAGCTCCTCAGGGGGAGTTGTTACCGGGAATGATGTTGTACCTCAGCTCTTTGTCTTCTTAAAGGAAAGAATTCAGTCAAGAGACAGAGTTTGTGCAGGATGGGACAGTAAGAAGTTTATTAGTAAAAGCGAGTACACTCCGAAACATGGAGTGGGCTGACCCAAGAGAGGGAAGCAGCCTCTCCTTACATGGTGTGAGGGTTTTTATCTCTATGGGTAGAATTGTCTCCCTCTCTCCTTCCCTGTTATTTGTCTGTTTCTCTGCTGAAGGGACTTGTTCTCCCTGCTGGTTCTCAAGTTGCCTCTCAGAGTGTAAGCGTGAACCTGTTCATTTCCAGTGATTTCTTTGAGATGTTCATTAAAAATGGTCCTGAGAAGCAGGATGTATATTCTGATAAGTAGGATGGTTTCTCTCTCTCTGGTTCTAACAACACATCCTTTTGATTTAGGGGCTGTGTCAACCTGGAATCCTGCTGGGCTAGTGACGCATTGGTGCCCTAAGTGAGGGTAGCTGCCAGGGGTCTGGATCCAAGTAGGAGCTGCAGCAAGGGCTTTCTAACCAGAGCTAGATGTCTCCTCCTGCTCATTCCTATCTATCTATCTATCTATCTATCTATCTATCTATCTATCTATCTATCTATATCTATCATCATCATCTATCTATCATCTATCTTATCAGAGGGACTTCCACAGCCGAGATATACCTCTCAAGTTTTAATGGTCATATGTGTGTGTGGGAGAAGCCCATTCCTCATCTCTGCCCCTCCTACCAGTCTCCAGTGGCTTCTTCTGTATGTTCTTAGTGATAGGACTTTGGTTCAGCTAGACTTCAGGTGATTGTCAATGGTGGTTATTTTGCAGTTTAGTTGTAATTTTGATGTGGTTGTGAGAAGAGGCAAGCACAGCGTTAACCTTCTCTGCCGTCTTGACCAGATATTTTTACTTTACTATATTTACTTTTTAAGATGTGAAAAAAAGTATTGTGGCTTTGTTGACAAATAGTTCTTTTAGAGCTATGTATTCAATTATTTAAGGGTGAAATGATAAGATGTCTGATATTTGCTTAATAATAATATAGGAAAAGGGAAGTGGGTATGGGTACAGATCAATAAGACTGGCCATGAATTGATAATTGTTGAAGCTGGGTGATGGTAAACAAGATTGTATTGGGTCGTTGGAAAAGTCATGATGCATTTTTGCAATGAAAAACACAGACAAAATACATCATGACTTTCCTGACAACCTAATATACATTCTAAACACTTTTGATTAAATTTAAAATTTCACAGAAAAAGTTTTCAACAATCTTTTATGGTAAGCTGTACCATATCATAAAACATTTCCCCCAAAACACTTGTAATCCTATCACCTTAAAGTTTTAATTGTATTTATTTACATTGTTCTTTTAAGTCCAATTCCAGGCCTAATCTCCTTACTATATAGAGCTTTAAACATTTTGTAGAAATGTTTAAAAATTAAAGTAAAATAAGATTTGTAGAAAGATTTGAGGTGGGAAGATTAAGAGACATAAAAAGATACTTTCCAATAATTGTCAGTTTATGATGTAAAAGAAGAGAACCAGTGGATCTGTTACT
>NW_017731909.1:930860-931981 GCF_001890085.2 Hipposideros armiger | reverse complement strand
CTGAGATCTGTGATTTCTCATGTTCTCTGCACAATCTGAATGCAGGAAACTTGACAGTCTCACCATCCCTCAGGAACTCATGTTGAAACACTGTGTTGATGATGTCATGTTAATTGACCCCATTGAGTAGAAAGTTGCAAGGCTATTGTGTTAGATGCCTTCCTTGGTCAAGCACAAGTGTGTCAGAAACTTAGAGATAAACCCAGTGAAAATTCAGGAGCCTCTCACTTCAGTGATGCTTTAGGGGCCCAGTGGCCTGGAGTATGTTGAGATAGCACCTCCAAAGTAAAAATGTTTCTGCATCTCACACCTCTTACTCTTCAGAAAAAATCAAAACGCATGGTGTTTTTTGATTATGGAAGTAACATATACATCCTTATGATATCATCAACCTGCTGGATTAATTGCCCATTATAAATTTACTTCTAGAATTCCAGTGATGGAAGGTATAAGTAATTTTTGGAGGTAGATTTAACATGAAGCTTAAAAATTAGGGTGTTTCTCTTGCACAGGACTTTCTGAGACATGGAGAGTGTTCTAGCAGTATGATATATTTATTTTGCATGAAGGGGGCCTCAAAAGTTCTATAAGCTGCAGGTTTTATAATGCCTGAATCTGCCCAAGATCTCCTATTGTTTAAGCCATTTTGAGGTGTAATTTCTGTTATTTGGAGCTAAAGGCATCTTCAAAAATAAAAAGGAGAAATAGCATTTGTGTTCTTCAGCATCTTCTGACAAAAAATAAACTCTGCCCTTTTTCTGTTTCTTCCTCCTTTGTCCAAGTTTATCTCAAAACTGGGTACACCGACCAGATATAGGCAGCCTAGTATTTACTTCCTGAATCAGAAAGTGGGGCCTCCCAGGATTCCAGTGTCAAACTCTCACCTTAAGAAAATAAGAATGGCTCTGTGTACTCACCAGGGTTTCTGAGGACAACTCACAAAATTCACTTTGTATATCTGAAACAGGTAAGGAATTTGCTGAGTGGAAATCATGTGGCCCACAGAGCCAGTTGCCCACCATTTGGATCACAGAGCTTTGAACTGAACTTGGACGGAACAAAGAGAGGTAAGGAATAGCCAAGACCCTGCCCAGCATGCTGCTAGGGTACCATCGCCACTG
>NW_017731909.1:925321-926180 GCF_001890085.2 Hipposideros armiger | reverse complement strand
CAGCTGCACCTGGGGTGGACCTTCTACCTGACCAGGAGGCGGCATGGGGGATGGGAAGGGAGGCCCTGGAATAGAGTTTCTGTAACCTGAGCCTGGGAGGGAGGGGGTGAGAAATGTCTGCAGCTTGCACCTTCCAGGGGGAACCCAGAACCTTAGACTGGGAGCTAGGAGGACAGGTAGCCCATTTTCCTGACTGCACCTGCCTGCAATTGAGCACCCAGGGTCTATGGGTAGAGCTGCTGAGAGTTGGGTGATAAGGGAATGGACCATAGTTCAAACGCCACAGTCTCTTACTATCATTACCAGGGTTTAGTTGATTTTCTTGAATAAATGTTTCTCCATTTGCTGTATACCCTTAAGAACAGTTTTCAGAGACTTGAAATGATTATTTTACATATATAATATATGTAAAATTTAATGTATAATATATTTTATATGTACAGAGGGTGCCAAAAATGTATACACATTTTAAGAAAGAAAAAACTGTATTAAAATTATAATACTCAATATATACTGATAACAAAAGATGACTACAAATCATGTGTATACATTTTTTTGGCACCCCTGGTGTGTGTGTGTGTGTGTGTGTGTGTGTGTGTGTGTATGTGTGTATAATTTTTACCAGTTAAATTGTTGTTTTGCTGGGGAACAGTACTTTTGAGCTCCTTACTCCCACATTCTAGAAGTCCCAAACCATTTTTTTGTCATTTTTAAGAGATTTCACAACCGGGTCAAAGGTAGAATAATCATGCCTAAATCTTTTGCCACATCCTCTCTCATTTTCTCTGCAGTTTCCACAATGATATTCTCTGAGTGTCTCCAACATGGAGACAAACATGATAACACACCAAATCCTTGC
>NW_017731909.1:919614-924766 GCF_001890085.2 Hipposideros armiger | reverse complement strand
TGTCTAGTGGCCAGCAACAGGTCTGCCTCACCCGGGAAGAATGCAATGATAATACCAACATTGGCCAGTGAAGCAACATCCTCCACAACTAGACTGAAGAACAAAAGGACAGCAACTTGTCTGTTCCCCTTACCTGATTCCTCAATAAAATTGTTAAGGGCTAGGAGAGTGCCCCCTCCAAAGACTTTTCAGTTTTCTTTCCTATAGAAATGTTAAGTATAAAAATATTAAGTCTCCTCCCTAGTTTCTTAGTTCCTTAGCTCTTGGCTTTAATTACTTTTCTAACCAGTTTGTAAATCCTAAAGATTGCTCCTAGCCTGAATCCTAAAATTCTATCCCCCTGCTTCTTGATTGGTTTGTAAATCAGTTTCTGAATCCTAAACAATGGAAGTCCCTTGCTTCAGATAACTACTTGAAAGCCTGTGACTTCCTAATATCCCCCCAGGCCAGTAAGCTGAATGCCCAACCCATTCTGGGCTCAGACAGCTGTTGCCACCTGAGTAACAGGCTGAATGGCAACAGGCTTCATGAGAGCTAACAGATTTATTAATTAAAATCTATTTTTCCTCATTCAGGGATTTTGGGGATACAGAGAATACCCCACCAAGATTGCCAGTCACAACCAAAGAAGCCAACACAGTCTTCCAGGTGGAGCTCGAGACCCCTTCCTTCCATCTGAGATCAGCTAGGGTGAGAGTTCTGTGAATCCCCCAATAGGCAGGGACAGCTCTACACCCCTGCCCAGCAGGAGGCAGATACAGAAGAAGAGACCTCTGTCTCTCAGCTTCCCATAGAGATTTAAATGGGGATCACGTCTCTCAAGGAGAAGACTAGGTAGGCAGTTAGAGGCAGACATCGGGTCTCTGCATTCCTGCATGTCCCACATGATGTGACCGCCCGGTGACCTCCCCTCTCAACCCAAAACTTCTTTTCATTGTAACTATCTACCCCTGAAACAAATGGGTCCTGTTGTCAATTACGGGTGCCAATCAAGTGGTCCCATGCCCAGAGGGGAACAGCCCATTCTAGGGAAAAGGGGATAAAAACTCCAAGTCCTGGAAAAGTCCGCCTTTTTGATGCCTTTCCCCTTTTTGACCGCTTCTCCCCTTTTTGATGGCTTCTTCCCTTTTTGAACCCCTTCCTCCCTTTTTTGAGACTTTTGAGCCTCGCCTTTGTGCACAGCCCGCTCCACACTCTTTGGAATGTAATTTCTCTTTTAATAATGGGCCCTTGAGACATTCTCTACTGCTCAGACCTACTTCTACTTCTTTGCAATGTACTATCTCTTCGAATAAACTTGTTCTTCAGTTACTTTACTCCGGCATCTCGTTCAGTTCTTTGCTCGAGTTGCCAAGGACCTGGACTTCGCGCCGAGAAGGACCCACTCTCTGACAACACTTGCACCCTTTCCAGTACTATTCTCATACAGGTTGGGACTAAAATGACAGCGCAAGAAGTGTTTGAATGTGTTTTTCTTTTACTGATAACAAGTTCGAATTGTTTTTGCATGTTCATGGACCACTTATATATTCTTGTCATTGGTACATCGTCTGCTCATGTCCCTTGTCCATTTTTTGAAGTCTCACTTTCAATAACACTTCCAGCCTTTTGCTGTTGTTGGCCATTTGCTAGTCTTGCCTAAGTATCTGAAGACTGCATCTGACAGAGTGCGGGACTGCAATCTTCTGCCACAATCCATTTAGCCAGTCTTATTTAGGACTGATGCTCTTCTGAGTTAGTGAGAAATCAAGCCAGGGACAGCTCCTTCTCCCTTGGCAACATGTGTTTGTTTGTTTGTTTGTTTGTCTGATTGTTTGTTTGTTCTGTGCTGCAGCCTCTCTCCATCTGTCTACCTCTGCCCAGTTTCCAGAAAATTCCAGTTCCTGTTTGTCTCCTGCCTTCTGCATATTTGCATAGCTTTGGATCTTTTTGGTTTCTGTTTGGTTTCATAGCTTTGGTTTCTGTTGAAGTCTCTGGCTTCTGCTTCTCTTTCACTAAGCTCTAGCCTTTCATGAGTTCTGCCAGTTCTTTTTCCAGGCTCCTTGCTTCTGTTCCTTAATTGGCTGCTGCCAACAACCCACTTGGATAGTAGCATTAGGAGGTCACCTGATGGCGTCTGGCCTGAAGTCCAGAGCAGAGGAAGCAGTGATATCGCATCATGGCAGAGTGCCACAATGAATTGGACAAAAGGGCAGGTAACAAAATTGAGAAATCTTGAGGAAGTAGAGTCAAGGGGAGTATTTGGTTTAGCATTAGTCTTGCTATTCAATTAATGAATGTCAATAGAATCAATTCAATTAAAATAGTCCAGGATAGGCAAAGGGATAGAAATGTCTCTCATAAATATGGAGGGGGTTTTGGATTGCTTGCTGTAACCAGATCCTCTTTTATTTCCTCATTGTTGGCTTTCTGAATCTGTGATTGTTGTTGAAAAATCAATGATTTGAAGCTCCCCTATTGTGAGACTAGTTAGCACTAACTTCCCCTTTGGACTGTGCTCCCTAACTAGTCTTCCCTCTGATTAACAGTTATCTCAATCCCTCTTTCAATGCACACCCCTCTTAGGGATGAACTTGCAATTCTTCTTAGTTCTCACTAAACAGTGATTACCTCTGTGGTCTGAAGTGCTCAGAAGTATTTTTTCCAAATTTATAACTGGCAGGGATTAGACCCCTCAAGTGTGCCAGGAAATTCTAAAGCAATATTACAGGTCATTTATCTGCAACTTCTATTGCTTTTGGGGAAATGTAGGGCAAATGTGTCATACTTAATTTCTTTATTCAACATATGCTTGTAGAACTTCTATTACTGTGGTAAGAACAGAGGGAAATAATAATTAGTGTCAAATGTGAGTTTTGCCTTTATAGAAATTACTGCTTAACATTTATTTATAGAAAAAAATGATAATGAAATGTGTACTGTAATCTATTCTGTGATAGAATTATAACCAAAGGCTTTATTCATTCGGTAAATATTATTGAGTGCCTTCCAAAGGCTGGAGATACTGCTGTGAATAATTAAGATAAAAGTTCTGTCTATAAAACTTAAAGCCAAAGGAGAGGTTGCTTTTTATTTAGAGAAATTAGGGAGATCTTCACTAAAAAGGTAGATATTCAAGAGGGTCCTTAAAGAAGGTAATAGTTACCCATGTCCGTCCTCCATCCATCCATCCACCCATCCATCCTTCTTTGATGGTATAAAGCTCTTATCAATGAAGCTCAGATTTCACAGTATCAAAGGACCCAGGACTGTGGTGGAGTAGACTGAGAATTTTCAGAAGATGTAGCTTGAATAGTACAGTGTATAGCTGAGCACTGCTGATTTCTTTAGGGGGTGTGATTTCCTGCCTTTGCTATTATCGGCTTGTGCCTTCCTTGGGGCCTGGGTGGACCTCACTTTTGAAAGTGAAAGACTTGCAAAAGACAACTAGTGCTGGAGAGGATGTGGAGAAAGAAAACCTTTATGCACGATTGACGGCAATGTAAATTGGTACAGCCACTATGCAAAACAGTATGGAGGTTCCTCAAAAAATTAAAAATAAAATTACCATATGATCCAGCAATTCCACCTTTGGGTATATATCCAAAGAAAATGAAATCACTATCTCAAAAAGATATCTGCATTCCATGTTCCTTGCAGTATTATTCACACTAGCAATGGTATGGAAACAACCTAAGTGCCCACCAACAGGTGAATCAATAAAGAAGATTATGTATACTTCATACATACAATGGAATACTACTCAGCCCTAAAAAGAAGAAAATTCTGTCATTTACAACATGGATGAAACTGGAGGACAATTATGCTAAGTGAAGTGAAATAAACCTGACACAGGAAGACAAATACTACACGGCACCATTTATATGTGGAAAAGAAAGTCAAACTCATAGTACCATAGAGGAGAGTGGTACTTACCAATGACCAGAAGGTGGGGGAAGGGGAGATGTTGGTCAATGGGTACAAACTGTCAGTTATAAGATGAATAACTTCTAGAGACATAATGTACAGCAAGATGGTTACAGCTAATAATACTGTGTTGTATACATGAAATTTACTAACAGAGTAGATCTCAAGTGTTCTACTAAAAGGGTAACTATATGAGATGATGGATATGTTAATTAGCTTGGTTGTGGTATGTGTTTCACAATGTATTTGTTCATTAAAAAATCACATTGTAGGGCCGGCCGAGTGGTTCAGTTGGTTAAGAGCTCACTCAAGTTTGAGCTCTGAGCAATAGTGGTTCGATTCCCGGCCTGAGCTGAGTTGTTGCTGAGCTGCCAACAGGTGGCAGGATGGCTCAGCTGAAAAAAAAAATCAAATTGTACAACGTCAATATATACAATTTTGCTTGTCTATCATACCTTTATAAAACTGGGAAAAAAAAAGAAAGAATACTCACACTCATAGTTAATGAAGGATATCATTGATGCTCTTGAGAAATAACCAGCTTCTCAGGGATGGATGGACAATAGGAAGTCTTCACTTTCAAACTCTCCAAAGCAGCCAAGTAGTTTTTCACCATTCTTCTATTCGTGACACTAAATGGCAGCAGGAACCTTCTTGGTGGGAGGTAGGATAGAGAGAGAACCCTTTGAGGGCTGCCACAGAGCTTGCTTCAGAGCTCAAACTTAAGACCAGTTAATCCTGCTCTCACCCCTCACTTCCCTACCACACTCAAAATGCAGGTCCCAGGGCCACTTGCTCTTAGGCCAAGTCACTCTCATCTTGCAAGCTGTTCATCAAGTCCATTGCTGCTCTGCTCAGTACATTTCTCTGAGACCTCTTCGCCCATCTTTGCTATCCAGGTCATTGTCATTCTCATGGTGTCTCCTCCTTCTGTAGTTGGCCCAAACTTCACCGTGCATGATGTCAGCCACCTGCTGGCCAGTGTTTTTAGCATCTGATCTCCTTCTACTTCTACTGCACCCTCACCTCCTACCTCCACCTTAAATCAATTCCCACCGGTTGCTAAAGAGCTGCTGAGAAAACCACACAAATGAGGGTATATGTGCCACTATACATACCTGGTTTCAACCTCAGCTGGGGAGTTCCGCCTCCCTGACGGCAGAGTACCTGCATAAATTATTTGGAATTCCTCTGCATGGGAAATTTGTCTTTCTCCATTTAATTACTTACTTAATCCTTTATTTTT
>NW_017731909.1:911193-918454 GCF_001890085.2 Hipposideros armiger | reverse complement strand
TGTCTATTCTCCTTCCCCCATTCCTCAATAAAAATCTTAAAAAAATAAATAAATAAAAATTTGGGTACTAGATGTACTGTTTGCTACTGTGCTGTCATTGCTTCCAGGCCCTCTAAGCTGTCACAGAAACCATATATATATATATATATATATATATATATATATACATACACATATATGGATACTAACTGGTGTATATACACATACCTATAAATATTTCTATATGGATCTGTATTAAGCTAAACATGAGTTCAGAATGATGTCTTGAGCTTATGGCAAGTACCACATGGTTCATTCTTATTCTCTCCTCTTATCTGTAAATTCCCACTTCAACAGTGAGAAACCTGGTTCCCTATCTATTTCACTATCTATTTATTTGTATTTATTTGTATAGTGGTTTCTGAATTGGTAATCTGTACACTTGTCAGGAAAGCTTTATTAGCTTTATTTATTAGAGTATATTGACTATGTACAGTTTCTTTCATCTTGTAGTGTCCACTTATTTCCAGTATTACTTAGGTCAGCACCTTTCCCCCATCCCATTAAGTGTGGTTGTTTCAGTTAGATTCTTATGTCTCAGTTTCCTTTCCTTTCTGGGACTCCAAGACATCCTAAGTGATTTTTTTTAAAATTAAGCACATTAAAGCTTACTCCTTGTGCTATGTTTCATGGGTTTTAACAAATGTATAGTGTCATATATCCACCATTATAATACCATACAGAATCATTTTGTTACCCATCAAATTTTCCCCTTGAATCCCTGGCAAACTATTACTAATTTGAAATCCATGGACACAGACTACAAAGTATCTCTCCATTTATTTAGTTTTCTTTAATTTCTTTCATCAGTGTTTTATAGTTTTTTTACATACAGGTTTTGTATATATTATGCTAGATTTATATCAAAGTATATCATTTATTTTGTTATTATAAATAACATTTAAGAATTTTCAGATTATAATAATTCATTACTAATATATAAAAAAACAGTTTTCCTTTTGCACATTGACCTTTCATCCTGTAACCTTGCTAAACTAGCTTATTCATTTCAAAAGTTCTTTGTAGACTCTTTGGGACCATCTCTATAAACAGTTATGCCATCTGTCACTAAAGATAGTTTTAGTTCTTCCTTACCAATCTGTATACTTTTTTGTTCCTTTTTCTTGTCTTAATGTATTAGCTACCACTTCTAGTACAATGTTAAATAGGAGTAGTAAGAGAGGACATCCTTGCCTTGTTCCCAGTATTAAGGGGAAAGCATCCATTCTCTCACTAGTAAGTTTGATGTGAGCTGTCGATTTTTTGGTAGATTTTATTGAGTTGAGGAAGTTCTCTATTCCTAGTTTGCTGGGAGTTTTTATCACTAATGGGTGTTGGATGTTGTCAAATGCTTTTTCTGCTTCCATTGATCTGACCATATGATTTTTATTCTTTAGGGTATTGATACATTAATTGAGTTTTGAATATTGAACCAGCCTTGGATAATTGAAGTACATCTCACTTGGTTGTGGTGTACAATTCTTCCTATACATTGCTGCCTCATACAAATATGAATAAAAACATTGCCTGCCTTAAAGCATTTAATAGAGGGGGAATAAAGAGATAGGCACACTCAACTATAATCCAAAGTGGGGTATAAAGAGTGTTGGAAAGAGGGGAAAATCCTACAAGTTTTTCATGGGGGGAAGATTCTAGCTGGCTTGAAGGAGTTAGGAGACACTGCTGTGTAAACTGTGGCTAATATGAAGTCAGAACTTGAGACCTGGATGAAACCTTTGCTTCATCTAGTTCAAATCCTCCCCTTCTCTTATACATGAGGTAATGCACAGACTATCCCCCTGAAGGAGCTGGGATCTGATGTCAGTGACCCCATCTTCACCCCTGTAAGCTTTCCTCTGCCTCACACACCCACCCACCCACTGAAAGAGGTAACACAAATCTTGACTTTTAAGTAGATGATTTAGAAAACTGAGCATGGTTCTTCCTTTGAATTTCCTGTTTCTTCAATACAAAGAAGCCTGGAGACCCTAGGTAGGTATGGAATTGCCTAATTCTGCAATTGAATCACTCCATCTTGTTCTTGTGCTTCAGACCCATAGAGCCAAACAAAGAAAACATAATCCCCATCTGCCACAATCTGTAGCTACCCTGCTCCTTCCCTAGGGAGGCAGGTCCCAGCTGAGGCAGCCATTACTGGATGCTCTCGGCGTGAACTTCCCTTTAATACCTGAGTTAGCTTTTTTTCTAGACTTGGGCCAATTTTTTTTTCTACAGAAAATTTAGAGAAACTTAAGTTGGAGTTCACCTGTGTTTATTCTTTGTAGTTTAAAGAGGTAAAGTTTACTTTGCCTTAAGGACATTTGAAGTAACAAATTTTAATGGCTTATTCCAAGAAAGGTATACTTTTTAAGGCTGTTCAAAATGAAACAGCATTATGTCCCAGTTGATTTATATTATTGCTGATAATTAGTTTCTTTCTGTTATAGCCATGTGCAATAATGGGTAGGTATTATATTTCTATTCATCTCATATAGAGAATTAATTTTCTTGAAATAATAATAATGATAACCACGAGTGCTAATATTTATACTTAATCTTACAAGGTGTCCAGTGCTGTGTATGGATGATTTTACTTAATCTTCTCAACCATACCAGGAATAAGGAATTGTGAATATCACCCCTATTTTAGAGAGGAGGTAATTTTACCTCAGACAAGATAAGTAACTTGCCCAAGGTGGCACAGTTATTTTAGTTGTGATTGGTCAGCTTTCATTGGTGTGCTCTACTGAATGGTCTATCACTTACTGGCTATACCTATTAGCCTGTCATTGGTCAGCACCCAGCCACCGCCCCCCCTCCCCCAACAGACACACTCATACTCAACCCAGTGGCCTCTGTGGCTTCTAATGACCCTGACCTTCAAATTCCTTCACAAAGTGCCTCCCCCTGGACAATCACCTCCCCACATAAGCCCTTGTTTTCCCCCTCTCCATGATGTCTCATCTCTGCTTAAGCAGCTCCCTTCAGCTGCAGTGCCCACCCCCACCTCCTCACTGCCGTCTGCCTGCCTTCTAGCTGGGTCAGCTCCAAAGAAACATTTCCAAGGATGGAGAGACGATAGGCAGTGGGTGGCTGAGCCCAAGGTGAAATAAAATAATGTTTTCTTTTATTGACGTACCAATGTTTGTCTTTTAATTTCTGGAGAGCCTCAATTGCATTCAAAAATGTTAATAGGAGTTGAAGGTCTCTTATTCATACAGTTCCAATCTATTCTGCAAATAAAAAGCAGTGAAAATGATTCATACGTGAATAATTCCCCCAAACCTTTACTTATTGAAATGGATCAGAGATAATTACTAGGTTGGAGAATTTGCATCCACACAATTTTCTAGTCTCACAAACATAATTTTCTTTAGAATGAATAGAAAATATTTGCTCTTTTAAAAGCTGTTGTGAGTGGTGGGACCGTGTTCTTTCTGCATCTGCAGAAATGTGGCGGCGTCATCCACGGTCGCTGCTCCTCAGAGTGGGGGACTTATCGCCGGCCCTCTCTTCCCGCCTCCGCCTCTCCAGCCCTGTGGAGCTCAGTTTGTTCGGTTTCACCTCCCACCTCGATTCCTCTCAGGGTGGAGATCTCTGTGTTCTGTTGGTCATTTCACCCACTAAGAAGAAGTCAATATCATTTTCGTAGTTGAGATGTTGGCTATTTTTTCCAGCAGGTTGACTCCACATTCACATGTGAGGTGGGAGGATAAGGGTAACCTGTCACATCTCAGGGGCTTATTTAACCACTTAACTTTTTGTATTTGTCTGAGAATGAAAGAAAATTTTAATTAGAGTTGCTCTAAAAAGGGGGTGAGGAACGGAACGCTTTTTGTCTGTTACCCTTCAGAACCATCTGGAATACCCAAGAGATTCCTTTTCTGCCATTGTCTCTCCAAAGCATCGGGCTGTTATTCCAGGTGTGTGGCGTGCCTGTGAGGCGTAGGTTTAATCGTGGATTTTCATTATGCCCAACAGCTTGGTCCTTTATTCTCTGAGGGATGTGTTTTCAATACCACAGGAGATTTCTTTATGCCCAACCAATGAATCTTTACAAACAGCTCAACTGGTGTAAGGCCTCAGGTGGGCTCAAGGAACCCACAGGAAAAAGGTTTATGTGCAGGCACAGGGGGTATTCAAATGTGGCATTATATTAAAGGCATTTTGAATTTCTCTGTTCTGGTTTTCTAGAAAAATAAGCACCTCTTGTCCTGAGACTAAACAAGAGATTCCAGGATTCCTTGAAAAACTATTTTGGAAAAGGTAAAAGCAAGGCCTGTATAAGAGACTGAGCAAAGTGAATGGGGATATTGTGGAAAAAGAGGGGAGAAATAAAGAAAAAAAAATTAAGAATGTTTTTTAAGGAATAGGTAAGAAAAAAAGCCGATGTCGGTAGCTGAATTTCCAGAAATGGATGAGATTTTTGTGTTACTCAGAGTTAACCCATTACCTTTAAAATAGAAGAAAAAAATCAATAATCAAAATCAATGAACATATGGCAATATGGGTGAATTTTAGGAATATAATTTTAAGTGAAAAGTCCCCAAAGATTACATCCTGCATGATACCTTTAAACGATCCCTTTTTATTGTGAAATATAACATACTAAGGGTGGATAAAGGTCCCCTTTTTTATAAATTTAAAAACAACCCGAAGGTTTATGCTATTAAGAAATACATATAAGTGTAATAAATTTCTATCAAAAGGGAACTGAACTCAAGTACCAAGGTGGGAGGCAGGGAGATAGGAAGGGTAAGCAGCACATGTGGATGTAAGTTACTGTTATCATTTTAGTTTTCTGTTGGGTAGTGATTTCACAGTTGTTCATTATATTATTAAAACCAACAAACCAACAAATGACCAACAAATAAAAAAAGAGTTTTTTATGTAAAAAGGATGAAAGCCTGTTATGAATATAGGATTATAGTTAATACAGTTCTGTGCAACTGAAGTTCAATAAAAAAAAATGACAAAGGAAAAGGGGGAAAGAAATATTTGCCCTTTGAGTGACATAATGCAAGCCTGGCTGGTCCTATACAGTATGTGTCTTTCTCCTGAATATTGGACATTAATTACCCTCCTTGCCTTTAAATGCATATATCTATAATAAGTGTGTCTCTAGAGAACTCTCAATTCCACCAGCAAGCTTTAGCCTTTTGGGAGCTACCTACCCTCCCGTTCCTGGAGAAAAAGAGAAAGTAATTTATTGGTGCTTGTTCTGGGCGAAAGCGCCCTCTGCTGTCAGGTAGCAGAGTGGCAGCCCTACCCTGAATGTCCCTGAGTCTATACTCGAGCTCAAGGTCAAGTCTCCGCTGTCAGAAACAAGGGAACTGAAAAAAACAAGTATTAATATGGATAGCTTGAATTTCCAAGCAGAATTCATATTCCTCCCTGCCTCCCACAAGCTTTCTAAACTGTAGGACTTTTAATCCTTATTGATTACACTGATTCTTTTATTTAATTGTTACAATTTGGGTTTCCTGGGAAACAGACTGAATTAGAGAGTATGGAGATGTGCTCTTGGGAATAGTGCCTATAAGAAGGCGAGGGAAGCGGGATTGTGCAGAGGAAGGAGTTGAACTGTGATGCAATCATAGCAGAGCCCCCTCACCCCCACCCCCACCCGCACCCCCCCTGCCCACACCTCAGTGTACTAGGAAGCTGGGTTATTTCCTCAGAGATGTCCTGAAATGAGGGAAGAGGGTTGGGCCTTTGAACACCTCTTCCCCAGGGCAGCCCACATCCAAGGCTGCCTTTGGAGAGAATTTTCCCGTCACCATTTTTCTTTCAGGCACATCCCATCCACCCAAGTGAGGGTATAGTACAATAGCAGCCAATTTTTGGCTTGTACAGACATACTCAGCCAACCCACCTGTGAACTCAGCTTGGCCATGTTTTTCCTCTGTCATCTGGACCCAGGGTGGCACTTAGTATAGGTATGAGCTGAGGGTGAGGCCTCACTGGAGTATTCCTGGATGTCCACGTGTTTGTGTGCTTTGCCTTTGCCTGCTGGCTTTGCTCATGCCTGATTTCCAACGAACCACTTCCATCTTACTCTAGCTCATTCTTTCCTGTGTACGCCATGGCCTCACTCCAGAACCCGAGGTGTCCTACAAGAACTTGCCATAAAATCCACACAGCATCTTTTCTCATCACAATTCCTCGAGTACCATAGGGTCCGCTGGATTATATGGCCCGAGTGGCAGGGGCGCTTGTGCTACAGTCTAAACCTGCCACAGACAGAGCCCTTTATTCTCTGGAAGCTGCCAGCCTTCCATGTCACCCGGTTTGGGGTGGAGCAGTATTTGCAAGTGTGAAATATGCCACTCCAGAGCCTGATGTGTGATAATCCTGGCGTATCTCACACCACTGAAATCCTAAAAAATTTGACCGATGAGTTGGACTTGTGAGTCTTCCTAAGGTTTATCTCAAACCCTCTGAAACACAGATGCTGTACTAAAGCCTCTGCCATACTAGCTACTTATACTCATCTGGTTCAATTATCATGGTATCATCAGTTACAGTGGGCCAATGTTATGTCACATTGAATGTCCAGATGGTCTAGGCCTCTTGGGACTGTATCATGACAGAGCAGGAGGGTTAATAGAGCCCCGGAAAAGACCATAAATGTAGACCATTGTCCATCTCCCAAGAACGTGAATTGTTTCTGGTCCTCCTTAAGAGGGATGGAAAAGAACACATTTACCAGACCAATGGCTACGTATCACGTGTCTGAAATTATGTTCATCCGTTCTAGCAAACATTTCATACCTGACACCACAACTGCGATTGGCTACTACTGGATTGAGTTTGGAGGCACCGATTGTCACCCATTGTTCAGGATTCATCAATATTGTAGGGGCCACACAAGTGAACTCGATAAGAATGTGCTGGAGACCACCACCCCTGCAACGTCTAGATTTTTAAGGGTGTTACAAATCTCTGCCATTTTCCGAAGAAAAGTGTATGTTTAATTACTTACTTAGTTTTGTTGGCTGGTTGGTTTTAATTGAAATATAATTCACATACAACAAAATGGACAGATCTTAAGTGTATCACTCAATGGATTGTGTAACTTACCACAATCAAGATATAGAACACTTCTAAGCACCCCCAAAATTCTCATGTGCTCTTTTCAAGTTAATTCTGCCTCCTCAACCCTGACCCCAGGCAATCATTGATCTACTTTCTGACTATATAATTGACTTTTCTAGCATTT
>NW_017731909.1:895711-908418 GCF_001890085.2 Hipposideros armiger | reverse complement strand
TATCTATTTGAACATATTGTTTATCTTTTCCACTATCTCTTTTTAACATATATTATAAATACTTTAAAATCACTATCTTATAGTTACAGCATATTTTACAATCTGTGATACCTCTTAATGTGTTTCTGTTCGCAGTTTTCCTCTCTTGGCCCTGGATCACATTTTCTTCTTCCTATGTCTCACATTTTTTGATTGTATGGCTAGACATTATGTGTAAGAGAATAGTAGAGAGTTGGAGTAAACAATATGATGATCTTCCTGGCAGGCCACCAGCACAGGACACTAAGACAATTTAGTCTGTAATTGAACTGTATCTGGACTTTGTAGCAGCTTTAGCAAAATCCAGTTCACCTCTGGGTTAAATAGTTTTTGGCAACATAAGGGCTTTCCTTGCAGCAGTGCTTGGTATATAAGCTCTGCCCAGTTTCTTGAGATTTTTGTGTTTCACAGCCTAGTTGCTGGACACCACTTCAGGGGGTGTTTATCTTGGCTTTCCTGCATGTCATCAACCTTTGGTGTACTTTCCCTATGCACTCAGTGAAAACCTGTGGGAAAATATTAAATTTGAATAGGTGCAGACCTACTCTTGGCTGGGGCTTCAGGGGATTTCAAGCCACGTGTGCCGCGGCTGGAGGCTTGTTAAAGGTTTAGCCACTTTCCCCTTACCATTGTCAAGGGTGCATGCCTCCTCTTTGCACTTCTCTGCCAGGGATAGAAGTACCTCATTGCTTTCTGTATTTTTAGTTTACTTTGGTTTCTTTGTGTCCTCAATTCCCTGATTGGTTATAAAGCCATAATTCAATTTTTTTAAAGTTTTTTCAGCTTGTTGGCAACAGGGTTGGCACATACTCTGTTGTTACTTTCTGTAACAAGAACTGGGAGTGGCCGTCTCTTGCTTTTTATTGACTATCTCAGCTAGAGTAAGGGAAGACACAAGAGCTTTCACTGCAACTGCTCTTATCTCACATGTCAAAGAATTAATATCTTAATTCCGCTATGTGCTAAGTATGTACATGTAGGGATCAGAGAAACGACGATGGGTGAATCTATGAACCAAGTAAAAAGTCAGTGAACCCACCATGAGTCAAATCTAGGCCGGAACAGCATTTATGAGTTGGTTCCCATATGCTTCCACCCTAACAATTTGTCTCTAACGGCACTTCAAGCCCCTAGGTATCAATTTCAACTCAGACCATTTGTCCAAGAATCCTTAAACAAGACAAAACAAAACAAAGGGGAGGATTAGAATCATTATTATTATGTAGACTTGCTAGAGTTTGTAAGGCTCTTTCTCACAGCACTTTTCTCTCTAGGTTACATTATTCTCTAATTCTTTAAAATGACAATAAAATGGAAAATTACAGGATGCCAAGAGACAGAACATGCTAAAGAGCTTTTCAATTCATTTATACTCTGTCAGACAAAATACTAACCAGTACTGAGATGTTTCATTGCTGCTTCCCATCTTTGGCCTGAAGGTGAGATTCTTTAATTATTGAAAGATCCTGGACTGTGAGGTGATTTTATGCCCTCAGGATGGGGGATGGACTACAAGTAGAGGTTCCTGAACATTCCAGCTGAATCTCTGCTGTATTGAAGTGTAATTTCCCAAAGAAGAGATTATGACCTCCTTTTGTGAACTTTCTCTGGGCTGCCAAATTCTGGCAAATGCTTTATGTAACCTGGAATCTAGTCATCACTCTTTTTCTCTTAATAATTTCTATTAAACAGGAAACTAGAGGGAAAGCTTCTCCCTATGCTCCAGAAGAAACACAAAAGCTAGGTTTGCATAATTTCTAAACAAAGAAGGACTTATAATAGGAAATTTATAATATTATATGTTCTCTTCCTTATTTACAATATGTAGCCTATCTCCTGGGAAAGGAGCTCACAAATCTTAGCGCAATGGACACTAGTCCAGTCCCGATCTATTAATTCCATTTTCTTCTCATGGGTAGAATGGTAATTATATATTGCACATCAATAAATATTCATTGAGCACCTACAATTGCCCATGCATTGTTCCAAGTGTTGGAGATACTTCTGTTAAGAGAGACAAAGTCCGTGCTTCATGGAGATTACATTCTAGCAAGGGGAAGCAGTCAATAAATAAGTTAATATGTGAGATGGCGTTAAGTGCTATGAAAAAAAAATAAAGCAAGAATGAGGGAGAGGGCTTCTGGATTGAGTTGATAGTAATGTATTTTAACTAAGATAGTTAGGAATGAGGTCACTAAAAAGGTGACATTAAAGATTCTCTGTGGGAGGGTGTCAAGGAGTCGGAAGGCCCAATAACACCTAAGTTAGCAGCAAATTGGGACCACAGTCCAGGCATTAGCATCCCCTGTTCCCTCCTTTTTTCATTGTGTGACACTGTTGTAAAGACTCATAAGGGACTCACTGAAGCACAATATCAAGCAATGTGGTGTCGCTGCGAACTGTTGGCAAACAGGAGTGGCAAACAAATGAGGCTAGCAAGTCCTTATTGATTACCTATCGTTTAGAGAAGATCACAGGTTCCCTAGGGATCTCAGAGGAATACACAATGGATTGCCTTCCAGAAGCTGACAACATGGGCTGGGGGTGGGGTCCAGCACAAACCAATCAAGATGTTCTGAGGACACAATCTGTGCAGTGCAGACGCGGAGGTACAACCAAGGATACTCTTCGGGCAGTGTCTTCTGCCAGAATCCAAGTGGTATTCTTCACAGGCTTGCTGTGAACAAAGAGGAATCTGTTTGCTCACCTTCTTGTCAGCCTTGCTCCCACACATGGATTATCATATTGTCAACAGCGTACTCTAATAAGAGGGATGGCAATGTATTGTCTTTTGTTAGCTGGCTGAAACCCAATGACTGGGGTGGTTGAATACTGAAGGGCAGACAAATGGAAGTTTCACGCTGTCCTGTAATTGCGAAGTCGCTTTACCTTTGAGAGTCCTTTGCAGAACAGTATTATTACCTGTGGTTAAGTTGGGAGGATACATTTAAAAAAATATGGAACAGACCTACCAGTGAAACTTAATTGTTACCAATTAGAGCTAGCAGAAGGGGAATTTCTATCAGGTACCACGATTTACCTAACTGGACGGCAGAGGCAGAGCTATCATTATGTTCAGGAGAGCAAGGACTCATTTTAGATTCTAGTTTTTACACTGCATGAAAAATGCCAGGAACCAGGCATTAATTACATTGCCTCCCTGTGCTGTGTACCATGGTGCCAGATGTAACAAATAGGCAATTCAAAAGGTATTAAAAAGTAGTTCCAGTAAAAAGTGGAAAAATTCAGAAAGTCTAAGCTGTATCTACTTTGCAGCAAATCAGGTTGTTTATTTGATCAAACACATCCAGTAACAAACTTGTACTTGTCCTTCTATTGTCGTAAAAAACTTATAATTAAGATGTTCTAGTAGTATTTGTCTTTGGTAGCTTCAAAATGATTATCTCAATTTTTTAAAAATTTGTTTGCTTGACTTTACGTTTCCCATCAGTTTTAAAGAAAAAAAAATACTTTTAAAACAGTTCCAGTTTTATTTATTTATTTATTTATTTATTTGGGTTAGGGTTCAGGTTAGGGTTAGAGACAGGGTTAGGGTTAGCATTAGGGACAGGTTAGTGTTTGGTTTAGGGACAGGGTTAGGTTTAGGGCCGTTCAACAGTTCCAATTTATTGCATATTTAAACATATTTTTTTCCATCCTGTTTCCGGTCTAATGGGAATTATCAAAAGGAAAAGAATGACAGCTGTATTTTCACAGACTATGTAAAGCATTTGCTGGAAGATAATAAGAACTTCTTTTTCTTTTTTACGCTTAATTCTATCCCTCATTTTGTATTTGTTTTTTTTTTCAATTAGTATAAAATAAACTTCATGGTCCTTCCTATGGAACACACATGTGCGCTGGCGCATGTACACATGCACATATAATTTACTTCCCATATCACACATTTCTTAATTGTGAGGCATTTGTGGTCTATTAGGTTTTCCTATTGTTGAAATGTTATGAAGGGACTGATTTTTTGGAGTTTGAATTAACTAATTACTTAATTTTTGAAAGTTTTGAATACTGAGAACTGTCAATTAAAATTAGGTACAGTATTATTGGATTTTTATTGGAAACTTCATTTAAATTGTTTCAAGAGAATCTACAACAAGTCATATCAAAAGCAGCTTCTAACTGTGTTTGGAGTTGAATCTCTGTGGAAAAGGCTTGTTGTTGCTTCAGAGAATTGGGCACAGGCCACAGATTTGGTTTATTCTAATTCTGTGTGAGCTTAAAATTTGGAGGCAATCAAAAAAGTCAGTGCCATCACTCCTAAGGCTGTCTCAATGAACCGTGGTGAATTGTAACAAAAGATTCTTTGGGCCTCTATCTTGGAGTCACTCTCTTTATTTGAGGGAGTAGAGGGAGACAGCCTGGTCACCAAGCCAGGTGCTGGTGAGGCGTAGAATTAGGCCATGTCGTAATTAATAAGTTGCAATCTACAAGTTCAGCTGTGGGCATGTCACCAGTAGAGGATGTGGTATGAGTTGGAAAAAAAGTATTGAGTATGGTGGTGGTGGTGTGGTATCTGTTAGGGTCTTGAGTGGGTCTATTGTTGAAGGGAAGAAAGGTGTTTAAAAGCATGTAGGAGTTGTCAAGAAGATTAGACACCTAGGTTAGAGAAGAAAGAATGTGTATAAGGTAATAATTTACTAAGCACTTACCTGCCCCGTGCTGTTCTAAGGGTTTACACTCAGTAACATATTGAATTTCTACAAGAGCACTATAATGTAGATACTATTATAATGTCTGTTCTCCCTATGACAAAACAGAGAGGTTATAAAACCTTCCCAGTCACACAGTTAATAAGTGGCAGACTCAGTATTAGATGCCAGAAAGTGAGGTTCAAAAATTCAATCTCTCGGTCATTATACCACAAAGCATCATGGCGATACATTGCAACAGAGGTCCTCCTCAGTCCATTCTGTGGCCGTGTAGTTGGCCTGGAAGATAGAAGAACAAAATATTGGGTTGTCGGAAAAGTCATGATGAATTTTTGCAATGAAAAACATAGAAAAAATACGTCATGACTTTTCTGACAACCCAATATTAAGTGACAGGGGGCTGATGAACAGGTGGGAAGTATGCATGCAAGTGTGAGGCAGAGATTTCGGTCAGGAATGGGTAACTCTCAGAAGGCATGTGCTCTGCCTGGCACCCACACCTGTCCTCTAGCATGCCTGGCAAGGGGGTGAGGGACTGCTGAAACTGACAGCTTCAGGATGGCTCATTGCTCTTGGTTCCCATCCCTCCACACAGCCCCCCTGGTTACTAAGATCCTCTTCGGTCTTAAGTTGATTAGTGTTTCTTTTTTTTTTTTAATTTCTTTTTTTTTTTTAATTGGGGAATTGCAGGGATGGGAATAGTGCTGGGGAATTGGGGGAAGGGAACAGACAAGTTGCTGTTGTTTTGTTCTTCAGTCTAGTTGTGGAGGACGTTGCTTCACTGGCCCAAGTTGGCACCATCATTGCGCTCTTCCCGGGCGAGGCAGATCAGTTGCCGGCTTCTGGACGGCCACTCACTGCGGCTGCTGGCCGCTCATGCTGGCTGCTGGCTACATACGGTAGCCCATGGCAACCCACTGCCACAGGGGCTGCAGCCTACGCCGTTGCCAGTGACTCAAGGCAGCCCAGCTCCAGGTTGAGCTGTTGTTCAGCATCTTAGCTGTGGAGGGCAGTGTCACTGGCCCTCATATGTGGGATCCGAACCGGGGCCCTCTGGTGTCCCAAGCCAGTTCTTAACCATCGCGCCACTCAGCCAGCCCTGATTAGTGTTTCTGAAACCGCCACCCACTGGTTTTGGCTACACTTCTCAAGGCCGCTCAAAAGACATCTAATCCCTTTTCTGCAGTGGGCTTTCTATCTTTCTTTTCTGTTTCTTCAGGTTTCTTCCCCATGGGAAAGGATGTCAGGTCATTCGTCATCCTGGTGATTGTCTTCTGAGGAGTTTCCAGTTTGGCAGGGGTCCTGGAGAATGTGGTTGGTATGTGAACTGAATTTAATACCCTCGGCATGGTTTGACCAGCCTGATCACAGCGAGACAATGGTCACTGCCTCCTACCTGGACTTCATTACCGAGGCCTGCTGTGTCATTCACCCCTGGACAGTCTCTTTACAGGTGACTTATAGTGACATTATGGTCAGTGAAAACCCATGAGTCATTTTTAATCATGTGTTTCTCATCTACACTTAACTTACATTTAACAAGCTTAATGGTATACTTTTTGTTTGATATATTTCATCATTTAGCTTTATCCCAGTTTGGATATTGGTACTGTCACAAACAAATAATCAGCCCTCCGAGGTCTGTTTCATTCAAGGTTTGGTTAACATGACATCAGGGTCCTCATCTAAATTCTTAAAACATATGGTGAAAAGGCAGGTCAGACCCTTAAGGCATGACCCTGGGACACTTTAATCAAAAGCAGTTTTCCTTCTGTTTTCTGAACGATACAAGTCGGAAAAAGCACCTGTCCTGGATTTCAGCTGAAAAGACCATGGAAGGTGTCTGGAAAAGCCCCCTGTGACTTCTCCATCCTATCTCTGCCCCTGCATATGGGTCTGACACTGAGATGAGTCATGGAGCGGTGTGTGGGTGCATGGTCTTCAGGGAGAGCCTTTTCATTCTCTCTGTGTGCACCTGTGCCCGAATTTTCCCCTGATAGAAGGACCCCAGGCCCACTCTGTTCCAGCAGGCCTTCATCTTAACTAGTTACATCTGCAAACACCCTATTTTCAAATAAGGTCACATTCTGAGGTACCAGGGGGTAGGGTTTCAACATATACATTTGGGGGAGACACAGTTCAACCCCTAACATGGGATGAACATGTGATGTTCTGCCCAGACCCCTCTCAGTTGCTGGGAATACTGCTGGAAGAGGGCCCACAGCTGTTAAGCCTCCTTGGGTTTGTCTTCAGATGCAGCAAACTGCCTCTCCCAAGATCTGGCCTCCTTCCAGGGCAGCCTGCCCCAAATGGTTGACCAACCCGGGCGTATAATTTCCCAGCCCCTTTGCCCCAATTTGGAGAGCTCCGAGGACCATCCCAGCTCCAGAGTTCCCTGTGGGGTCACCTGAGTCCTTCACTGGGCCCACGTCCAGGCCCAACTTCTCCTTTCCACAGGTGGAGAACCTAAGAACGCTTCCTGGTGAAACCGCCCCCGGGCTAATCATGGTCTTAGAGTCAGCTTCCAATTGGTGACACAAGGTAGCATTTATCAAACCTACAGTTTCAAACAATTTTGTTCATGAGCCATTATCTGAGCATAGGGATAAAGCTGGCCTAGGCCCCGGATAATTTTTTCTGCCCCCTTTCAAATTGCTGAATGGATCCGTTTCTTATCCTGCTTTTCGGGCCCTCTGTCATGTAACTTGATAGCATTTGGTTTTATCATAAAGGTGTGTGGATAGTGGATTAAAAATATCGCTAGAGAGCATAATGGTAAAAAAAAATAATAAAACGCCAGTTTGGAACAAATACATCAGCTGCCCTGCTTTTTAAAAATGCCAATTGGTGATATGAAACCATCATTTTCTCTGAAAATTGTTATACAAGTTACAGTTTAGCCTGATATCCAACCCAGGTGAAACACTGAGGTTTATACATCAGAAACATGGGAAGCTGCATCAGTCATTAAGGGGACTTCTGAGGTGGTCAGACTCAGGTTGAGAGGCCGGTGCTGCCCCTTTCCAGTAGTACGACTTTAAACAGGTTACTTAATTTCTCTGACCTTTCATTTCCTCATCAGAGCATTGTAGGACTACTATGTGGATTAAAGAAAGTGTATAAGGCACCTAGTGGGTTCTTAGCTCATACTAGACCCTCAAAAAATTATATTCTAATAACAATAACAATAGCTACTTTATTTGGAAATAGGGTGATAAATCATTTCAATTGTCTCTTATATGTATGTACAATGAACTCTAAATATGAAAGTAACAGTGTAAAGATTACTCTAGAAACTGTGGCTTGTATTGGCTCATGCTTTGAAGATCCTTCCGCTGAAGTTATGTCTGTGCCAGCAGTGCCAAGATTATGTAGAAGGATACACGTTTTGTGTGTGTGCAGTGGTTCAAATAGCATCTTCACATCTAATTTCCTGAATTGTCATTTCAACAGTTTGCCATAAAAGAAATAAACCATTGCTTGGAAAGAATGTATTATATAAAAGGTAGTTCTAAGAAACTTAGATTTACTTTTAAAAATGTGGTTGGTGTTCAATTGGCTAACAAGAGCCATTATTTCATGTACGAAGCTTTCTCAAGAAATGAAACTTGTCCATTAATAGCTCAAGATTTTCCATGGTTCCAGGTTTTCAAAGGTTTTTCAAAGAACCCCTTAAGGCACCAGTGACACAGCTTATTCTGCCTGTGTGTTCAGAATTAGAATAAACCTTCTGACAACAGCGTCAATGTACTGACATTATTATAAAGGTCCTCAGCAGTTTATGGAATAGTTGGGCAATACATATTTGTTTGTCCCAGACTCATGTAAGAAAGGTCATTGGGTTTCAAGATTTCCAGATGTTTTTTCTTTTCTTTTCTTTCTTTCTTTCTTTTTTTAACCAAAAGTGGCATTGGCAAAGAGAAAGAGTAGAGTAACAAAAGCCGATGGTACCTGTGAGCCTAGCCTACTAATTTCTCATGTTATTGTTAGTAATGATAAGAGTCTCTAGCCATAGGTATTTTTTTTCATACACTTATTATTTTTAAGCAAAGCCCTTGAATAAAATTGCTTTTTTTTTTCTTCTTGGAATTTACCTACCTTTTGAGAGGCTGTAAAATAACCTCTCAAAATGTTCCATAAACTCACAATGGACATTTCAATTGTGGCTCGTGTTGCCTCAAGTGAGGTCCCCGTAGGTTTAACCAAGGGCATTGCTAGGTTTAATGTGCTGCCACAGCCTTGCACGTGACTGGGACTCCCAGTCATTAAATTTTTGACAATGTAACATTTGGCCCACCTCCCTGCTTTCTTTTTTGGTTCCTTATAAATATTTAGAAATGTGTAATGAAGACAAAGATGGTGTAGTTATGCCATCTTAATACCTCCAGTTGAATTTTTTAAAAAAATTTTGTTGGGGAACAGCCATGGTCATTGGTTACGTATTGCTTTCATGCTACAATGGCATAGTTGGCCCTTCTAAGGAGGGCACAGCTCACAGTGGCTCATGCAGGGATCAAACTGGCAACCTTGGTGTTATCAGCACCATACTCTAACCAACTGAGCTAACCGGTCACCCCATCCAGTTGAACTTTTTAATGAAGAAAAATTGAAGTACTACATTAACATAACTAGAAAGCTACAACAAAACTCTAGATGTATTGGTAATGTTTTAAGATGAGTGATTCATTTTATTGTTATGCATATATATGCATATATATGCATTATGCATATATATGTATATATATATATATAAATGTTACATATATTATTTGTATGCATCCAACATTACATGAAGTACAATCTTTAATGCTCCACCAAATAAATGAACAACAAAAATAGATTAAAATAAAAATAAAAGCCCCTTTCTTAAGGTACTCTCCTTAAAGGTAACTACTATTTTAATAATTTCTAGTGTATCCTTCCTGAAAACTGTCCTAGGCATATAAAAATATATATTTAAAATATTGGCTTTTTTGGACTAAAAAGACAGCATAGGATTGCTAGGCAATCAAGCTCTAGAGCTAGAAAACCTGCATTGGAATAACCCTGTTTCCTCCAATGACCAGTTATGTGACATTGAGTAAGTCATTTAATCTCTCTGTACTTAGATTCCTTCATCTATTAAATGTAGCTGGGAAGCCTCAGAGGGTTGTTTTAGAATTAAATGTGTCACTGATGTTAAGCACATCCTTGACATGCAGCACTTAGTAAATGTGAGCTGCAATTATTTTTATACAAAACAGATTATATATATATTTTTCAACTTCATTGAGGTATAATTGGCAAATAAAATTGTAAGATATTTAAAGTGTACAACATGATGATTTGATGTACATTGCATTGTGAAAGGATTTCCCCCATACATTTAATTAACACTCCCACCACCTCACATAATTATCCTTTTTGGTGGTGATGGGGTGAGAACATTTAAGTTCTATTCTTTTAACAAATTTCAATTATACAATAGTGTTATCAACTATAGTCACCATATTATATATACATTATATCTTCAGTCCTTAGTCATCTTATAACTTAAGTTTGTAACCTTTTCCCAAACTCTCCAATTTCCCCCACCTCCCCCTACTCCCTGGTAACCACTTTTCTACTTTCTGTTTTATGAGTTTGACTTTTTTTTGGTAATGATTCCACATATAAGTGATATTATGCAGTATTTGTCTTTGTCTGGCTATTTCTCTTAGCATAATGCGTTGGGGCCCCACCACAGGCCAAGTTCAGCCTCTGCCTGTGCCCTGCCAGGAGCCACGTGGCACGAGCCACAAAGCCGTCCCCAGGCCTCTTCCTCTCATGCTGGGCTTGGAGGTGCCAGGGAGAGGCTAAGCTGTGAACTGAGCTGGCTGCAACTAGTGCTGAGCTTGAGGCTGCTCAGCAAGAAGTATGGGGCATGCCAAGGCCAGATGCTGCTTGATTAGGGTTTGTGAACCTTTGAGAGATTGTAGGACAGTCCACAGCATGAACCAAGACAGGCCATTTATATGGAAAAGCCACTGGAAGCAGTTAGGGAGTGTTTATAAGTTGGGTGGGGTCTTAGGGAATCACCAGGACAGGGTGATCCATGTTAGCCAGGTGGACGGAGACTCCGCTATGGCGTCCACCTGCATCTGCACACTAGAAATGGGTAGGGCTCAAAAAAGAAATAATGACCTCTGTCAGCACTTCAGCCTGGGAGAAAGCTTCCTCTCTTGTCCTCACCCCGCAGCCAGACAATTCAGTTCCTCCCTGTATGTCCCTGCTGCCCCTCCAGCTGCTGCTCTAGCGCTGGAGCTCAGAGCAAGTGAATTCATCAGAGAGTATTGGTCCTTTAAGAGGATTGCCCAGAACTCCAGCCACCCCCCATCTCACTCAGCCACAATCTTCACTGGCTTTTACAGCCAGAAGTTATGGGACCTCTCTTCCTGGCACTGGAACCCTGGGCTGGGGAGCCTGGTGTGGGGCTGGGACCCCTCATTCCCCTGGGGTGACCTCTGCAGCTGAGACATCCCTCCTGATTTTTGACCACCACACCTGGGTGTGGGATCAGCCTGTTTGAGTCTCCGCCCCTCCTACCAGCCTCAATGTGGCTTCTGTGTGTCCTTAGTTATAGGACTTCTGTTCAGCTTAGACTTCAGGTGATTCTCAATGATGGTTGTTCTGCAGGTTAGTTGTAATTTTGATGTGGTCATGCGCAGACGCAAGCAGAGCGTTTACCTACTCTGCCATCTTGACTGGAAATTACCCATTTCTGTCTTTTCGACGATAGGCACCTTAACAAGTTTGAGGTGATAGCTCATTGTGGTTTTGATTTGCATTTCTCTGATGATTAGTGATCTCGAGTACCTTTTCATGTAGCCATCTGTATGTCTTCTTTGGAAACTTTTTGAGTTGATTTTTGTGAGATAAGAGGTCCAGTTTCATTCTTCTGCATGTGTTTATCCAGTTTTCCCACCACCACTTATTGAGGAGACTATCCTTTTCCCCAACTGTATATTCTTGGCTCCTTTGTCAAAAAGTAATTGACCAGATATGCATGGATTTATATCTGTGCTCTCTATGTGGTTCCATTAATCTATGTACCTGTCTTTATGCCAATACCATATTGTTTTGATCGCTATGGCTTCCACTACAGTTTGAAATCAGGAAGTGTGATACCTCTAGCTTTGTTCTTATTTCTCAAGATTGCTTTGGCTATGTGTAGTCTTTTGTGGTTTCACACAAATTTTAGGATTATTTTTGTCTATTTCTGTGAAAAATGCCATTAGCATTTTGATAGAGATTACACTGAATCTGTAGATTGCTTTGGGTAACATGGACATTCTAACAATATTAATATTAATTTTTCCAAACTATGAGCCTGGCAATTTAACAATATTAATTCTTCCAATTCATGAGCCCAGAATATCTTTCCATTTTTGTGTGTACAAAGTTAAAAAATTTTAGGCCATCTTTACTAATTGGGCTTTTAATCTTTCTATAGTGATTTTTAGAAAACAAAATCACAAATAAAATTTTTTGTCTTAAGGCCTATATTAAAATACCTATCCTAGCTGCCTTTTGCTTTTTTTTTTTTTTCTGGTATAGTATTGAAAATAAATATGTGTGGGGCCGGCTGAGTGGCTCAGTTGGTTAAGAGCTTGCTCAAGAGTTTGAGCTCTGAGCAATAGCAGTTTGATTCCTGGCCCGAGCTGAGCAGCTGCTGAGCTGCCAACAGGTGGCAGGATGGCTCAGCTTAAAAAAAAAAAAAGAGAGAGAGAGAGAGAAAATAAACATGTGTTTACCCTATTTTACTCCTAACAGAAGTCATACTCAATGGAAATGTATACATATGCACTAAAAAGCATGTACAGAGAATCTTTTTTTTTTTTTTAAAGATTTTTATTGGGCAATTGGGGGATGGGAACAGTGCTGGAGAATTAGGGGAAGGGGAACAGACAAGTTGCTGTCATTTTGTTCTTCAGTCTAGTTGTGGAGGACGTTGCTTCACTGGCCCAAGTTGGCACCATCATT
>NW_017731909.1:884928-895461 GCF_001890085.2 Hipposideros armiger | reverse complement strand
TGTGGGATCCGAACCGCGGCCCTCTGGCGTCCCAAGCCAGTTCTTAACCATCGCGCCACTCGGCCGGCCCCAGAGAATCTTTACAATAGCATTTTCCTATACTATCACTATGTTAGAAGTTTTCACAGTAGCATTATTTAGTAGTAGCTCCAAAAACCCATGAACATTAGAATGAAAAATAAATCGTGGTATATTCATATAATGGAGCAATGAAAATAAGGCACCATGACACACACAACAACACAGAATAATCTGAAGACAATTTTGAAGATCAAGAAGCCAGATACAAGAATGCATACTGTATATCCCATTTACAGAAAGTTAAAGAATGGGCCAAACTAATCTATGGTGTGAGCAGTCTGAATACTGATTACCTTTCAAAAGAGGTTAGTGACTGGGAGAAAGAACAAAGAAATGGGCTCTTGAAATACTGGTAATATCCTTTCCCAATTTGGCTATTTGGGTCTGCTTATATTTAAAAAATTTATTTTGCTATATGTATTTATACTTCAGTAAGAAGCTTACTTGATAAAACAACCTGCAAATTTTTGATTTTAGTGTTTGACATGAACACATTTAAAATTTGTTTTCAATTTTTAAATGGCTCAAATTGGCCTATTCTGACTCTCTTCTATCTGGCATCTGCTGTTTGCTGGGCAGTGGACTAAATATTTTGCATTCATTATGTTATTAAATCTTCACAATAATCCTGTAAATTAGAAATTAGGTCCATTTTATATACAAAAAATTAAGCTCAGAGGAACTAAATTTTTTTGTCCAAGATCACACAACTAGTAGTAGAGCTATTCTGTCCTACTCTGACAATATTTACAGCTACAAGTTAATTTTTAGAACAGAAGCAGTTTTCAAATTGGAGTCTTAGGCATGGAGACACACATAAGTCATTTAATCTGAGTGTCTTTATTTACTGGTTATAATATAAATTACCTTTGACAGCAGAGCAATGCTGTTATTTTCTTTTCCCTGAGTTTTTGAGTTCTTGTGAACAGAGGAAAATGTCATAAACAGCCACTGCTAACATTAAATATTTACCTGAACAAGTTCACCTGAATTGCTTTCTAAATAAGATCATTGGAAAATTAATATTGTCTGTATCTGTTGTTGACCAAAGAATTCCATCCAATCACTGGGATTCTGAGGCTGTGATAAATACTTGCTACTGCTTGTCTTTTGATGCCTGCTTAACACTTGAAAGGGATTCTCTTTCTACTAAGAAACATATTTTCTGACATTACATTAAATAGCTTAAAAATACTGTAACTATGATGTACAGTTGTTGTTAAAGTATTCTTAGACTCAATGAAAGAAATTAATAAATAGAAAACCCAGTCTTAAGAGAGAACTCATGGTTTTCTAGTTAAGAAAAAATAAATTAGCACTCTCAGCAGGGGGAAAGCCTAGATTATGTGGAATTCTTTTGATAAAGAAGAACTTCACTCCCAATGTTAATTTAATTTGCACACACTTCTGGGGAAGTCATTTATCACCTTACTATGCATATACCTTGGATAATATTTATACTTCTATATAAGCGTTTAATAAAATATACTATTATCTCTGGAATACCAATTCAGAATTGGTTAATAAAGGAAACAATTGAAGGAAAATTTTGATAAGAATAATTTAGTATAATCCCTTTACTATCATTTTAGAGACTATTTTATCAGTGTTCTGATCAAAGACTTAGAAAAAGGAGCCTGTGGTTATATTTTTGTCCTTTCTTTGTGTTATTTATGATGCTCTGAACCTTTTTAATTTGATTCACAAAATGCAAGCTGTAAGCAGTACCTGACATCGTTTTCAGTAGTCATGAGTTTGGGGAGGTCAGATAACTTTAAAAGAAGACGAAGACTGATTGGCCCTGCAAACTCAGAGCAGTAGCGCTGACGTTAGCAAAACAGGGTGTTAAATACACGTTCATCTTAGCTCCAGAATGGATGTGCTGGGCAAATAATGATATCAGAGGGTGAAAACCACTCCGCCATGTGGCCGCGGTCCCACTCCTAACTGGGAAGCTCGTCCTGGTTTGCCCTCCACGCCCATGTGAACTTTCAACTCCGCGTTGCTCTCTGCTTGAAGGATTGAAGGACAGAAAAGTCCAATCTTTACTACACCTCTTAGTGTTTTAGTTTCTTCAGTCGTGTAAGTTTCCCCCCCCCTCCTCGCCATGATATTCTGAACCAATAGATCAGACTCAAAATTACTTTGATATTTCACAGGAAAAGGTGAGGACCAAATATTTTCAGTCCAAAGGGACCGCAGATGTTCACTAGATAAGGAAACAGCAGAAGATAAAGAGAGCTGTGATTTTGCTGCCTGCAGCACAGTGGAACAATCAAGAGGGATGTGGACTTCCTAGATTCAAGGGCCTATACCTCCACTCACTAACAGGGAGGCTTTGGGATGTCACTTAACTTCTTGAATCCTCCGTTTTATGTCTATTAGGAGTGAGAATAACATCCAATTCTTGGGGGTGATGTAAGGAGAAGCAATCCTATAGATACAATCCTTACTAATTATAATTATAGTATTTACATAAGTATATGTAAATAATTATGTATTTATTATATATTTTATTATGTATTATAACATGTAATGTTATAAAATAAATTAATATATAACATAGCATAATTATAAATATATTTAAGAATTAATATATATATTTAATATATTATATTTATTATTATATTTTATATAATTCTTTATAGAAGTATATATAAGTACAATTATGGTAATTGTGTTCATATAATTATAGTACCTAGCATATTTTAAATACCCAATAAAATTAATTGTTTTTTTAAGTTGAACACAGTTTTAGGTATATTGCACACCCTTTCTCCCTCTTTATCTGGTAGGCACATGATTTGGGCACAGCCAATCAGAATAGTGTAACCCAATCATTGTGATCAGTTTAGGTTGACTGAGCTGGGTCAATTACCCTATATCTTTTTTATCCCCCTTAACCAATACAGTTGCTTAATATAGCTTTTAACATTATTAAGTTTACTTAAAATATGGTTATCATCTTTATCCAATCAGCTTTCAGCACTTAATTGTGAAAACAAGGCTTCCACAAAATCTGATGTCTTGATGAGGATGAGAATGGTCATTGATATTTAATTGTGTCTTTATCCTTTATTTATTATAGTTTTCTGTTTCACTCATACCCTTTTCCTTGGTCGTTCCAGTCTCTGGTCCATTCATATTTTGTTTAGGACAGAAAATTGCCTATATTAGAAAATGCTGTATAGAGCCATGGGCTCTGGGCTCCCAGCTACCATTTGAGTAAATAATTCTTTTTAAATAAAAAGATTGTGCAATTTAAAGGTCACATTATAATGACTCACTTTAGTCTATAATATGACCAGCTATCAGAAATGGAGTTAGCAGTGAGATTTGGATAAGAAAGATTCACAATTCTGATTTCCACCTGTGCTCCTTGGCGACACTTCCTGAGAACAGTGTGAACGAAATTCCAAGACTAAATAGCCAACAGCATAATACACTCTCCAGCATGCTGAGAAATAGAGAGTGAAGAAAATTAAAGCTCCAATGGTTTCCTATGAAAGATTTCATAAATTATTTCCTAGTACAAAACTGAGGTTGAAATAGCTCTCATAACATATTTTATACTTGTAGCAGGTTTAGAACTATGACAAAAATCCAAAATTATGAGGGTGTTGCCATGTGTATGATATATTAAAACATGAATGAATATAATTTTAACTGTAATTAACATGTATTGGATACTTCCTATTTGCCAGATCCTGGACTGAGTGCTTTATAAGTTAGCTCATTTAATTCTCACATAACCCCAATGCAGTAGCTAATATGAGGCCTATTTTATAGATGAGAAACTGAGGCTTATGGAGGGTAAGGAACTTGCTTAGATCTGCTCCAGCCCTGTTTTGTTTGCTCTAGAGCCTGGACTTTTCTTGACAATACTGTTCCATGGACATGTTCAATTTGTTTATTTGCTTTTTTTCTCTACAGACATCCATATGTTTATCACTTCCCACAACTAAGAAAAATTTATTAATACAGTGTTCAATACACAAATATTTATTTTTATTTTACTTTTTATTTTGAAATACTATAAGTATATTAGTGTCCTTCAGAGAAACAGAGCCATTCGGCCCTCGATGGATTGGAAGATACTCACTCACACTGAGGAGGACCACATGCTTTACTGAGTCCACTGCTTCCAATGCTAATCGCATCGAGACACATCCTCATAGCCACACCCAGAAATAATGTTTAATATGGACATCACATGGCCCATTCAAGTTGACATGTAAAATTAGCCATCACACAGAGATATACAGAAGGTTGCCCCCCATCCCATAATGCATAGGGAGATACCTTGCACTCTCCATGCAGCCTCCACTGAGGGTAACACCTTGTCTGTCAAAACCAGGAGATTGCCTGGGGTTCAGTCCACATGGCTTATTCTGACTTCATCAGTTTTACAAGCACTCTTTGTTCACCTTAGTGTGTTGCAGGTTTTTAATGCCTTCCATCAAGTGGAAGTTCCTAATTTTATTTAGTCAAATATCAGTCTTTTTTTTATGGCTCTGATTTTCAAGACTTGTTTACAAAGACTTTATCCACCACCAAATTATTAATGTATCTTTTAGTATTTCATTTTGTACTTTATTTCCTTTGGAATTTACTCTTTGTATGGTGTGAACAGAACCTGATTAGTTTTTGTCCCCAAATGTATAGTCAGTTGTGATAACACCATTTATTCAATAGCCAATCCTTTCTTACTGATTAGAGTACCACTTTTATCATATACAGTCATCTGTTTTTTGTACTCTCTGCTTGGTTCTATTTTTCTTTTAGTCTATCATTACTGCACCAATAATGTGTAATTTTGATGTAATTTTCAAAAATACATGTGTAAATATTACTTTTAACAAGGAAATAACACCGATGTGAGCCTGTAGAGTATGAATGGCTTCTGCCTTCTCTAAGTCCATCATGGTCCTGCATGGGGCCCTGACTCAAATGCTTCTGGAGACCAGGCAGGGATAACAAACTAAGTTCATAAAGATTGGTTTATACCATAAACATGATTACATGTCCCTCCTAAAACCATTCCATTTCAATTTTTAAACACAACTTTCTGTCCGAACACTTCTGTGGTCTCTGAATGACCACCTCTGGTCTGGTGGAAAGAATTTGGTATTAGAATAAAAAACCTTCCCAAGGTTCCCCACTAATTAACTATGAGACGTTGAGAAAATTACTTACTCTCTCAGAAGCTGAGTTTTCTCATTCTGAAAAAGAAATAACAGCACTTACTTACGGGATTGAACTAATTATTATGTGGAATAATATGCGTAGTGCCTGGTACAAATTCTTTGCTAACTAGATATCAGTGGAATTTAAGCAGTGACTTAGTAAGGGAGGGAAATATGATATCTTTTGGTCTAGATAAAGGCCCCTTTTAACCCTTTAAATTCAGGCAGCTAGAAAATTTGTAAATAAATTTGAAGTATGAGCTTTCATGAAATGCACTGTTTGAGTATTCTCTGGGGAATACGCATAGTAGTCCTTGCTCTTGATGAGGCCACAGCCTGGTTAAGGCACAGACACTGGAGGAGAGGATATCTTTCAGTACTGTCCAGTATATTTTCTCACCCTTTGAGGACTTGACCACTGCACTCTCAATTTGTGTGTTGGTAAGTGTATATGTCACAGGCCTTGCTTTTTTTTTTTAAAGATTTTTATTGGGGAATTGGGGGAGGGGAACAGTGCTGGGGAATTGGGGGAAGGGGAACAGACAAGTTGCTGTCGTTTTGTTCTTCAGTCTAGTTGTGGAGGACGCTGCTTCACTGGNGAACAGACAAGTTGCTGTCGTTTTGTTCTTCAGTCTAGTTGTGGAGGACGCTGCTTCACTGGCCCAAGTTTGCACCATCATTGCGCTCTTCCTGGGAGAGGCAGATCAGTCACCGGCTTCTGGACGGCTGTTCACAGCGGCTGCTGGCTACACACAGTAGCCCATAGGCCTTGCTTTTTAAAGATGTTCAATTTCCAACCACCATGATTGTTTCAAATCAGTGCATGGGAGCAAAGTCAGCTAAACAAATTCTGTGACTTTTGCTAGAGCTATTGGGAAAGAAAATTTTTCTACCGATTTTTATCCTAGTAAAATTTAAGTCTGAAGCTGCCCACGAGTTATCATAAAAAAATAAATAAACAAGCAACCCAACTACAACAACAAAAGAACATGCCCAAGAAGGAAGCGAACATGGAAGATAGCAGGGCTGAGAGAAAATGAAGGGCGAGGCCAAGGTTGATGTCATCACTAGAGGCCCTGAATTCAGCTGTATCTGTGTGTTCTTTCCTTGAGCTTCCTAGGAACCTTTTTGGTTTAAGCTAGTTTGAGCTGTGTTTCTATTATTTTCAATTAAGAGGTCTGAATAATATAGAAATAGAATACAGATATGAAAAACATGTAAAGAAGCTTACAAAGCAACATAATCAAACCTCAAGAAATTTGAAAGTTTACTTCTCTTTCCAGGCATAATTGTTCCAAGTCTGGTTCATATTAACAGGGGAGGAGTTTTGGGAGGAGATGATAGACATGGGTACAATTTCAAAAGATATCCTTACAGATTGAGGTTTCATTGACCCTCAAAGATAATGGAACCCAAGATTTAATATAGGGGTATTTCCTTTCTTATACTATCTTGTATTATGTATCTTACAGTTTCATCATATTTCCTGAGTATTTCCAGCACATTTCCCAGGGGGAAGTCCTGAAGTGGATTTAATAAAAATATAGAAATAATTACTTTTTGTGTAGATACTAAAATTTAATGGGACAATGTTCAGGCATGGCCGGAAGCATCATGGGATGGGGATGGCCTTCAGAGGGGGCTTTCTTCTGTTGTTCCCCTGCTTCCTACCTTTCACTCTGGATATTTTTTGGGCTCTAGAAATCTCTGCCTGCCGAACACAGCTCCCTGCCCCAGAGCTCAGCATCAGGGCTGCTCTTTTGCTTTAAGGCATTACATCTTTACATCAAGAGGATTACATCAAACACATATAACTTTGTTTAAAACAGATAATAGAATCCATAAATGAAGTCGATGTTTGTCTTTGAGATCAGCTAATAAAATTTCCCAGCCCAGACAGAGCTAATGCTCAGAACTGGTGAGTTCTGATTCGAGTGACATGGAAGGGGTGATGGCATCTGAAGGACAGAGAGGGACCAGCTACGGTGGCCCCTGGCCTCCCTGGGACAAGAGCATTGAGAACAAGGCTGATGTAGGTTCGGGTCATGGTCGACTGCTTACCTTGGCTGTTACTAATAGTTCAGTATCCTCATCTGTAAACGGGGATTGTAATCATACTTATCTCAAGTGATACTGAGAACATTTGATAAGGCATTGGCCACAGACCATGGAGAAAAGGCATATGTACTCAGTATATGTTAGCTGTTATCATTATTATCATTATCCTTGATGTTGGTTTTATTTCAATAAGGAAGATAGACACTTTAAGGAGGAGGCTGTGCTGAAGGCAGCTTGACTCACTTTACAGGTGTGCTTCAGGCAGGTAGATTCTGTTAAAGCAACACTGTCCACCTGAGAAACAATGGGGATTGGATGAGGAACGCGTATACTCTGGACCCCAGTAATTTTAGAGAAAAGTAAAAAGAGAGAATCCCACCGCAGGGCAACAAATATCGATCTGCTGTTGGAGCAGGTTCCCTGTAATGCAAGGAAATTTGCAGCCTTATTCTTTTTTTCCTTATCACCACTAGGTTTTAATAGCAACAATATCTGAGTGCTTTATCTGGTCCAACTCAATGCATTTTTCTATTGCTAGCAGTTTCCCTCTTTCCTTGAATTACAAATGCTGCAATTCACAGAGCATCTGCCTGTGAACTGCATGTGCTTGACCCCATTCTGTTGGTCTCCACAGGCCCCAAACATTCAGATAAGTTTAAGACACTCAGTCCCTGGTTTATGACCAAAATCTCAATGTCCAGATGTTTAGAAGCATTGACTGTCATGCTGTGAAATCAGGATATTTAGATGCCAGGATTTCCCCCCTTTGTTGTTCAGAAAACAACACCATCCCATCCAGAGTCCAGAGCCCGAGTCACAGAAAATCCAATTAACTTACATATTCAGATGGTTTTCAACAGAATTATTGGTATTTGTATCAAAGTGCTGCCTGGGGAAATGAATCGCGCTTTTGGAGTCATGTAGACTTAGCCTTAGGCTTGACTTTTAGTTTATGCACTTACTAACCACGTGTGATCTGTGAAGTTATTGTAGCCCTGAGACTCACTTGTCTCACCTGTAAGATGGAGACAATAACCTGAGCTATGGTAGGGGAGGGGAGGTCATACCAAGGCACTGATTTCCATGTAGAACTCGAGAACTGGGGGAGGAGGAGGTTTTCCTCACACGAAGGGGCAGAGCCCAGACATGGTATGTAGGAGAATCAAGGCTGTGACATCGATTTATGTCCTTTTTTTTTTCCAGGTTTCATCTTTTTAATCTGCTCCATGAAGAACATCCTAAATGCTATGAGACACAACAGAATAGTTTTTCTTCCAGTATTAAAAAAAATGGACATTCACAAATATTTTTAAGAAACTTCTATATAATCAGTGTGGTGATCCTCAGTAAAAAACATCTCTAAATAATCACGTTGATTTCTTGTAGTTACATTTGGAAATTGCTTCCTAACCATGATAAACATTGTATATGGGTTTTTAATGCCCCTAGATACACATGATTTCTGAAAATAAAAATCAGTCTGGCCATTTTTTGCCAGAACCAATCCTGAGAGCCCAAACTAAAAAACTAGTCAAAGGAAATACCCAAACTCTATAAATGTTCCAGAATTTGTCTTTAAATGGGAGAAAAGAAAACTTTTTAAAACATACGGAGCTTTCTAAAAGGTCTTTTAACAAGCTACCTTGGGAGCTCAATTCATAAATAGAAGTCAATATACTAAAACAGATGTTTCAGTGCAGCTCCAAAAATCTTTATAAATACAGCCATTTGGAAGGACGATCCTGGATCAGAAGTTTTATTCCTTGTGTATCTACATTAGGTGTGCATGCCTCATCTCAGTTGTCATAATTGTCTCTGTAATTTCCTCCTGAGTAGCGGTCATAGCCACCCTGGCTTCTGCCGCCATAGTCTCTGGACCTTCCATATCCGTATCCATATCCTCCAGGCTGATTGTCATACCTGCCACTCCCATAGCCCTGGTCCCCTCCACCTCTAGAGTAGCTGCGGCCACGCCCATGGGCCCCAAAGGCACCCCCTCTGGTTCCCCGGGCTGATTTACCTGCGTGGTCCACACGGATCTGGCGACCATCCAGAGACTCTCCGTTCATGGCTCTCATGGCATCTGAAGCATGTTCTGGGTTGGTGAAGGTTATGAAGCCAAAACCCCGGGATCGCTGAGTCTCCCGGTCCTTGACAACGACCACCTCGGAAAGCTGCTGAAATGATCTTCCAGAGCCTGCTCATCAGTGTTGAAGTTGAGCCCTCCAACGAAGAGCTTCCCTTCTTCAGAAGACATGGCAGTAAATTGAAGTCCTGGAAATTAAGTAAAAGGACAGAAGGCACAGCTACCACCAAGGAGCAGAGAAACTGACATCGATTTATGTCCTTTATACCTATGACCCAGCAATTCTATTTCTAAGCCTTCACTACAGACATACACTCACAAGCAGAAATGCCTGTGTAGATGATCACTGAAGTATTAGCAAAAAAACAAAAGATTTCAGAAACATGCCCCAATGTCCATATATTGGATATTGGTAAATCATGGCAGAGCCATTCAATATACCACTCGCTGTGGGACAGCTATTCAGAAGGAAGGTAGGTCTTACATAGTGACATGGGAAAAGGTCCAAAGATATAAGGTTAAACTAATAACATAGTTTGCAGGAAAATATTGTATTATGATCCCGCTCGCATAAAAAAATATATCCACATCAAATTGTCAACTGCAGTTTTTGCTCAGAAAAGGAGATTACTTCACTACCTACAGTAAGCATTTTAGAAATTATGGAATTTATTACAATGAGCATGTATAATTGTTGCTCTTAGGAAATAAAAAGATTCCCCTAGAAAATCACAACCTTTCCAATCAATGAAGAAAAAAAAGCCACTGGAGGATTTTGAGCAGCAGAGTGATCGGTATTTCACATTTAGCAGGGTCACTGGCAGCCATGCTGACAGTAGACTGTAGGGAGGGAAGATGGAGGCAGCAGGACCAGTTATGAGGCTATTGAAATAACTGAGGTATGAAATGATAGTGTCTTGGACCAGGGTTATGAAAGAAGGGACAGAGTGAAGTGACTGGGTCCTTGTTTTTGTTCGTTCAAGCTGCAGTACCAAAATAGCACGGAGGTGGCTTGTAAAGAACAGAAATGTGGGCCGGCCGAGTGGCGCGATGGTTAAGAACTCGCTTGGGATGCCAGAGGGCCCCGGTTCGGATCCCACATATGAGGGCCAGTGACACTAC
>NW_017731909.1:877917-879148 GCF_001890085.2 Hipposideros armiger | reverse complement strand
CCATTAAGTTCAAGGACTTCCCGGTGATCTCGCTGCATTTTTCTAGTCTTCACACTCCTACTCTCTGAGATGAATACTTCATTCCTTCTTATTGCTCATCAAACTTCCAACTCTTCTATCCCCAAGCCACATTATCAGTTGATGATTGTTTCTTTTTTTGCTGAGAAAATAGAAGTAATCAGCAGAGGACTTCCACAGGCTCCGTTACCTAATCTACTAAAGCATCTATACCAAAACCCACATAACTGTCTTTCCTCCACTTAACAGAGGTGAAGGGCCTGTGTTCCAATACTCTGAATTCCATTTCTTCTCACCTTCCCAAGGGCATCGCTCTAACAGTTCTGCCCCTCCCTTTTCTATCATTAATTTTTATTGATCTACTTGGTCATTCACATTAACATATAAACATGCCGTAATATGTCTCACATGAAGAAAAAAAAAAAGGCTCCCTTGATCTCATCCAGCAAAATTTGTCAGAAACGTAGATTGCCTTTTCAATCTCCTCTTCTCCCATTCTCTCGTGAATTTGCTCTGGTCAGGCTTTCATCCCCATCTCTCTACTTAAAGTTGTTCAATCAAAGTTAGAAATGACCTCTGCATTGCTAAATTCAATGGTCTGTTTCATCCTCAACTATCTCCGTCTATCAGAAGCATTTGACACAAGTGGACACCATTTTCTTTATTCATTGGTTGCTCCTTCTTAATCTCCTTTGGTGAATCCTCTTCATTTTTCCAACCCTGATTTCTTCTTTCAGTTTTCCATTCTCAGATCACTTTTCACTCCCTAGGTGAGCTCATCCATTCACATGGCTTAAGTATTATCTATATATGCTACTTAACATACTTAAGTACCATAAAAAAGTACTTACATTTTAAATACTTAAATTTTGGGATGGCTGCCAAATTTTTATATTTAGTGAAGGTCTCTCACTTGGACTTCAGACTTGTAAATCCAGGTGCTTACCTGACACCTCCATCTGGATGTCCAGTAGGCATTGCAAATATAACATTGCTATACACACATTCTTGACTTTCTCCTTCCATCTGCTCAGTTTCAGCATTCTCCAGAGTATGGATAAATAGCAGCTCCATTCTTCTAGTTTCTCAGGCCAAAAACCTTGCTGTCATTCTTGACTCCTCTCTTCCTCTTACACTCGAAGGTCAACATGTTAGCAAATTCTGTTGCTTCCATCTTTGACATACATTGTGTCAGGATTCAAGTAGAGAAGCA
>NW_017731909.1:873238-876017 GCF_001890085.2 Hipposideros armiger | reverse complement strand
AATACTTTAACAATTGTAACGAGAGAGACATAAAGGATGGGAATTTTAACATAAAGTTGCATTTATAATCATTTGTATCAGGATATAATAAATCTCTACAAAAGTCACTTATTACCTGTGTTGTTTAAAAGCAGCTGCATATTTTAATTGCAATAAACTATAGAACTGAAAAAAAAAGACCATCTAATCCAATATAAATCCCTTTCCAAGAGACTCAATCAGTGATGTTACCAAGAAAATGGAATAGAAAAACTGTTCACCTTGTAGCCATTATTGCATATTCATTGCCGAGACTCCTGGTTTGGTTGCCATTAAAGGATTTTTCTTTGAAAACGTGAAAATCAAGGTAACGCTTCATTGTCAGACTTTTGTTGCTATGGAAGTATTCATTATCTCGGAACATCTAATGCAAGGGAAACAAATGAAATTATTGGAGGCCTAAATAGAATGTGAACTTGTGACCCCTACATTGCAGCTAGAGCAAGTCTCTTTCCTTTCCTGTCCGGATGGTCTGACACTGATCTGTGAGAAAATGGATGACAGTTGGAGGGAGTCCATGAAACCAAGAGGGGGAGGAGCTGACCCAGGACTACCGAGCCTGTTAATGCTCACACATGGTTTCAGTGGAGCGAGTGGGGAGGCAGGGAAACAAAAAGGTGGGAAGTTTGGGTGTTTGGCTTGGCAATGTCTACAGGAGTAGAGTCTGACCCTTGTGCTTCTACGAACTTCAAGTGAATCAAATGAATTCAAGCCCCGGTTTGGTCATTTTCTAGTCCTTTAAATGGATCGAGGCAAAAAATAAAATATCACAGAGGCTGCAGAAAAGCCTGGTAGGTCTCTTTAAGGTCTGTCTCCAAAAACAATCAGGCAGTGTCCCAGTCGCTCATTCTAACTAACCGTGTCTTTGTCATCATCTCTTCTGCTCCTGGTTGGCTCTCTAACCCATCTCACTACAAATTTCAGGTCTTACCTCCAGATTCTGAAGAGCCATGTTGATCCTGCTTTTAGTTTTCTCTAATGAGCAAAATTCTGGAAATCAATATTTAGCTGGTGCAGCTTCTGAATTTCTATATGGGAAAAGCACAGGGATGGGAAGAGGGTGGGAAAGCCGACCACAGAAGCTGCACACGTGATGTAGCTTGTTTGTAACAGAGCAATAAAAATGCAACGTTTTTAAAAGATACAGATACATTAAGGAGCAAATGGAGAAATGCCCTTACCAAGGAACTTGGGTCTTTCCTAATATCTCTGGTGGCTTAGAGAAGGACAACTAATGAGGACGAGATTAGAGGAGGGGGGGGGCGTGTCAAATCCTGGCATAGCCCCAAACCTTCATTTTCAAGCACCACGGCTTCCTCTTATTCTCCAGCCTGATGCCCTTGAATGCCCACCGGAGGAAGCTGACACAAACAACAACCAGCTGCTCCCAGATGTGGCAGGTAACATTGCCTGTACAACAATACCTTCTATCATCTCAGTCAGAGCTTTTATAATCACGGGGACAGAAAACCCAACCCAAGTCAGCTTACATGAAGAGGAATTTGTCTACTGGAAGAGGGATGTACTGGTGTGGCTAGCGTCAGACCCGCTTAGCTTCAGGGGTGGAACACGATCACCTTTGTCCCTCGGCAANCAGTCTCAATTTCAATGGAAAATCGACTTTAAAACGTAAAATTTGGTGCCATCCAGTGGTGAAACTGTGAATTGCAGCATATGCACAATTGTGAGGAATTTCAAATTGAAAGTGTAACTGGTTCCTTACTATTTATTCCCTGCAATTCACAGAGATATTAATAACTATTTAAAAAGTACCAGAAGTTTGGAATCACATTTACCTGCAACATGAGATGATATAAGATAAAAAATGAAACATGAAATTAAGAGATAGGAGACCATTTACAGAGTTGCTTCGTTTGTAAAATGGGCGTATGTTACCTACATGATGGCCAACAGCTAGAAAATTATATTCTTTAAGATCTAAATTCCAATTACACATCGTATTTTGGTATCGGCTACATTAGATTTCAAATTTAGGACTGCGGAGTTGTCATTGTACCATCACCCAGGACCCAGCAGCCTCCTGTGTCTGTGGCCTCGAGCGTGCAGTTTCCATGTAATGGTCTGTGACCATGGCCCTGTTCCTCTCCTTAGCCATAGCTTCCTCTACAAGTCTCCATCTTTAAAACCATGTCAGGCAAATGGACAGAGGAGGGTTCTCAGAGCTGGTTGCATGGTTCAAGTCTTACGCTGCCCCGTAAGTTCATGCCTCTTTTTTTATGGAAAGTTCTGCTCTCATTGAACTATCTGGTACAAAAACAGTATCGATATAGTCCTCTGTCAGTGGAACATACATACATGCATACATGCATCATTTATTTATATCAAAATGGAAAAGGAACACAAACTAATACAATTGGTCCCATTCTATCCGTGGTCCTAAAACTGGTTCTCAACCTGACCTCTGTGTTGTAATCACTGGGGGAGCTTTAACAATACGATGACTGGACCTAGTAACCCAAGATTCTGATTTAATTGGTCTAAGGTGTGGTTTGGCCATCAACAAATTTAAAGACCTCCCAGGTGACTGTAAGTGCAGCAAGACTGGGAACCACTGTCCTAGGCCTTGGTGCGTATCAGAAGCACCTGAGGAGCTTCTAAAAGCACACCTGTGCCATTCCTTTACCCCACTGCCCCTTTCATTATGCTGCAGTTCATCTGGAGTGGGGCCCAGACATCTGTATTTTTTTTTTTTTTTTAAGCTGAGCCATCCTGCTACCTA
>NW_017731909.1:862413-863488 GCF_001890085.2 Hipposideros armiger | reverse complement strand
AGGAACAGTTGGCAGGTACACCTGGGAAAGATCTACCTCCACAATCTTAACTTCTTAAAATTTCCTTCCTGACCTTTTCCTTTGTCGCTGACTGGAGCTGTTCTTGGTCTTCATAATGAGCCTTGTACCTCCTTATTTACAGGACTATCAGTCCTATTCCGGGTTCGCTCTTCTTCTTCTCAGAGCAGCCATTCCATGATCCACGGAGTGTCATGCTCAGATCTAACATCCTTGAATAAATCTCAGCAGCAAGACTATATTGCCTAAATATTATTTGGAATGAGATTCCTAACGTGTTGTGCAAAGACCCCTCCCATCAGTACTGTTTATCTGTTCGCTACCTGACTATCTCCATTAAGGTCATATTAATCGAAACCCAGAGAATATGTCACTTCAGATTTTTACATAGAGTTGAGTGTTTCCTTTATCTTTCTAAAGTCAGGCTCAACTGCTCTTGATTTTAATGAGATGGTGCCCTTCTCTATAGGTGCCATTTATCCAAAGTAAATGTATTCTTAGAAGAAGCTCACAACTCTAAAATAAGAGCAGAACTCCAAATCCTAATGTGAGCTGTTTTCAATGTTATGGTAACATAGCATACATTGAGGCATATTTAGCTTTAAGCCTTTAGCACAAACTACTGTATTTTATAGCTTCTAGCAGAGAAAAGACCCCCAAGAAAGTGCATGTTAGAATAAAGAACAGGCTCCTATAATTGTAGAACTCTCAAGGTTGGAAAATCCTTTTTGTGATCTAGTCCAAACACCTATTCAATGCTCGATCACCTGATAAGCATGGCTCTCCTTTATAATCACCTTTCCCACAGTTCCAATCCTGTGGCTTTTGTTGCCAAGAGATTTTGGGTAGTGGTATGAATACTGACAACTCTCTCTATTTGGGGAAGAAAAGGAAAATGGAAATTAAGGTGGTGAAGGCAAACTCTTATTGGGAAGTTTTGGGTAATGTGATGAAGTAGAAAAAATATAGAGGGACACCAAACACACACACATGTGGGCTGCACAGATCCTGATGTTGTGAGGTCTGTGGCTGTATACAAGATGAATGGCTATCATCA
>NW_017731909.1:860971-862094 GCF_001890085.2 Hipposideros armiger | reverse complement strand
AAAAAAAAAAAGAACAGAAATGTATTCCTCACAGTTCTGGAGGCTGGAAGTTCAAGATCACGGTGCCAGCCTGGTAGGGTGCTGATGAAGGTCCTCTTCTGGATTGCCGCCTTCTTGTTGTATCTTTATGCGGAGAAAGTGAGCTTGGTGGAGTCTCTTTTATGGAAGCAGGGATCCTATTCAACAGGGGTTATTACCCTCATGGCTTAAGCCCCTCCCAAAGCCCTACCTACTAATATCATCACATTGGGTATTAGGATTTCAACATATGAATATTGGGGTTGGGGGACACACACATTCAGACCACAGCAGTCCTCTGTATATTTTGAAGCCAGAGACAATGGGGTTTGCTAATAGATCGAATTTGCAGTGTGAGTAAAGGAGCAGAGTCAAGAATAATTCCAAGCATTTCTGGTTTGAGCAACTAGAAGGAAGGCATTGTCTCAACAGACTTTTCTCTTGCCTTCTCTGCACTATCCTCTTCTCGTTTTCCTCCTTCTCCAGTACACATTCCTCTTGGTAGGATGGGAGAAGGCTGGTTACCATGCGCAACCAGCCACTATATATTGTGGGAGTTTAAGGTGTACAATGTGATGATTTGACATACATATGTATTGCGAAATGATTCAAGTTCAGTTGTTAATGAAATGTGTAAATTACCATTAGAGGGAGGCGGAACGAGGAAGCATGAAAACCTTGAAGGGCACTCCCTCCAAGATAAGGAAATCAAAAGACAGCTTCATTGACCACAGCAAGACTGAGAAACCCCACCAAGTGCATGGAAATGTTGGAGTGAATTCTCAGAGCAGATTGTTTAAGACAATAGGTGGTTGTCATAAGCTTTACATATTGTCCAATCTGAGTTCACAAAGCTGGAGCACGTCTGTGTTACTTTCTTTCTTTCTTTTTTTTTTTTTTCCAAGATTTTTATTGGGGAATTGGGGGAAGGGGAACAGACAAGTTGCTATCCTTTTGTTCATCAATCTAGTTGTGTAGGACATTGCTTTACCGGCCCAAGTTGGCACCATCATTGCGCTCTTCCCGGGAGAGGCAGATCAGTTGCCGGCTTCTGGATGGCCGCTCACTGCAGCTGCTGGCCGCTCACGCTGGCTGCTGGCTACAC